>NC_054380.1:66588099-66918099 GCF_017654675.1 Xenopus laevis
GATACATCATATAGTTAATGAATCACGGTATCTAATTAACAATGTGCCCTATAGGTTTCTGACATCACCCTACAACTATTATTCAAATATGTTGATTTTGCTTCAGTGTCTAATTTATAAACCAATTTTGTCTAGCCAGCTCTTCTCTCTCAACTCCTTCTCATAGTCAAAGGGCAATTGGTTGCACCATATACAGGGAGAAAAGCAATGTGATGCTATTACCCATAGCTTAAAGATCATTACTTATTTATAGTACTTTTCAGGTCAGCTTTTATTTACCTTCAGATTCAGAGCGATTCACAGCCATTTTTTGAAGAAGATTGAATTCAAAAATGGTTTATGCATTCCAAACCATATTTACATCAATAAGCAATGAGTGCTAATGGGTCTTGTAATTTAGTAGTTCTGATGAGAGAGTCTTCTGTGAGGTAATGTAATCTGTAGAGGAAATGGTATGAATGGAGAAGGATAAATAATATATTGTTTTAAGAGGAAAACAGGGAGAAATGTGTGATCTGTTCACAAGGCTTAAATTGTATAACTTTGGGTCCTTTCTGTTGCTCATTGGAGCAGTATGACTTTATATTATTCTGTCATTAAAAACATAAAAGGGTGTTAAACAAGGTAGAACATAATCCACTCGTAGTAATTTACCAACCTCCTCCCATAGTTCGAACTATGTTTCTTTCTTTTATTCTCTTTAGAGACAAGTTTTTCCATGTTTTTTTTCAGTGTGTGTGTGAACTTTATTTATAATTGTGTAGTAGTGGGTTTATATAAATCGGTGCCCTGGACTGCGTCAGTATCAGATTGGGATAGGGTGGATTAGTGTAGGTGCTGTTCACAACATTTTTAACCTGTGCATCACAACACCTGACTTTTGGGTTAGTATTACATTGGGTTAGGGTGGGTGTTGATGCTGTTCCCAACATTTTTAGCCTATGCATCACAACACCTAACTTTTGCAACTAGGTGAGTGTGAATCCTGCAATAAGGCATCATTTATACAATAAGAACAGTTAGATTGCTTTTATCAGTTATTAAAGGTAACTTTATTTGTGTGTGCATGAGCCCATAGGGGTCATTGATCCCTATTGAGGGCGATTTAATTTAGAACAAAAAAGTGACTGATGTAAATTATTTTAAGATCAACCAAGGATATCATAAATACAACAAAGCTTTTGAAGAGTTGGCTTAATTGCTCATATGGCCTTTTGTAGAGTACTTTCCCTGTATGTGAACACTGTTTTTATGTTGTTTTTTTTTACCAAGCAGAATTGTTGAATGAATGAAGAATAACAAAGGGGTCAGTGATGCATTCTCTGGATGAAAATGTAGCTCTTTATCACAGCTATGTTCATCCTTTCCTCTGAGATAAAAAGGACAGGAGTCTAAGTCTAGGGCAATATTTTATTTGCATCAGCTACAATAACATTCGCTGCTAGTATCCCGCAGCCTCCGTCAAAAAAACATGCAGTGTATGGTAATGCTGTGTGTTATCTCAAATATTGTTAAGTGCAGATGACATTTTAATCTGACACAAGGTAAAATAATGTAATATACAGTTAGATCTATAAATATTTGGACAGAGTCAACTTTTTTCTAATTTTGGTTCTGTACATTACGACAATGAATTTTAAATAAAACAACTCAGATGCAGTTGAACTGCAGACTTTCAGCTTTAATTCAGTGGGTTGAACAAAAAGATTGCATATAAATGTGAGGACCTAAAGCCTTTTTTAACCACAATCACTTCATTTCAGGGGCTCAAAAGCAATTGGATCAACCAAGGATATCATAAAGGCTAGTTCATGGGCAGGTGTGGGGATTTCCTTCGTTATTTCATTATCAATTAAGCAGATAAAAGCCCCGGTGTTGATTTGAGGGAGTGGTGCTTGTATGTGGAAGATTTTGCTGTGAACAGACAACATGCAGTCAGAAATTGCTACAATATTAGGAGTGGCAAAATCTACAGTTTGGTAGATCCTGAGAAAGAAAGAAAGCAATGGTGAACTCAGCAACGCAAAAAGACCTGGCTATCCACGGAAGACATCAGTGGTGGATGATCGCAGAATCATTTCCATGGTGAAGAGAAACCCCTTCACAACAGCCAAACAAGTGAACAACACTCTCCAGGAGGTAGGTGTATTGATATCCAAGTCTACCATAAAGAGAAGACTGCATGAAAGTAAATACAGAGGGTGCACTGCAAGTTGCAAGCCACTCATAAACCTCAAGAATAGAAAGGCTAGATTGGACTTTGCTAAAAAACATCTAAAAAAGCCAGCACAGTTCTGGAAAAACATTTTTTGGACAGATGAAACCAAGATCAACCTCTAAAAGAATGATAGCATGAAATGGCAAGTATGGAGAAGGCATGGAACAGCTCATGATCCACATCATCTATAAAACATGGCAGAGGCAGTGTGATGGCTTGGGCGTGCTTTGCTGCCAGTGTGTAAGGAATGTCTGCCGGCGCTCCGGTCTGCTCCGGCACTATGGAGAAGATGGCGGCACCAAGGATATCCACGTGGCACGTTCTGATGCCAATGTGTCAAAACGTGCAGCGTCATGTCACCAGTGTGTCAAAATGCATGAAGCGTCAACGCACAACGTGGCCTGTGACGCATGACCTCATCACGCTCGTTTTCCGCAAAAATCTACCTATAAAAGACGCCAGTGCCTTGCAGATCTTGCCCAATTATAGGTTCAAATTATTGTGCTCCTGGGTGTGATTTACTTCTTCTGATCTTGATTCCAGTTATTGACTTCGGCCTGTTATATTACCTTGCTGCCTGAACTGACCTTTGCCTGGATTTGACTGCTCTTCTTCCTTAACCCCTTGGATACCATGAACTGTGTTGGAACCCAGTTCCTAGGTCCACCAATCCTAGCGGAGCCTTTGGGCCCTGACACAGTGGCCTGGGACACTAGTGTTTATCAATGATGTGACACAGGACAGAAGCAGCCAAATGAATTCTGAGGTGTTCAGAGACATACTGTCAAACTGATTGGGAGGTGTTTCATAATACAGATGGACAATGACCCAAAACATACAGCCAAATCAACCCAGGAGTTTATTTAAGCAAAGAAGTGGAATATTCTTGAATGGCCAAGTCAGTCACCTGATCTGAATTCAATTGAGCATGCATTTCACTTGTTGAAGACTAAACTTCAGACAGAAAGGCCCACAAACAAACAGCAACTGAAAGCCGCAGCAGTAAAGGCCTGGCAGAGCATTAAAAAGGAGGAAACCCAGAATCTGGTCCATGAGTTCAAGACTTCAGACTGCCATTGCTATCAAAGGGTTTTCAACTAAGATTTTTTTTCCAGTATTTTAATTTGTCCAATTACTTTTGAGCCACTGAAATTAAGTGATTGTGTTATAAAAAGGCTTTAGTTCCTCACATGTTTTATGCAATCTTTTTGTTCAACCCACGGAATTAAAGCTAAAAGTTTGCAGTTCAACTGCATCTGAGTTGTTTCACTTAAAATTCATTGTGGTAATGTACAGAACCAAAATTAGAGAACAGTTGTCTCTGTCCAAATATTTATAGACCTAACTGTAAAAAGCAGGTCCTCTATAGTTCTTTTATAGATAAAATTGTCATCACGTTTCCTTGTTCTTTATGGCACTGAAGTCTAGAAGAAGAGCTCTGATGACACAAATATAAGCCGATTTTCTTGTAAATGAATATGAGAATAAATAAATAAATGATTGTTATGGATTGATGTCCATGTTTTGAAGTCTGACCTTTTAGGTGGCAACAACATGGACACAATTATTTCTAAGGAGGTAATGAAGAGCAGTGAAGCAGGAATATGTGCTCTTGACCCAGAACTTTCAGTAAGGTACAGTTGAATATTATGCAAGAGTCCTATCTCGCGCATGTGCGTCTTTGTTTCTGTACGGCTGCCTTTGGGGGGGGGAGGTGGGGCACCTTGCTGGCATTGCCCAGCACTGGAAGTTTTTTTCTTCTTTTGCTTTTTACTTGTCTGGGGTAAAATCGCTTTTTCTCTGAGGTTATTTGCCAAGCCTAACATTCCCATTTTCATAATTTATTACTACCAGGAACAGATTTATTTTCTTGCACTAAATATATGCTCACCCAGCACAACAAGCACAATTTTTGCAAAGTGTGCCCAGGGCAAAAGAAGCAAAGCAAATGAACAAATTGATTGGAAGGCGTTTTATAATACAGTTGGACAATTACCCAAAACCCTAGGAGTTGATTAAAGCAAAGAAGTGGAATATTCTTGAATGGCAAAGTCAGTCACCTGATCTGAACCCAATTGAGCATGCATTTCATGCACTTGTTGAAGGATAAACTTCGGACAGAAAGGCCCACAAACAAACAGCAACTGAAAGCCGCTGCAGTAAAGGCCTGGCAGAGCAGTAAAATTGAGAAAATTATATGAGGTTTTTTTTTTTTTTTTTTGCACACTTCCCCACCATGACAAAGATCTGTTACTTATTCATGTTGCCGTTTAGGCTTGACATGCTGCCCACTATGTTCTTATTTCCTCCCATATGTCTCTAATTATATTATCCCATTACAAGAAGTCTAAAGGGCTCTTTGCACAGCATTCCATTGGATGTGACTTGATGTTAGTGTGGGCACTGTACATGGAAGTAGCAACTCTTTCATTTTCTCTTGTTTGTAAAGGGAGGTATGTTACTTATACTTATTGCTCTCCACAATACAAATTAAAAATGTGCAGAAGCTTTCTAGCAATGGTACTCCAAAAACAATCCACTAATTGATTTTAAGTGAGCTTGTTAGCTCCATAAACCCAAAACATACCTTATTCTTTAATCTTCAAAATCTCCCTCTGCATACCTGTCTAATTTTGGGCACTGGTTCAAAAATACTATAATGCATGACTTTGGTTTTAGCTTCTGTTCTAATTTGTTCATTAAAGGCCGTAACATTGTTGCCAGCACCAGGAGCTCCCTTCTGGTTCAGATGGTATAGCGTTTTCAAGGATGGTTTTCTTCACAAAATATCTCTGTTTTGCCTGCACCTAATGTGGGGAAAGTTTTTGCATGAGAGGTGCCAATATACATCCTCAGTGATGGTTTTTAGGAATCATTACACAAAGAGCCCATTCTTAGTATTTTGTAGTGCCTTGGTCTTGTCTTGGGGAGACATTGTGTTCATCACACATGGTCAAGATGATTATCTGTTTTGCACTGTCTACCTCCCTAATAGGAAATACCTCCTCTATTAACCCCGTGTTTAAGGTTCTCAAGCCAATGATTTCCCCAATTCCAAGTAATATTAGAAGAAAAATCATGTCTGTACTAACAAAAATTAAATTTACAGTGCCCAGTGAAACTTATTGCATTTTATTGGCAGCAATGTAGGACAATGATATGGAAATATTATTTCAGAAAATAATTGTGTGGAATTAGTAAGGTTCCCTGTAAGCTGTTGACAGTGAGTTCTATAAAGTATTTATACCTGTTCTTACAGTAGTCCTAAGGGATATCTTACAGATGAGGGCTTATTTCCTTTGCATGCAAGCAGGTGAGAAAATCAAACAGTCATTTTAATGAACTATATTTCCTTGTTAGTGATATCTAGATTACAGATTTAAAGACATTGCTCACCTGCAGTTCTATAAATATGGCATTAGTGTTGCTATGTAGATGTGTGTGCTTGTTTAGCTTACACCATTGGAGGACAAAGAATGAACAAAATTACTTCTAAATTCATTATATGAACCCATTTTTCTTTTGATAATGTATGTATGTCATATGTGTGACTTTTTGCAGATATTAAAGGAGACATTTTATATAATCTTCATATTCAGATATATTACTCATCCTTCCTCAAAACATGTAATGATGCAGAAAGTTCTCATTATATCAGAGCTTCAGATAGATCCTTTCTGCTCTGGGCTGAAATGAAGAGTGGGAGATGCTGTTCATTCTCTCACAAAAAGTGGTCACAGCACTGACTGACAGGCTGAACTCTGCAGGGAAACCCCTCCCACCCTTTGTTCCCAACCTGCACATAGTTGTCTTATGCTGCTGCAAACAGTATCATGCTCCTGTGTTCCATAGCAAATAGGCATCAGTCACAAATATACATGCCCAGCTGGACATAATTTATAGTCCATAATGCATTGTTATACACTATGCAGCTCTCTGCCTCTATTAGATTATAAAAGTTATACAAACAGTGTACATTACTATTTACTGTTTTGTTATGCCAGAACAGCAGCTGTAGGTTTGTTTTCCTTCATACTGATATATGATAAGGTGCAGGGAGTTGCAAGGGAATAAATGCAGCTGTTCTGGAACAATTTATGATCAGGTGCAGTGAGTTGCAAAGGGAAATGCTGCTGTTGTGAAACAGTTTATGGTCAGGTGCAAGGAGTTGCAAGGGGAAAATGCAGCTGTTCTGGAACAATTTATGATCAGGTGCAGGGAGTTGCACGGTAAAATGCAGCTGTTCTGGAATAATTTATGATCAGGTGCAGGGAGTTCCGAGGGAAAATGCAGCTGTTCTGGAACAGTTTATGGTCAAGTGCAGGGAGTTGCAAGCGAGTAAATGTAGCTCTTCTGGAACAATTTATATTTAGGTGCAGGGAGTTGCAAGGGAATAAATGCAGCTGATGTTCTGGAATTGTATTATATATGAAAACAGATGCAGGGCGTTACAAAGGAAAAAAGATGTTGATTGCTTTTTGTGTACAACATAATACTGCGTAGTATGACTATGGTATTTATACTAACTGCTAATATACATTGTCCCCAGAAAAAAAAAGAAAAAGTTTGCTTTTCTTTCCCCCCACCAACAATTATTGCATGGCAAGGGAGGCAAGCAGTGAAGGGAGGTGGGAGGAAAACAGGCAGGGCAGAGAGGGGTTAAACTAACAGGGCAGAGTGGGAGTGAAACAAACACTGCAGGGAGGGGTTAAATGAACATGGCAGAGAGGGAGAGAAATGAATAGTGCAGGGAAGGGAGGGGGGAAAGGAACAGAACAGAAAGGAACAGTTCAACGAAGGGAAAACAAGCAGTAAGGGTTAAGAGATATCTGCAGTAAAGGACATCACAGACACGCCCACTCCTCCATCAGTGACTGCTGTTGTGTAAAGGTGGCCATACACGGATAGATCCGCTCGTTTGGCGATGTCGCCAAACGAGCGGATCTCCCTCCGATATGCCCACCTTGAGGTGGGCAATATCGGGCTGATCCGATCGTGGGCCCTGGGGCCCAACGATCGGATCCTAGCGTTCGCCAAACGGGCGGTCGGATCGCGGGGCCGCATCAACAAACAGATGCGGCCGCGATCCGACGGGATTTTTAATCCCATCCGATCGAGATCTGGCCGACTTTCGGCCAGATCTCGATCGGGGAAGCCCGTCGGGGGCCCCCATACACGGGCCAATAAGCTGCCGACACGGTCTGTCGGCAGCTTTTATCGGCCCGTGTATGGCCACCTTAACTTAGGCAGAGAGAACTGGTGGCTGCAGAGACAGATACAGGAAAGTTCTGGACAGGAAGTTGTAAAGGGGGAGGGCTGAGAACAGTTTTCAATCTAATACAGAAGTTTATGATGCAAAATAAAAACCATTTACATAGTTACATAGTTAAATTGGGTTGAAAAAGTACAAAGTCCATCAAGTTCACCCCCTCCAAATGAAAACCCAGCATCCATACACACACACACACCCTCCCTACTTTTAATTAAATTCTATATACCCATACCTATACTAATTATAGAGCTTAGTATCACAATAGCCTTTGATATTATGTCTGTCCAAAAATTAATCCAAGCCATTCTTAAAGACATTAAGTCCTGACCGTGAAGAACCCCCTACGTTGCTTCAAATGAAAGTTCTTTTCTTCTAGTCTAAAGGGGTGGCCTCTGGTACGGTGATCCTCTATATGGGTAAAAAGGTCCCCTGCTATTTGTCTATAATGTCCTCTAATGTACTTGTAAAGTGTAATCATGTCCCCTCGCAAGCGCCTTTTTTCCAGAGAAAACAACCCCAACCTTGACAGTCTACCCTCATAATTTAAGTCTTCCATCCCTCTAACAAGTTTAGTTGCACGTCTCTGCACTCTCTCCAGCTCATTTATATCCCTCTTAAGGACTGGAGTCCAAAACTTTACTGCATACGCCAGATGAGGCCTTACCAGGGACCTATAAAGAGGCATAATTATGTTTTCATCCCTTGAGTTAATGCCCTTTTTTATGTCTTGTTTCTTCTATTTTACATTATTTTACATGGGTTAATGCATTGTAAAATGTATGCTATATGCCCCCTTTAAACAATTATAGATTACTCTGTAGTTTTACAATAAACAAAAGCTGTGCAGCAATTTTGTCTGTAAGGGCTATACATTAAATAACAAATGATACATTCATTTGCAATAGTCACCAGTTTAGGTGAATTGGATATTATGTCTAAAAAGTGATTTCCAAATAAGCAGTTAGTCGTTAATTGAAACCAAGAGAGTCTTGTCCAAGTGGGCAACCTGGTACTGTGCAGAAAATGAGGTAACTCTCATTATCTCAGTATATATAAACAAAGAGACACAGGGGACTCTTCCCCAAACTACAAGTGTCTGGAACGATTTATAAATGATATAGATAAATATATGTCAAAAATAAAATAAAAAGCAATTTTTATTCAACACCATGCCATATTGGACAAGTGAGGTTAAAAGCATTTAAAATGACAAGCAGCGCTGCATATAGAACTGAAGGGATCCCTTCTGAAAAGACAAAAAACCCCAAAAGCTGATTATGTAGACCAGCTAAGGAAAAAATTAGCATGCTATTGAATGTAGTGATAAAAAATACACCGTTGGTAATATAATGAGGAAGCTCAGGAGCAGAAATGTAAATGTGCGCTTGTGGGCACCTTTGCTCAATAGGAATCAAATGGGTAAATCCATCTTGTTCCTAAACAGGAAAAAGTTCCAAAACTTGTAAACAACCAGCATGCGAATATTGCCCTTCTTAATATGATGTAAAACGGATTTTCGGGGTAGTGCCCTGGGTCTTATATACTTGTAGATCCGCAGTCAGGTAACTCCAATATTTGGGTTAATGCTTACTTGGCGTGCTGGGATCTGTGTGGGTCTGGGAAGGGGTTAACATGCCTGCAGTGTGCAATGGCAATTATGAAATCCAAATCGGAATGTCACAGCGTGTATTTCCCCAAAAAAACTGTTTATAAGTACTAAGTCCACCGCTCTCTGTAGCGGTCCTATGACCCTCAAAGGGAAATGTTTAGATGTACAGACCGTGTAGCAGGTTACGTTCGCGAGAGGCTTCCGCGTCCTTCGGTCGGCTATGCAGCTTCGCTGTTCCCAGATCTCACCCAGTCACGCCAAAGTACAGTCCAGAGGGGTTTCCCTGCAGCGTATGCGAACGCTGAACCTCGACAGCTGTTTCGCCACAACTCGTGGCTTTGTCAAGAGGCCGAACCATTATCTCAGTTGCAGGGAAAAAAATCAATATACTAAGGTGAAAAATCTGTGTACAAACCCAGTTGTTTTGTTTTGGAATCTATTGTGTTGTAAAAAGAAAAACACTTTGAAGCAGCAAGTCAATTTGTGTTAGTTGATATTGTGTGGTGATAATTTGTTTGTCATTTATGGAGATTATGCTGACACTGAGTTTAATTGAAAGCTATCACATTGGATGTGCTGGTTGTCAACATTTGTTAATCAAGAAGAAAGTTCAATTTAAATTTGATGGAAAGGTTAAGAATAAAATGGTTGATGAGAGCTCTGTAAATAAAGGCTTCCATATGTCGTGTGGTGGTTTCTCTGTTAGGTGGTATTAATATTTGTTAATTTCTTCATGGTCTTCAATGCACCAGAACTTGTAAAGCACAGGGCTTCGGAAAGGGTGCAGACTACCCTGCAATTATTGTTGCTACCTATAATTTTTTCAGATATGTGCATTTATTGAAGAGTACTTATTAGGATAGTGATACAATAATGGAGGCAAACAATCCCAGAAATCTAAATGTCCCAATAATAGTATGGGACATTTAGATTTGTAAATCATTTGAAAATTATTTACTGTATAGTCAGTCTCAATAAGCTACACTAGGACATCTCTGTGTGTATAAACAAATGGTGTATTTAGAGCCTTTTTTTTTTTTTTTTTTTTTTTTACTAAGAACCCATTTTCTTGGTAAACATAACAAAATTTGATGGTTCCTTTGCAATACTCCAAAAACTCTTTTGTCTTTGGCACACCAAGCCCAACACAATAATATCTTGGAAAAAGGGAAAAAGCACATTATACTTCTACTCTATATTCTATCAACCTAATAAATGTTTTAAAGGCAGGAGCCGGAGTATGGTGTGCTTCTCCTTTGCAATACTAACATTAGGTTGAGTAGAATACTGCTCAATTGATAATCTGTTTTATTCATATTTGTCTTCTACAGAATATATCCAACATACAAAGAAGCATGGATAGCTATTTTCCAGGATGTAAGCTGCAATGTGTAAGACGTCTCTTGGTGAAATTCAGCCTGCGTAATGCTGAGGAGCTTTTACTTATAGGCATTTCTGAATGAATTGAATAAAAAGAAGGATCATGCAGGCATACCACGAAGCACTGGCTTTTACCTGTACTGCCACATTGAAACTTAATACAAACCTAAAAGCATGTGGGAATACAAATGACAGAAACTGTAAGCAGCTGCATACCAGCGTGATGTAAACGTTGCCTTTCTGGCTACAGCCATGGGAGAAAATGTGACTTTCTGGGAGAGACTTGTGATAGGACATCCAGTGTGTAGTGACTGGAAGCAGGAGGCCGAAGGATCCATTTACCACCTGGCCAGTGTTCTCTTTGTATTGGGCTGCATGGGAGGAAGTGGATACTTTGGGCTTCTCTATGTGTACATTTTATTTGCTATAAGTTTCCTCTGCATCTCTATATGGGCTTGGATGGATGTTTGTGCTGCCGATGTGTTCTCCTGGAACTTTATCCTTCTTCTGATCTGTATTGTGCAGATCATTCACCTTGCCTATCAGCTGAGGAGTGTCACATTTGACAAAGAATTCCAAGATGTGTACTCTGCAATTTTCAAACCCCTTGGGATCTCGCTAACTATATTTCGGAAGATCATCTCATACTGTAATGCAGAGGTAGTGACGCTGGAAAGAGATCATTGTTATGCTGTTCAAGGAAAAACGCCCATTGACAAACTCTCTCTGCTTGTATCAGGAAGGTATGCCAGCATTCAATCACTCTACGGTACTACATTCATTATTTGTATGTCAGTGTTTTATTTTGTCAATACAAATCTTAAAGGCTAGTATACTCAGGGATATGAGAACAAACTAACATGCAAAAGGAGTGGGACCACTACAAACACTAGAGCACATTGGGTCATCATTCTTGCCTCAATGTAAAGTGTATTTATGTTGCCAACATATGAATACTCATTGCCACTGTTGTGAAGATGTGCAGCTCATCATTTTTATAGTGTCTAGCCTCTGCCCATATCCACATAGTGAAGTGGGACCTCTGTCTATTAGTGATAAATGTGCTCAGCTATTGCAAGCAGTGCAGCACAAGGAAATAAGTTACTCCTGGGAACACTTGAGCAATCAGCAACAGCCTTCAACTGCAACTCTCAGTGCATTTCTAATATGTATAACTGTGTTTGTAAAAATAACCGACAAAAGCTGCAAATATAATACTCTCTAGTAATCTTATATAATTGCCTTTGTCGCATTAAATTTCTCATCCATAGATGTCCCCTCATTGAACAGCTGGCTGGTGACATCTTGGCATCTGCTTTTATAGGATGTGTGGACATGCTGAGCAGTTTTAATAGATGCACATATAATGTGTGGGCCATGGATTGGCTGCTGGGCTGCTTTTGGTTGATCCATTATGTATCAATGTGATGCTTTAAAATCAAATATCTTTTTAGGACACATTTTAATAGAGCATACAAGCTAAAACTCAATACTCCATACATTGTATAAAGACATTAAAAACCCACCACCGAATATCTCTAATATATTTGTTTTTTATTTTTGGCCCACCAAACATGCTCATAAATTAAACAGAATACAGTTGGGCATGCTTGTAACTGAAAAATAATAATATAACATTTATAATATAGAGCAATCCCATTTATTCACATATAACTCAACTTTAGAATTAGCTTTCAGCTATTAAATTAGTGTTTTTCCTTCTGTTTTGCTTTTAAAAATAATGGCATTTAAGAAGAAAACTAAACTCACTTAGCTGGCAAAGGACCCATGCACTGGTCCCTTCCTATACTGCTGCAATATCATTCTCCAAAACTGTTTAACGCATCCGCCCCAATCTTGCTAAGTCATTGTACATCACAGTTGGTGGCCGCCATATTTGCCCACTTCGCTTTGTGGTGCCAGTTGCTGCTCCTTTTTGCTGCACCAGATTCACTGCTGAACTCTCTATTAAGAAGAATAATATGGGATGGCAGGGCCCTTTTGCTCAGGGCCTGTCGAGAACCCTACATTGGCTATGTGAGTTTAGTTTTCCCTTAAAGATAAGTGTATTTGTGCTTATGTCTCTTATTATAATGTTTGGTTTTGCTTTATTCTAATGGAATAGATATAATGTAATGTATGCAGTGAACAACTGTAGCTTCTTTCAAGTCTGTGGTTGTGTTACTTGTCAGGACATAACTGATGCTTTTCTAGCCCTCAGAAAGAGCTGCATGATCCAGTTGCTACCAACCTGCAGTTGTCTGACAGATGGCCTCAAATTTTCCTCCACAATAAATACATACTTATCCCTCCACAGTCATTTGGAGGAGGGTTGTATGTAAATATTTCTTATGTTTGGCACAGTGCTTAAACAACATTGCTGTTGTCACCCAGTATTTTGCTTCCACATATAGTGTTCTATATGTAGTAAACCTGTGGGCGTCATTTTATTGTATTGTTCTGTATATTTGGACTCCCCTTTAATGGCCTTAGCCTATGGCCAAAGTATTGTTTTCTTTTGCTTTTTATGTTTGTTTAGTTTTATAATTGTAACTATTTATCTTCTTATGTATATTTGTTATCCTTGAAAAGTATATACTTCTTAATGGAGTCCCCCTGATGTGTTGCCACCCCCAAACCATGTCACCACCACCTACAGCTCAGTCATCGGCTCCTAGAAATTTGCAGCATAAGTAAAGCACATAAAGAGCATAAAAGCTCTGTATTTGTAAATTTGAACTTGTCATAAAAAACGAATGTGTCTCCTATGTGTAATGTGAAGGTTGCATGTCTAAACAAAGATGTCATTTGCTCAACTACTGTATGTCTCTGGCCTTACCATGTATACTAAGGGGCAAATTCGCCAGCAACGGCTTTGCCAGGACAACTCTAATTCTTTAAGATGCAAAGTTGCATCCAGGGCGCCGAATGCTGGCGAAGTTGCGCTATAGTTATTTTGGCAAGCAAAGCTAATTTGCATACGGCGGGGAGTGAAAGTTGCATGGATGTATATGTTGCAGCAAATACATTACACTACACAAGCCCAGGGAACCGTAATAATTAAAATAGAGTTGTTATATTGCCCTACACATGAGCCCAGTGTATATTTTATGTGCCGTATGTTAGGAAATGTAGGGCGGAACTTGGTTACCCAAAAAGAAATTTACGGTCTTTTGCAGAAAAAAGGACAAGACGCCAGTGTTTTTTTGGACAAAAAATTGAAGAAGGCAATTCTGGCGCAAGAGGTAATACGTTCAGTAAAATCCGCATCTTAGTGAATTTGCGGAGTAACGTCCATTCGCCAAAGCGAAGATTGGCCTGGCGATAGAGCGTGAATCAACGCTAGCATCTATCTCCTTCGCTAGCGAAGTGATGCCTGTGCCCATTGGGGAATCGGCATAGTTAAGAAATGGCGTCGCGCTGGCGAATTTTCACTAGCGTTAATCACTTCGCCCTTTAGGGAATCTGCCCCATAGAGCTGCCACACCACCACCAAGAAAGGGAAATCATATTGTTTCTCTTAGGTTGAAAAAAAAAGACTTTATTTCTGAAAGTGAAATCCCAGACCCAGAGATCTACAATCTTAGTGGTAAGGAGAAGTACATAATTTTTATAGTTCTAGACTTTTTTTTTTTCAATAAAATGAATTCAAAAATGCTGTAGTTACTCTGCACTGTCCGCCTCTGTATAACTTTATTTTTATTTCATGCAGAAGTCAGAGTCAGATTTTGATTGAAAACTAACTGAAAGACAAGTTGGGCTCGTTTATCAACACTGGGCAAATTTCCCACTTGGCCAGTAACCAATATCAACCAATCAAGGCATAGCTTATTTTTTCAACGCAAGTACACAGTAATGATGTATTAGAACTGTCACTCAAAATCTGACTCCGACACCTGGGACACTTGTTGACTTTATATTTTTTTGAGGTAACATTGTTTTCAAGGTCAGACATTGCAGTAAACATATTTAACAGTTTCTTATGTCACAAGGGGACCCTAATGTTTTGTTCATATGCGCTTTTCCAGGCCCTAACCCTCCTTACTTGACTAAATTATATCACAACTCTAAAATGAAATTCACCTAACTCACCTCTTCAGCCTGTCTCTAATAATGTGTATATTGTCATTCTCCATCAAGCGCACACTAATCATTTCAATCTGTCCACACTTCAGTCGTTTCGCTGACACAATTTGTGTGACTAATACAAGTACAACCCTGTTTCAAGCTCAGGACAGAATTATCAGCTGCAGAATAGACTGAAAAGTTGATTATCATAGACTCATCTATAACATGATATAAAGGAGACTAACCCTTTTAAAAAGCTCTTACATTTCTGCTCTTGCAAATCTGCTTAGCTTTCCATATGTCCCTAACTCTACACACTTTGTTTCTTGGTTCAAGATTTGAGACAGACCCAGGAAAAGAAGAATTTTCCAAGGCATATTGTCCTTTAGTTCAGGGCTGTCCAACTGGCGGCCGGCGGCCCCCCCTTATATAGCCCTCCACATCAAAGTCTGCCTGCTGTGTCTGTTTACCATATGTAAAATTTAAAAGGTATCACTAGAGAGGTTAACTGGCCCCTGCATTGTTTAAACCTCAAATTCACACTGTAATCCCCTGTATTGTTCACACCTGTGATCCCCCTGTATTGTTCACACTTGTGACACCTCTATTGTTCAATCCCCTAAAGCCTGTACTGTTCACACCTGAGACCCAGACTGAAACTGCCTGTTCACACCTTATTTAAAATGCTAATGAGGCACCAGCACTGTGTCACTGTATGTAGTACATATTAGACTGGTCCTGGTTTTCCTGTCTCCTGCTCTGTTCTGCCTTCCATATGCTCCCTGTGTGTGTCATACTTTGGTATTTGTTCTGGGGGTTTGTTAGCATTTGAAAATTATTGTTAGTGGCCCCTAAGGTGTTTAATCATATGCTGGGGTACTGTATTATACACAGGGGAGGAGGAAGCATATGGATTTATGGGTATGTCTTAATATTACTTAACTTTTTTCACATATGAGTGACATCCTTGCCAGGGCAGGCACAAGGTAGTTTGGCACCCTAGGCAAGAGCTTCACTCAGTGCCCCCCTGTCCTGCATTACCATTTCCCTCCTTACCATGATGGTTTTTAAATAAAGAGAGCAAGAAAGTGTACAACATTTTTTAATTTATATTACTGCCCCCCATACCTGTACCAGCAAGCTCAGCAGCCAATTATCATACAGCCCTCCTGCAGCCATCATATTGCCGCCGATCTTTACCTGTCCCACCAGCAGCCAAAAATCATATTGCCCCCAAGTATTTATGTACCTGTGCCAGCACCCAGCAGCAACAGCAAACATATGGGCCCCAAATCTGTACCTGGCTGTGCCAGCAGGAAGCTTCACACTTTATAGTAATAGAAAGAATGTCTTCAGTTCAGTGCAACTGTGCAAGGCTGAGAGCAGCGAGAGCCACACCAAGCAGGCCAGTCAGATCTCTGCCTCTCTCTGTCACCCAACACATCAGTGATGTCAATGACGCGTGAATGCACGTCGCGCTGCACTGCAAAGAAGGAGCTATTACTTGCCGGTAAGAGGGTGAAGGAGATGGACTCCACCCAACTGGGTGACCATGATTACTGAAACAAATCATTAAATAAACACTTGAAAAAAAGAAAACATTTAAAAACAAAAAAAAATATCCTTAAAAGTGTGCCCCTCAAACCTTTAAAAAAAAAAAATGCGCCCCTCAATGATGGCGCCCTAGACAGCTGCCTACTCTGCCTACCCCTAGTTCCAGCCCTGATCCCTATAGTGAGCACCAACCATTTGGTTTTTTGGTGTGCTATAAATATGGACATGGTCTTGTGGTAACATGGGTGTGGTTTAAAGTGGGTGTGGTCTAAAAACAGGGAGTGGCTAACACTGGCTTTCGGTATCGGCCCTTCACTATGTAGATTAGAAAAATTTCCGGCCCTCGGTACCATAGAAGTTGGACAGCACTGCTTTAGTTTATAGTGATTTTAGTGATAGTGCTTTATTTTCCCTTAAAACTCCAAAAGTTCTGTAACTGTAAATGGGTTTAGCAGCTTGAACATCTCCTACACTTTTATTTGAATTTTTCCAAGATGCTGGGTATATGCCAATGTAAATTTTAGAAAACATAACTGTGGAGGGTTCAGAAATGTGATTGGATAGCTTTTTGGGGGTTCATTGTCATAGGGGGCATTATGTTCTCATGCTTATCGCAGCCTCGGTTTGGCCACTGCTGACATTCCTTGACTGACAAGCTTTTAGTACAGAGCTTTTAGTCTTGTGGGATTTTAAATTTTTACTAGTTGAGGAGGTGGCACAGATTTTATTCATAAACAGCACAACCACTAAACCGTTATTCGAGACTGCATTGCATGAATTAAGATGGCTATATGTTATAAACTAGTCTGTGCAATTCCTATACAAATTAGTATACGTTAATCACATTCCTTAACGACATTAGTCACTTTAAAGAGCAATTACAACTATGGGATTCGTTATTTGGAAACCTGTTCTCCAGAAAGCACTGAATTACGGGTAGGTTGTCTTACACAGACTCCATTTTATCCAGATAAAATTTTTAAAAAGTATTTCCTTTTTCTCTGTAATAATAAAACCGTACATTGTACTTTATCCAAACTAAGATGTAATTAGTCCTTATTAGAGGCAAAACCAGCCTATATTGTTTAAATGATTTTCTAGTAGACTTAAGGCAGGGATCCCAAACCTTTTGAAGCCGTGAGCAACATTCAGAAGTAAAAGGAGTTGGGGAGCAGCACTAGCATGAAAAATGTTCTTGAGGTGCCAAATAAGGGCTGTGTTTCGGCCATTTGGAAGCCCCTATGTGGATTGTCAACCTACATTGAGACTCTGTTTGGCAGTGCACCTGGTTTTTATGAAACCAAAACTTGCTTTGATGCCAAAGGGAGCAACATCCAAGGGGTTCAAGAGCAACATGTTGCTCACAAGCTACTGGTTGGGTCCCATTCCTGTACTGGAAATTCTATTGCTGTATAAACAAAGCCAACCTTAGGATAAATGGCACCTGAACCATGTGATTAATTGCTTGTTAGATGCCGTCTATGTAAACCAGCTAAACTACGAACACAATGCGGATTCCAGTGATGTTAAACAGTGTCCACAAACACTTTGGCAGCTAAGGCAGATTTCCCACCAAAGCTTATCACTTCTCACACACTTGGCTCTTGTCAGAGGGGCTTCTGATGCTTTGCATTCCTTTCCATGGAAAGAAAGGATAAACAGAACAGAATCTAAACATGCTTTACATTAAGACCAAGAATAGATGGAACCATTTTAACCATCACAATCTCAAAGTCTGTTTGTGAAAAATGTTGATCTGCCTCTGGAAATGAAGTTGGTTAAAATGGGAATAAACTGCACATCTGCATTGAAGCAGGCCTGCAGCGCTATGGCAGTGAATATAAATATAGGTATTTACATGCAACAAGTCAGAGGAAACATTTGTGGTTGTATGATCTTACATACAATCCAAACTGTTATCAGAGCAAAGACCAGCAGATTGTACCCCTTTCGTTATTCAACATGTGGTGAAGTCCTCTCTTATTGTATTGCACAAACTTAACAAAATCAGTCACCTTGTTGTTGTTCCAGGAATATTTAGGACAATAAGTAAATATTTAATTGCACCCCATCTGGCCTTCACGATCTCCAGTTGAATGTATACCTGCACACATTCCCTGATGAAAATTTAGCTCATAACCATCCCACCCTTTGAGACCCCAAATTCTTCATTATCCTACGATAACTGATTGATATTGATTGTTAGGTGTATGAACTTAAAAAAAATTAGTCATAGTAAGTTATTCTGGGCATTTTTTGTTTTTAATTTCAGCATGCTAATTTTGTACATCTTATAAATTTGGCAGGATACGAGTAACAGTAGATGGGGAGTTCCTTCATTACATTTTTCCTCTTCAGTTCCTGGATTCTCCAGAATGGGACTCGCTTAAACCTTCAGAAGAAGGGATTTTTCAGGTACAAAACTGATTTAAAAATTGTTCTGTAGAGATGCTATAAAGGTGTGATTGTATCCTTTGTTCAGACTTTTATTCTTATTTTACTTAACATATAGTGTTCAGTAGATTAAAGGGGCTATATTTGGAGCTGAGCATGTCAGCATTTGTCTCTGTGGGGCCTGGTAGTATCTGCAGGATAGACAGAGTTAGAAGGTGAAGTCCTACCGCAGAAATTAAATCGTACATAAATCTGTTATTTGTTTACTTTGCCTTAGATATCACTCATTTTATTAATAATGTGGTATATAGAGGTGCACTGATCAGAATCTAAAAATTGCCTTTTCACTGTTTTTTATTGATTAAATCTTTTATAAGGTATCATTTTATAATCTATTTCTTGCCCTCCTAGTTGTGTTAAACAAGTAGTGTATAGTTGACAGTGAAGCAAATATCCAGAATAAAAAAAAGTTGAGCCCATGGCTCACTTGGGTGTACCCATGTGTCTGTAAGGTTGCACCCATTGGATTCTTAAAGTACCAGCCTGGGCATGATTGGAGGGGCAGAACAATGCGGTAAAGGGGAGAAGCGATGGCATCAGTGGGTGGGTAAGGAATTGGGGTGAATTAGGGTATTACAAGAGGGTGCTTAATATTTACTGGCAAGTATATTTCAGATACATTTGTAATAATGGCTCCAGCCCTAGCTGCTATTTTATGGGTAGACTAGTGAAATACCACCAAGGTGGTCATCCTAGGCATCTGTCTGGTCAAATGAATCTGTCACTGCTAGTGAATGGCAAATTCCATGCAAAAAAATGAGACACGTGGGACAGTTCTCTTTTTGTTGCCAGTTCAAAGGATTCTCTTTCTTCTATTTCACTTTCTTCTTAGACGTTATGTAGAAGCTCTTCTGTTAGGAGTGAGGTCTAAATTACATTGGGTGACCCTTTCCCTTTAAGTTCTGTAGATCAGATGGGTGATTGTAAAAATAATGTATTATTGTAACAAATACTTATTAAAGTTTTCACCAAAGATCAATATATATGCTGTGGGGAAAATTTAGAATATAGGAGAAGTTAGAGTTCTTGTCTATTAAAGCAGTTTTTTTGTATTATTTTAATTTCCAGGTAACTCTTACTGCTGAAACAAAGTGCCGATATGTTACTTGGAGGCGGAAGAAACTGTATTTGTTATTTGCAAAGCACCGTTTTCTCGCTAGACTGTTTTCACTGTTGATTAGCAGTGACATTGCTGATAAACTGTACACACTGAATGAAAAAGTCTTCGTAGACAGTGGTTTTCGATTTGACATTAGGCTACCAAACTATTACCACAGGGCATTATCAGACCAAGAACCATCAACATCTCCCATGATCCGGATTCAGAAATCTCCTTGACAGAATAAAGCGTCATGAAAGACTCTCTCCTCTTACCTCGTGTGCTTGGGGTTGTTCATGCATTAACCTTCACCCTCAGCAGTTCATAATAACCTCCATATTGGTTGGGAAGTGCCATTTGACTATATTCATCATAAACAGTACTTATTCTTTCAAATTAAATTATTTTTTTTATACTGGAATGCTAACAGTACATTGGAATAGCAGTGCTGCCTCATAAGTTATAAATTACAAGTTGTTTTTAATGCCAAATTAAAGCTCAACTGAGTGGTTATATGACTAGTGACTAGTTGTCCTTTAAAAACAAAAAAGGGAAAATACCTTTTGCCACATGGTAAAAATGTATTTATTGCTTTCTTACAGTGTACCTACAACCTTTATACTCTGGGGATCGATATTGAACTTTGCATGTTGTGCATTAAAGGAAAACTGTTGCCCCAAAATGAATACTTAAGCAACAGAATCATATTAAGTGGCATATTAAAGGATCTTACCAAACTGGAATAAATATTTGAGTAAATATTGCCCTTCTATATCTCTTATCCTGAACCACCATTTTGTGATGGTCTGTGTACTGCCTCAGAGATCACCTGACCAAAAATACAGCAGCTCTAACTGTAACAGGAACTTTGTCCATTAATTGACTCTTGTGACCTAACATGTTTGGTTTGTTTATGTGCACCGTGAATCATAGTATCCCAGGGGGTGGCCCTTATTTCTTAAAATGGCAATTTTCTATTAATGATTATCCAATGGCACATACTACTAAAAAAGTATATTATTATGAAAATAGTTTATATGAAGCAGGGTTTTACACATGAGCAGTTTTATGTAATATATTTTTATAGACACATGTGGGTAAAATGTTCCTTAAAGTTTAAGGAGTATCTTGTACTGATGTATAAGTCGTTCCTCTATTGATGCCTTCCTTGTGGCCTTGGTTGCTCATCAGCAGCCAAATGGCAACAAGTTGGACCCATCTTTTTCATATTCATACATTCATGAAACATTGTAATACATTTTATTTCCGGCAAATTGGGAAATAAATAATACAGGAATAATAAGTAAACATATGCAGTTTTGTCGCCGTTCTCTTTAGGACAAACTTTTATTAGTAGGGACTAATGTGACTTAGAAACTTCTCTATGCGTTAGTTGTGACTAGGGATGGGCAAATTTGACCCGTTTAGTTGCGCCCAAAAATTTGACGCCGGCGAATTGTTGCAGACACCCATTAAAGTCTATGGGCATCAAAATGATTTTGAAGCACGGCGAAAATTGTTTTTGACGCACGACACCATACAAGTCTATGGGCGTCATTTCCATGGCGAAACAAGGCAAAAAAATTCGCCCATCCCTCGTTGTGACAAAAGTATATTTTTTAAGGGAAAAAAACAATACAAAGTAGTATTTTTTTGTATTATTTTATTTTAGAAAGAAGGCAAACCATGATTGGTTTATTGGGTTTTTTTTTGTGGTCATAGATCTGCTGCCATATTACCTTTATCTGTTTCTGGACTCCCAAGTCCAACTACACCCTACAAATATCATTAGTCATTGAATCTTTTGCTGTTGTCTCTAGTTAGTGATTTGACTGAAACGTATCAATAGAACAACATTGAGAAAATTAATGTATTGTGTGTACAGTAATGTTTCATTGGATAATATCCAGTTATTTATCAATGATGTACTTAAAAGGTGTTGTTAGTTTTATTCTATGGAAATTTTGATTTGTTTTATTTTTTTTCTACATTTTTTATATTTTTAGATTATTAGTCATCTTTTTATGTGTACTTTTTTCTTGAATACTACCTGCAAGAATTTAGCGTAATGGTTAAACAGGTTTTCCATAAGAAAGCGCAATGGGTCATTAATTAATCATAGAAAATGCCTCTAAAGAAAACACTTTGCTCTTTCTCTTCTCAAGGGCACCATGATGTGCCCCCAGGAGTATGTTTCCCATTTTACTGCATATAGATGAGGGCATTTTGATTGCCACAGTTCTTCCTTTGAGGACTGCGATCAGGGAAGTCACAAATGATTAGTGGCCATCGGAGGGTCATCACCCTTGGATTTCAGTAGTTTATATTGTGAAGTAAGGTGCTCTGCAGTTCTCTGCAAAAGTTATGACATCCCTTAAAGGGGTAGTTCACCTTTCAGGTAACTTTAAGTGAATTTGACTATAAAAATCTACTGAAAAACTTGGTCTTTTGCATGAATTGTAGCTTCCAAACAGATTCCATAGCATACGTCTTTCTGGCCTAGTAAATCTCCATGCCCGCACTGCATGTCTGACCATCTTTAAATCCCTAAGATACAAAATATCAATGATTTACTGATTATAAGGTATGAGCCAAACCGGCCAACGTCCACTTATATGTACAGGTTCAAACTAGCCTACAATTCGTCAGAATCTGCAGATTACAATTAGGTGTGTTCAATTAATTTGGCTCTTGATCATTATTGGTATGTATGGACATACATGTATTGGTTAATGGACATCTTTGGCCTTTAGATTTGTTAATATTTGGCCTATTTAGACTATTCTTTCAACCTGCACAAAAATTGTATTTCTAATGATTTATTGGATTACCAAGAACATTGACGCATTTCGATCCACCTGAGCCCGTTGTCAGGATATATATGAATATAAATATATATATTTTTTTTTTTGAAGGCGACCATGGTTGTTGAAAGAAAAGAACAATCATCATACCTGAATAATGTTAGAAATGTGTCAACTTATTGGCTAACTTTGAATAAAGTCGGAGTTATTTCTTTTGCAACTAAAGGTTAAAACAAAAACTAGTAATGAATCATATGGAAGTTTATAAATAGTCATTTTGCATTTAGTTTACAGAAATATGCTGTGTACAGGGCTGCATGGACAGTATCACTCCACTTGGCTTGTGTGCATCTCCTTTAATTATTAATACTGCTTGGAGTACTGCAAACAGCAGGCATTGATCAATAATACTTCATCATTTCTCTGTGTGCTCAGTCAGATACAAAGGAATGCTCAGAATATGCAGTGCTCTTTTACAAAATGTGTCATGGAACAAGAATAATGAAAATAAAACTGATTTATTTTAGTATATTGTTTATACAAGGTGATTGTGCTCCCTTGACAAGAGGGTAGGCATGCTTTGTGTATGTGTCACACTTGGGACAGTCAGTAATAAAAGGGTCTGGGTGTGTCTTGCTGATGGACAGAACACATTCGCACCCTCTGTGCACCCTCCAGAAAAACACTGTAGGTGAGTAGGTATCTAAGCCACTTTACACATCAAAAATAGCTTTGTTTAAAAAAACTGAAAGCAAGACGGTCAATAAAAGGTTCATAAATAACAGACTTATTGTACTGTGTGCCTTCCCTTTAACACTTTTCTTCCATCATTTCTTCCCTATCATTTAATCTTTTCTGCAATAATTTTTCCTGCTTGTTCGGCAATATCTTATCTTATAGGGAGTCTGTGAGTAACAGGTAATACCAATATAGAGCATGTTATCAAGCTCACAACAATATCCCTACATTGTCCTTTCTGGCAGTGTATTGCAAAATTACAGGAGTAAAAACTAAAATGAACTGAGAAATACCATTGTTGTGTTATTGTTTTACCAAACATGGATTTTAAGTTGTTTCAGTAAATCTGTTTGTCTTTGGCTTTCAGCTATTGCCATCCACTTATGTAGTACTTTTTTTCCTTTACATGCAGCTTCCACTCCTCCTTTCTGTTCTCTTTTACTTATTACAACATTTCTTAGTAATTTGCTTTTTATATTTAGCACACTGCAACAATGCAGGAGAGGTTTTGAAGAAGACAGACAATGGAAGGGCATATCCAGGCAAATATAAGAAATGATCAAACTATGCCCTTCCATTGTCTCTGCTGCTCTCATTTCTCAAACACCAACATCCCAGCCTGCCCTCCATGCCTTTCATTCCAGCCCTGCATTATACTGGTTTTCTTCATCTTCTTTCCATCAAAACACTTTTTTTTTTTAGTTTACTTCTCTCCTAGCTCCCTCCCTTATCCCTTTAATTCTTGCATTTTGACTTATACATTTTGACATATTATTTCCAACATAAAAGAACCATGGACATTTCTGTCACAGCAAATCAGATTCAGGTTTAATTAATGCTATACAGGTATAGGATCCACTATCAGTTAAATAAAAGTATATCAGTTATACGTTATGTTAAGGGATGGGAGCTTTCATCCATCTACCACAGACTTTATTTTAAGCAAATCATTTCAATTTTTAAAAGTTATTTCCTTTTTTTTGTAATAATGATACAGTATCTTGTACTTGATCCAAATTAAGCTGCATGGGTCCACATTGGTAGCAAAACAGTCCTATGGGGTTTATATAATGTTTAAATGATTTTAATCAGATTTAAGGTATGAAAATCCCAATTACAAAAAGATCCCTTATCAGGAAAAGACCCTAACTCTACACATTCTAGATAATAGATCTTATATCTGTATTTGTTGATATTGCACTATAATCTCTAGTTGAGATGAATTTAAACCCCAGTACAGTAATAAGAAGGTAATTTAATCCAATAATCTGCAGAAAGGTGTGCCTCTGGGCAGATTGAGGTGACAGATGCGATGCCAACGGAGAGAAAGTGTCCCCTAAAGCAAAGTTTTAACCTTGCCTCATTACAGAAGCGGCCCTGGTACTGCTATCATCTTCAAGGTGTCAATCCATGTGTGAAGATTGATATGATTGTCATGCAGCTGGAGGATGTAAGTTTGTTGGACCAGGAGCAGCGCCAGGGAATAAATGAGTACCAGTAATTTAATAAATAATATTGTCATGATATCCTCAAGGGCATTCATTATTACTAAAAGCAATCTCACCCCACTTACTGCTTGGTAACTTCTTGCACCTGCCTGTATACTTTCCCTGTGAAGGTATTACAGTATGCACAAAATGCCAAGCAGTGTACCCAAAGATGGAGTTAACAGCTATATACCAGAAATGTCTGTGTACATGTCAGTGATAAGCAATTTGCAGTAATGAGATGTATTACTATTAGTTTCTGGCAGTATGCTGTTACTGGCTAAATTTAAATGATAACTTTAGAGTGTACATAGCCTGTGACATTCCAGGTGGTGCAGAACTACAACTCTTCTTATCTGTTGAGCTGTTGGATAAGTTAACACGAGATTTGCACTTCTTTATTTATCTACAAAAAATTTATTCCATGAACAGATAGATTTTCCCTTCAATCTCAGGGCTGTGATGTTTATGTTTATATGTGTTTACTTTCTGTGATTGTATTAGCTTACATAAACTGTGAATTTTCAGATTTATTACAGCTTGCTCATAAAAGCATTGAGTCTTTCTAGACTAAAGTTACTATTGCAAGTTGGATTCCATAGACATTTCCTGAGTGTTAGGTTACATTACATTGCGTCATTCTGGTCCTAGTTATTATTTAATTCTTATTTGATCTAGTCGTCTTATACTTACAATCTGCTGGAATCATTTGTCATTTATGACATCAAGGGAAAACAAGACATTTACATAACAAAATGCTCTATATTCTTGCACAGTAAAGGTTGGAGAATCTGGCAGAATAGTAAATAAATGAATTGTTTAATCATTGTTCTTTCTCATTAGGGGAATCCAATCATCATGGCAGCTTTGCTGTATAACAAAAGATCCAGGGATGCTTGACACCAGCAGCTGGTTTAATAATAGCTGCATCCAACAAAAATGAAATACCAATCACAAGTGGCAATTAATATTTTTTTAACCATAAAGCAAGGTAATCATAACTTAAATAGGTAATCATAAATAAAATGATGGGTAAATAAAAGCCTGTGATCTAACTTTTGTTGTTAGAATTTATCCAATGCACTTTTATATCTAATAACAGAAGCATGGGGGTTTGTTCTGATCATACATCTGGACAGTTATTTGTACTGTATCACACTGTGTAAGATAAAATCTGCCCAGAGAAATAAGGTGAGTCAGCGATGTGCTAATTAGGTTTGGTACATGCAAGGGATTATTAGAATTCAGTACAGGTATGTAATTCCTTATCCAGAAAATCCTGTGGTGGGGATAATAGTTCATATAGATATGATTATCTAGTATCCATCCATCATCCATCCTTGCCCCACAATGTTTATCAAATGTTTGAAAATTTAATTTAGATTGAATGGAATAAATTATTTCAAATCATAATTAATTTAAAACAGGAATTAGTTACATATAGACTTAATATTGTAAACATTTTTTCAAGATATATACATTAATTTAATATACACCTTTAAATGCTCTGTGCCATTTTGAAGGACCAATAAAGTCCCAAAACAAACTTTTTCCAGTTATTTATCTACTCAAAATAATGTGTTATTTTGTGTATGCCTAGAATAATATCTGAAAGCAGTGTGAAGGTTTTACTTTCATCATAAGTAAGTTGTTCAATGTGTATGGAGGAGCTATTTTAATTTTTTTATTTGCCAGAATCTATATGGCAGACTGGCCAGACATTAACTACTTATGTTTTTTTTTTACTACTGAAACCCATAGCCTAAATTAGAGTTTATTATTGGCAGTAACTAAAATGTTACAGTAAAACATAAAATCCAGCAGCACTCCATTAAGTCGCTTGGCTAGTGGCCACGAATAAATATTTGATTCACTTATCAGAGTGCTGCTGGATTTTATGTTATACTGTGGGAATTTACCTTTGCAGAGAGGAACACAGTCATGCACTCGACGCTTCAACAAGCGATTTAGTGTGAGTGTGGCACTATTATTGACTTTATTAAAATGTTACAGTAAGGCCCTGAACCTTAAACTTTAATTAAGGGCCCATATTTGTAATCCTATATGAAATTTTATTATATATTTGGTTTTGCATTTGTGTTGGGTAGATTCAAAATTCTTTATAACTCAGTATTCTCTAGTTCCTGCCTAATAAGCATGAATACCAATATAATAGGGCTTGCTTCAAAAAAAAGTTTACATTTTTTTGTCCCAAAAAACGCTGGCGTCTTTTACTTTATTAAGGGTGATAGGCTGAAAAAGATCCTAAATTTTTTTGGGGGTACCCTCCTTCCCCCCTACATTTCCTAACATATGGCACCTAAACTATACAGTGGACACATGTATATGGCAAAATAACGCCTATATTTTATTATATGAAGCTTTCCCAGGCTTGTGTAGTGTAATGTATTTGCTGCTACATATACGTCCATTGTACTTCAACTTGGTGCCGTATGCAAATTAGGCATCGCTAGCATAACTTCGCTTTGCTTGATGAATTAACGCTAGTGCAACTTTGCTACCTTTCACCTACTTGAGGGCAACTTCGGATTATATTGAATTACTTATGGATAATTAACTTAGCTGTAGCTAAAAAAGAGAGATAAATTCACTGAACAAGTATGACTCCTGCTATACCACAGTAGCAGGAATTATGACCTATTTGCTTTTTGGAAATTAAAAAATTTGTTTGAGAATTTTGTCCAAAAAGTAAACATTTCATAACTCAAAAAACATCAACTGAAACCAGTTGACACTTCTTGTTTCATTTTCATTCTTATGGAATCATAAAAGACTCCTATTCCACTGTTATACAGAATCTGTACTAAATATAAATCTGTTTTCTAACTTACCAAACATCAATATACTTCAAGAAAACACTAAACGATCTACACAATCTCATAGCGACAGTATTGGCTTAATTCTCTTGAAATAGCAAGATTTGCTATGACAAACTTAATTTCTTACAGCAAATGAGCCTAAAATTGATGTAACATAATTACAGAAAAAAGTAAAGAAAAAATGAATTAACACTGGAGAATGTTAAACCTTTCCAGACATTTTTCTTCATGATGTACACTGTTTCTTCCAAGAAAAGGTATTTATACTAGACACTGCCATTTTGATGATACAATCAACATTTTAGGAAAAACATTTGCAAATGTTTTTGCATACATATTTACTCCAGAATATACCATCGATATTTTATCCTGCTTATATTTACAAGGGCACATGGTTAAATAATCAAAGGTATCCTCTTCTTCTATAGGTGCACCGGAGTTGGTAAATTACTTTCTTGTTTAAAACAGCATTGAACCCTTGGCATAAAGCACAGAGATATGTAGCCAGAGGCTTTTTGCCAAGAAGGCAAGTTTCGAGCTTTGCCTCAAACAACATTGTACCAGGGGTGGTAAATTTCCAGTTGTTGAACAAGAATTTAGATTTTTTTTTGATGCCGAGTACAGTAGTCAAAACGACCCACACTCCATTCTGAATGCAAGAGGGCTAAGCATGATGGAGAGAGGGTTGGTGTCTTTGGGTCACCTTAAATGACTCCTGTGTGTGGTTTACCTGAATCTCTGTTCCTGAGAGTCTATGTGCTATCATATACTAGATGCTTTGTTCTGAGAGAAATATCTCAGTAAAGAAAAGTATGCTGTCTAAACCCCACCCATAGTCAGGGCACAAGGGAAAGCACGATCTGCTGAAATTTTGCAAAATAGAGATACAGGCAAACATATGAGGTTGCATAACCTAAAGGGGTCTATTTATTAAACCTTATTTTTTTTTCGGTTGAGATTTATTATGCTCTGAAGCTGCTAAAAATTTTAATCTGAAAATACTCCAGCTAAAACGTGTCAAAATCATGTAGACAATGGCAGATGTTCCCTTTAACAATTGGAACATGTTTAATTCGAGGAGAAAAAACTTTTCTCCAAATACAGTTCCAGTTTTTTCCCCATAGACTTTAATTGAGTTTTCAGGTGATGAATTGTGAGATAAGTTTTTCTGAATTGAATTGCATCTCAAATCTCATCCATGAGTTTTCACACGATAAACCTTTTTCTCTCTGAATCGAATTTGGCCCAAAGTGTGAGAAAGTCATGTTTTAGTAAATAACCTCTTTAATTTAAGGTATCATATGTTACTTTGGGTTAGGAGTGTTAATTATAATGGACTAATATCCAAAACAAGGTACAAAAATACTAAGTAGCCAAAAGTAGCAAAAGGACTAAGCAGTCCCCCTGAATAAACTAACTCTAACCCACCCCTTCACCCCTCTTCTATTGAAGATTTCCCTGAATGAAACCTATAAAAAATGTCAAGTTAATAAAAGTGAGTTTTACTTAAAAGTTGTGGTACTCCTCAAGGTTCACCAACCAGTGGTAGTCGGCTCAGCCTGATGGCAAATTAGAGTAAGATTTAACAATAATGGCTATTTGACCTCCTATACACCAGCTAGAAGGTCAGTTATGGTGAGATATGAGGCTGGCTATTTATTTGCTGTCTTAGATATCCTTAGAACTATGGTTGAATGGGTGATACATGTGCAAGTGAGCTACAGAGTGGCATGACTACCGTTTAGTCCTCCCAGTTTTGAAGACATTTTTTTTTTCTTGTGCATTAAAAACATGTTGTTAGCACTGTAGAACCCTTGTCCTGCTGCACCCACATATTGTCTGAAAAATTGTACTAAGTAAAACATTCTATTATATTTCTGGAAAAGTCAGAAGTCATAAATATACAGTAAGTTAGATGTAATCATGAAGCCATGTCCAGTGTTTTGGTATTATGTAGAACAGTCTCCTTTAAGCCACCTTCTCTCTGTGCAGGCTGCACATAATACATCCTTTTGAGTAGATTAATAACTGGAAAAATGTTATCTCAAGTACAAGTCAACAAACCGTTGAGGTCCCCCTGCATGTGGGTAAGGGAACAGTTACAGGGGGGAGCTGACTAAATTCCAGTTACTATAAGATGTAGAAATAATGCCAATTTGCTCTTATACGTACACCTAAAAGCCACCTTGGTCATTTAGGGTACTACTAGTGTCATAGGTATTCTTTATAATGCAGCATAATGATACACTGATGTACTATGTCCCACCCAAAAGGAGACGTGAAATTAATGAAGTCTGAAATTAGACTGATCTAAAGGACAGTTTTCGGTAATGGAGTCAATTTTACCTGAAAAAAAAAGTACCAGGGCCCCAGGCACTTTGAGAGGCTGGTGGTTTTGTGTTTATTTGTGTGTTTTTATCTATGTTTCTTATTTTACTGAATAAAATTATCCATAAATCTGTGTAGCGCACATGGTTTCCTGTACAAGGCACACTTAAGCAAATAACATTTAGTGATTAGTGTCCCTTTATCTGAAATGGATTGGAATTCTAATTTGTAAAGGGAAGACAGAAGACAGAAACAATTGAAAACAGTTATGAAGTTGCTTTATCAGCAAACATAAATGTAATTTCTTCTGCAGTCACTTCAGTGTGAGGTACCATCAAAACATATGGATTTAGCCTGTAAAATTATTTACTGGAAACTTCATTGCAGTGGGTTTTCTGGCTAATGTAATGCGGCAGTAGATACTACACCTAAAAGAGGTATTTTTTTTTAATTTAGTTTACTTAACCATGTTCTAATGTTTCCTATTAAGCAATAAAGTAAGAGTATAGTCGAGCTGAAGCAATCAGTAAATGACAAAATGAGGTCTCTGTGTCTTCGTTTATGGAATGTGAACCATCATGATAGAAGTGAAACGTTTGACCTTGGCAACTTACTATCTTAGATGCCCTTACAAGGCATTAGTTGATCTTCTGTCTATATGTGCTAGACAAGTAGAACTGCAATTCAAGGTATAGCAATAATAGGTTCTTTTAAATGCGATGTTCACTAATAATTTTCCCTGTAACAGTTCAAGAATAAATAGGTGACGTAATGAACTTTCAGTGTTGTGAATGAATAGAAGTAGTCGTAAAGAATTGTAAAAAATCAACTTCTATGCTGAAAAAGACAATTATATGCAAATATTCACTACAGAAATGTGTATTATTCTCTATTGTGTCTCTTTTTAGACCAGAAATGATAGATGGAATATTTAACATAGTTAGTTATCTGTGTACCTAATGTGCTGACAAGTCGAAAGTGCAGCTGATATTTTCCATGTTCAGATAAACTGTGCTCTTTTTTATAGATCAAAGGTCTCAAATATCTCTGTCCCCCAACCAGATTCAACTAAATGTTTTAAAGCTTCTAAAGAGGGCCTGTTTTCATGTTGTTCAGATTTTTTGAGCTAAATTTCAGAAAATAAAAGTCAATGGGGTGAGCTGAGAAACTTTAAGTACATGCGCTCTTAGAGGCAACAAAGCGAGCTGTGATGCTTAAAAAAGCTACCATTGCCATTTGACTCCTGTTTATCTCCCTGTGTAAGAACTAAAAGCATATAAAGTATTTTACACAAGTAAAATCTTCTATATAAACCTGTGACCTACAGATCAGTTTCAACTCCAATGGCTGCCACTATGGTCATAGAGCAGATTATTAAGATAAAGTGCAGTTATGCTTTCAAAGCAGATAAATAAGGGGTCATTTATAAACCCCTGGGGCACAAATGCAAGAGCACCCCTATGTATTTACTTAGAAAGCACATATGTCCTCAGGGTGCTGCTCTGGGGTTGCTCCACTGAGCATCTTAGGGCAGATGGTAAGGATAAGGCCTTGATGCACAACAACTTTAGCACTGATTTTAGCGTTGTGCATTATTAATAATCCAGCTTTTTTAATACCTTATCCTTTTAGACTGTTCTACTGTGAAATACAGAAGCTGCTGTCAGTTTTAGAGAACACAGAATTGGGTCAGCTAATCCAAGTTTATCCAGAAGTGTACCAGAAAAAAAGGTATTGGCAGTTTATGGAATATGGCATGCAATAAATGGGTGGTTATGTCTAATACATTATCTATATGGACTAGATTATTAGAAGACACCTGACAATGACTGTCACTAGCTTTGTCATACATAACTATCGTACGATTGCTGTCAGGGGCAGAACATCGGCTGATCTGTTCTTATTTGATCGGAATGGTAAGACTTTGATCTGAATGGTTAGTGGAGGGTCGGGAGATGGGAAAGTCCGATCGTACATTGATTTGTACGATCGGATCTTTGCGTCTATGGCCAGTTTAAGACTAAACTGGCCTGGTTTTTAACTGTTTCCACTTGGAGCTTTTCTGTTGTGTCTTAATACTTAGAGCTGATCTTCTATGCATAAAATATTTTATACTTTATTGGACACAACACCAAATTTACAGAATACTGCCACCCCCATACTAACTTGTTAAGGCATGTTAAATACATTTAACCAGTGGTGGCCAATAAAAGGGTAACCCTATTTAGGAGTTTTAACCTTGAAAGCAATCCCAAAAGACGTGAAGGTAAGTGCCAGCATCCTGGTTGCATTTCATCCAGATGTCCAGGCACCCTGGGTATATCTGTGCCAGTCTATGTGGAGTCAAATAGACCCTGTTGAGAAATTTAGCATAGATATATCTGTCCCGTACTGGAATGCAAGTGTCCGGTATTTGGTCTGATATGTCTTTCCAGGCACCTTCCTCTATGTGGGAAAGATCTTGGGACCACTTCAAGGAAATGGTTTTAATGGAATCAAAGCTGTCTTGGAGTAATATGGTGTAAAACCAACTTAGCGCTTTAGAGAGTTATCCTGCGAAGATATTTCTCCAGGGTAGATGTGGCAAGGGTCAAAGTGCCAGTGGGAAATTGGGCCTGGAAGGCGTGTCTAAATTGCAAAAAATGGAATAACATGTGGTTCTGTAGTGCAAATTCATCTTTGAGCTTGGCAAACTGTTTTAGGACATCCCCCTGTACCACATACCCCAGGAGTTTCACCTCCACCCCAGCCCACAACCCAGCATCCGGTAGGGTTCTAAATTGTGGGAGTTTGTTGTTACCCCAAATCGGGGTCCATTTGGACCAACTGGCCAAGGCCTTGTAGGGAAGTATTACAGTTCTGTGGAAGACCTGAGTCACTGTTCTCGTGGGATGCATCAATTTATAAATAGAGGGGAGACCTCTGTGTAATTGGTTAGCCAAAGCTTCAAATGATGAGACCACTGCTGCCCCAAGGACCGTGGCCTGGTTATTAGGGTCTGGGTTGAGCCACCACCAGGCATACACCAGCTGACTGGCATAGAAGTATAGGAGGAATTTAGGGAGGGCTAGTCCCCCCTTCCTTACTGGGGCGTCTAGCTCTTGAAACCGTTTCTTGGTGGGTATGATAGGTGAATTATGAAACACATAGGTGTCAGGTTCAGGTCCAGATATCTGGGGGGCTTCCCTATGAATCACTATTCCTAGGTACTTAAAGGTAGTTACCCACTGCAACTAAGGGCCATGTTGGGGGTCCCTTTTGGTTTCAGAGTCTATGGGAAAGACTAGGGATTTCCCCCAGTTTACTTTGAGGCCCGATAGGTTCCCAAAGGTGGAGACATCGTCTAAAAGTGCTGATATTGACTCCATTGGGTCTGCTAAATAGACCAGCATCCTCATACAGTGAGACCTTTTCCTCCAGCCTCTGCATCTTAAGACCCACTATGTTAATATTGGCTACAGATATAGATTCTTAAAGCTACTGCATGATAAAAAAAATTTAGAGTGCTCAAGGACCTGTGGTGCAACTAATGCAGAGGAATCCTCCGATTGCACACGACACTCTATTCTTTATTTCATGCAATCATTGTCAAAGGCATTAAACAGCCCTGGTTCTGTTAGGTAGCAGTGAGTGTGTCTACTGTCAGGCCCGGGCTGGCAATCTGTCCATATGGGCAAATGCCCGAGGGGCCGCTTCATAGTTAGTTCAAGTGGGCCGCTCGCACAGGGTCGCATTGGGCCGGTGGATCCAGGCTCTTATGGGCCCCACCAGCCCAGACCGCTCCTGCACTCCCTCTTGTAACCGAAAATCTTGCAAGCGTGGATGCGCGTGTATGCGCGCGCATGCACGCACAGGAGATGCTCAATAGTTTGCCACTGGGGGGCCCGGACCCGCTCCTGCAGAAAAAACTCACAAGCGTGTATGCGCGCGTCTGCGCGCACATGCAGAGGGAGTACAGGAGATATCGGCGGCACCTAGCGCTGGGCCCTCAGTTGTGCGTATTTTCCATCAATGCATGTCCCAAGCACGTCCCTGCACTGAAGGTAACCATGTCTCGTAGACTTATGGATCCCAATCCGGCCCAAACACGGCTCACGCTGCAACTTTCTATTACCAGAATAGTGAAAACTGCAGCTGGAACGAGTGAGTAAGCCAACCTGCCACACGTAAACAATATATCCACTATATTTTCTCTGCTCTGGTGCCACAGAACCGCCACAATACAGAAACAGTTAATGTAAAAATGCCTTGCCAGTATAAATAAAAGTACGTCAAATAAGGAGTATAGTGCCATAGAACTTAGAATACCCCAATCTTAAATTATAAGCAAAGTAAGCAAGAGGCTAAGCATGAGCATAAAGTCACAAATGACCCTCACCCCACTTAAGTGTATATGCTCACGATTCATGTCATACAAATAATGTGAGTCTCTCAAAATGTCATAAGCAATAGTTATAACAACAGAATCATTTTATTTAGCCTTATGTCCAAATAAAATATTTCAGATATGGGAGCCTTTATCCAGAAAGCTCCGAATTATGGCATGGTCGTCTCCTATAGACTCCATTTTATCCAAATAATCCAATTTTTTAAAAATGATTTCCTTTTCTCTGTAATAATAAAACAGTAGCTTGTACTTGATCCAACCAAATATAAAATGAATCCTTATTGGAAACAAAACCAGCCTTTTGGGTTTATTTAATGTTTACATGATTAGTAGATTTAAGGTATGAAGATCCAGATTATGGAAAGTTCCATTATCCAGAATACCCCAGGTCCCGAGCATTCTGAATAACAGGTCCCATACCTGTAATGCTTTTGACCAGGCCCGGACTGGCAATCTGTCCGTACGGGCAAATGCCCAAGGGGCCGCTTTATATTTAGTTCAAGGGGGAGCTGCTCCCAAGATAATTAAGAAGGTGAACACGCTCAAGTACCTAGGCTTACTAGTGGCCAAACCTTAGTGTCATTGAACTTCCCAAAAAGAAGTCACTGAGGGGTTGTTCTGTGACCATATAAAGACACAAGGCTGCAGGCTGAGTTATACAGGGAACTCTGAGTATCACTCATGTATTATAAGGGATAATGTACCCCCTACTGTAAATGATAAGGATATTAGAAGTCACTGAGGTGTTGTTCTGTGACCATATAAAGGCACAAAGCTGCAGGCTGAGTTATACAGGGAACTCTGAGTATCACTCATGTATTATAAGGGATAATGTACCCCCTACTGTAAATGATAAGGATATTAGAAGTCACTTAGGGGTTGTTCTGTGACCATATAAAGGCACAAGACTGCAGGCTGAGTTATACAGGGAACTCTGAGTATCACTCATGTATTATAAGGGATAATGTACCCCTACTGTAAATGATAAGGATATCAGAAGTCACTGAGGGGTTCTTTGACCACATAAAGGCTCAGGCAGCAGAATCCTTAACATATTTTACATTAATTACACTTAAGTGAGAAAGGCATCTTTTTTGCAGTTGTACCCCAATATATGAGTGGATAAGTACGAGACCATCACATGTTTACATGTGGGCTGTTTTGATTTTTTTGCCCGGGCTGCTTTTTATTCCCAGTCCGGCCCTGTCTACTGTTCTGTATAAATAGAAAAATCAGACTATAACTCAGTTCTGTTCTTGTTGAAGTGATGAAGTTCTAAGGTCTCCTGTGAGTGTACACAGAGGGCAGATATTGACAAAGAAGTGTGAAAGTATTCATTTTTGTGCCAAAATGGGCCCACTGTGTGACATTACTACAAGCAATATTTGCAACTGAGATATCCAACTTGTGGCCAGTGTCGGACTGGCCCACCAGGATACCAGGAAAACTCCTGGTGGGCCAAGGTGTCAATGGGCCCTCATGCTGCTAAACTTTTGGCCTATTTCATGGCCTTTCCCTATTCTATTAGAACAAAGAGGCTAAATAGATGTAATAATAGATTATAGTATGTAAAGAAAACAAACTAGCAGAATAGAGGTTAATTGAGGAGATAAAGAATACTAGTACTGAGAGTGGGTCCCTGGTCTAAGGTTTTATGGTGGGCCCCTGGTCTAAGGATTTTGGGTGGGCCCCTGGTGTCCCAGTTCGACACTGCTTGTGGCCTGTTAGCAGCTCCGTCATCATATGTCTTCCTCTAACGGCCAAAGGGATAAAGAGGAGTGTACTTCTGACACAGCTGAAAGGCCACAATTTTGACAATACTAATGAATCACTACACGTATTATATGATATGTGTAAAAACATATATGTAATAAGAAACCCTAAGCAGAAATCTATACTTTGTATGAAACTCAGACAAGAAACAGTTATGCATATGTAATGTGTGTTTTGGCTCAGAATTAATTTTCTGCAACCCTGCCCTTCAGCTTAGAATTACCTGTCACAGAAATAGATAAATTGAGCTGCTGAGAAATCTTGAAAGGAGGCATTTAGTAGGCCAAAGCAGAAACAAGTTAATTGCACTAAGCTTGCTGTTTTGTCACTGATGTAAGTGTGCTACATTTGAGATGAGTGACTTATAAAAAAAAAGAAGCCGGGGAAGCCTGTAAGTGATATTACCAAGGGAGGTGGTTCAGTCACAGGCTCTCCTGTTAGTGCTAATTGTGTTGCAAGCACAAAATACACTTATTCGTATGCTTTAATTAATAATGTGTGAATCTTAGTTTAACTCTGGAAAGCTAATGTAAAATTTAAAATAAAATTCCAGTTCAATTGGGTAGAATATGTGTGATGCTAAGGGATGGATTGAAGCATTTGCATAATCTGTACTGCTTTCCTGCCAAATTATCCTTTTACATGAGGTGAGTCTCTGAAACGCAATCCTTTTATTACAGGGAATGTCAGGGGGGATGTGAGTGCAGAGCAGCTGTGGTTGCAGAACTTTAAGTACAGTCGTTGTGCATACTTGCTGCCTATCAACCTGCTGCACACTGTGAATGTTGAAACTTGCTGGTCACTACAGCTGGATGGCCTTGGCTTAACTGACCTAACTTTTGAAGAAGGAACCCAAACATCTCACAAATTGGTTTCATTTTAATTCTAGGGACATGCAACAAACAGACATAAACATGGGGATGTAAATTAATATAAATAAGTTAAGGGAATCTAATAGATTTTCTAAATTCATCCATAAAATATTTTTTTTTGTCACATAAAGATATGACTCCAGTTCCTCCTCAACCTGAGATACTCAAGAAAACCAGTTGGTCTCCGGTCCCACTATCCCCTCTAAATAAAGTCAATTAGAAGCAAGTATAAATGGCATCTAAGTGTGACATTGCTTTTAGGCATTTTGTATATTTGCTTCCTGCTGCACTCATAAAAATTAGAGTTCATTTACATTATCCTGGGTACTACAGTGTTAAAGGAATACGATACGCCCGAACAATGTATATATCATATCATGTATATATCAATAATATATTTGCACATACAGCTCATATTTAAACATTGCTTCATGTAAATAAACCTTTTTCATAATAATATACTTTTTTTTACTAGTATGTGCCATTGGGTAATCATAAATAGACATTTTAAGAAATATTTTTTTTAAGAAATAAGGGCCATGTAATCCTAAAATTCACGGTGCACACACGGACAAAGATTTGTCTTTTATGTTCACACTTCCTGTTACAGTTAGAGCTGCAGTATTTCTGGTCAGGTGATCTCTGAGGCAGCACAGAGAATATCCTAAAATGGGGGCTCAAGGTAAAAGGTGTAAAAGGGTAATATTTACTAAAATATATATTCCAGGTTGGTAAATTTTTTTAATATGCCACTTTATATCATTTAAACTATTGCTTAAGTATTCGTTTTAGCGATATAGCTTATAGTTTAGGACTCTTATTAGTCCTCAATTAGCAAACACTTGTGTCCTGGGGAAAGCTGTGCTGTGCTCCTGCGCTGGATTAAAAATCTTGTCTAAGTAGCACACTGCAGCATTAGGAATAGCAGTAGAGCCCAGTTGCAGCTTGCATGACCTTACTCTCTCTAGCTTGCATGTCTGAGTTATGCACAAGTTAATCTGACTGAATTGGAGCAAAGAGGCCTGGGGCCATTCTTGAAGATCACAACGCAGTGTGCAAAAAATTGTGAGTTATTGTTATTTCTTACACTCTACATACTGCATTCTGAAATGTAAATAATCCCTGGCCATTTCTTGGTTGTCAGAGGCTGTTTGAGGCAGCAGAGAACAGTAGAACCCCAATTTTACATTTTTCAGGGGACCAGAAAAAAATGGTGTAATATCTAGGAAAATGTAAAATCAGTGAAATGTATTATGCTTAATATATAGGTTGGACCACGAAACAACAATGTAAAAGGAGGGAAAACTTAAAATCAGGGGATGTAAAATGGGGGTTCTATTGTAATACATATATATATTAGAAACAGGCTTATTTTAGGATTCCTTTTATAACAACATAACATAATGGGATGATTTTACATTACACTACTGTAGAATGTAAGATATATGATATTGGCTGCCTGTAACCTACCTAACAACCAGCTTGGCAGGAAAATAGTAAACCATATAAAGTATGCAACAAAAGCCTGCTGAAAGCTGCATGGTTCAGCAGGGATCACTGATCCCTAAAGACACAATGAAAACTAAGGATGTTCTTTGTTTCAATGAATAAAGGTGTGTTACAAAGGCTTTTGCACTAAAAAAAGAAGTATATGACCATCAGATCCCCAAATGAGAAACAGGAATAGAAGGTTCAGCTATGTGGGGAGCAGGTATGGCTTAGATAGAGACAGCACGAGGAGCAGTACTGAATTGAAGGTGATGCAGTGCATCAATAAAGGCTTCAAGGTGATGGAGGATCTGGCACTTGTTATGCCTCATAATTCTCAAGCCAAGGCTTTCAAGCAGGGGTATAACTATAAAGGAAGAAGACCCTGCGGCTGCAGGGGGCCGATGAGGTACAGGGGCCCCATGAAGTACTAATTCATATACAGTTTCAATAAATATTGGTAACACATGTCAACCTCTAGACATTTTGGGGGCCTGTGGGGCTCAATAATATCTAACTACACCACTGCTTTCAAGATTTTTTCCTGGGGATTTGTAAAGTAACCATCTAAAGCTCCCCATAGACGCGACGATTCTTCTTGCCGAACGACCGATTTTAGGGAAGCCGACCAATCCTTCGAAATTATCGTGCGGTTAGTGGTATTCGAACGATCGCATTACGGTTTTTCGGCCGATATCTGTCGGGAAATTGATCAGCCAGGTCAAAAAATCTTTGTCGGTCCCAGTGCAATCTATTTATGTTTGCAGGGCCAAACAGGCAGCTCCCCTTTGTTTTCCTGGCAAATTGGTCTTTTTAGTTGATGGTAAATTCATACGATCGTACGATCGTTCTGAGAAGATCGTGGTCTCACGATCAGGATCCGATCTTTTAAAATCTCAACATCTATGGCCAGCTTAACACTCTTAGTGCTCAGGTGCGGTTCAGTGTAGAGACAAGCTACACGGCCAATCTGACTGCTTTTAAAGGGTTTTGTGCACTCTAAGCAATGTGCAAGATGTGACACCAAAGTACACATGCAAAAAGACAGGCGCATTTGCCTTTCATGATTCCATGAGAGACTTGCTGTACATACATACAGTACATGGTGCCTAAACAAGCAACAGGGAGCCAGCACACTGCCTGACACATTATTAACTGTTAAGTAAATAATCTGGTCCAGGTCTTTTCACATTTGGGTTATTTTAATTCGCCCATTTATTTTAATTTTGCTGTGATAGAGGCATTCTCTGTGCCAAAAACACCTGTCTTTGGAAATTGGGAAAAAGCCGTCTCATTATCTGTGCTTGGCATATCTGTATGTTACAGAGTTATGAGGTATTTGTACCATTATCTGGGTATAAGTCAGTTATTTTTTCACGGGAATTTGAGGTAAAGCGATGCTGTGAACGTTTGTGGAGACTGTGAGACGTACCAGTGCAGAAATATGACGTCTCTGTCATGGGCGTCCACAGAAAAGTTTCCAGGGGGGAGGGGCAAGGAAGAAAACATATTTCACAAATTCCTTGTACCCACATTTTGGTTTCCACACAAACAACTTTTCTATAAATGTATAGAGTAGTAACTGTTGCACGTATATAGCATAGGCATTCTATTAGTGACACAAACTCCTTGTGTGCCAGGACAACATTTGGTATTTTCTACTTTCTTAACAAAATTACTAGCCAGAGGTTTGTAGAATGTTATTCCCTCTAGAGTTCTAGTTACAACTAGATACATACAGTGAAGCCTCCATTTTACATACCCTCATTTTAAGTATTTCCATAAGTTATACAACTTTTTGTGGTCTCACCAATATTTAATGCATAATACATTTCACTGACTTAACACCATTTTTCTGGTCCATTTTATTACATATGGCAAGAGAATATCCTCTATTATGAAGTGTGTGTGTGAGAGAGAGAGAGGGAGTGTGTGTGTGTGTGTGTCAGGGCCGGAACTAGGGGTAGGCAGAGTAGGCACGTGCCTAGGGCGCAAAGCTGGGAGGGCGCCAGGCACGTACCTCCTCTGTCGCCTACCCCATTGTCCAGTTCCCTTCTCTTGCCGACTTTTGCGCTTTGTGCGCAAGTTCGCGCGTGCGTACGCGAGCGCAAATGCGCGCACACTATACAGGCGCTGCGAGTGCCGGGCCTGCCTAGGGCGTCTGCCCAGCGTGGCCCGGCACCGGTGTGTGTGTGTGTGAGAGAGAGTGTGTGTGTGAGGGAGTGAGTGTGTGTGTGTGTGAGAGAGAGAGAGGGAGTGTGTGTGTGTTTGTGTGAGAGAGAGAGAGAGAGAGAGAGAGAGAGAGAGAGACAGAGAGAGAGAGAGAGAGAGTGTGTGTGTGTGTGAGAGAGAGTGTGTGTGAGGGAGTGAGTGTGTGTGTGTGTATGTGAGAGGGAGTGTGTGAGAGAAAGAGGGAGTGTGTGTGAGAGAGAGTGTATGTGTGTGAGAGGGAGAGTGTGTGGAAATATTATGCAACAAACAATTTGTTTTTCAGTCCTTATTAAAGGAAGCACTGCATGCAAACACTGTCCTTGTCAGATTTAATTAGAAGGTGGATGCCTTCCTCAGCACCTGCTACAGTATTGTACATACAAAATATCTGCGGTTTCCAGAAACTGCTTCTGATGTAGGAGCCGTGTTATCTCTTGGAGAGGACAGGGGTGTATTTATATTAAGGCACCCGAGGGCCTGTGCCTAAGGCAGCAGGTTTTGGGGGGCGGCCCTCGGGTGCCTATAAATGTATTTTTTAAATAAAAAAAAAAGATTCCCCAGCATGCCATGGATTTCCATTGGAAATCCGGTGACGGAGCTGGGGGGGGGGATGGTGAGGGGTCAGGGTGCACGGCATAAGGGGAATGTTTAGCCCCTTGCTGGGTCTGCTGCACCCTACTAAAGCATATTTGTTGGTTGCAGCTCTAGTCTCAGTCTCTATAGACAAGTGACAATAGCCTGTGGTAATAGAATGCAAGCTTCAAGAGATACTATGCCTTTCTATGTCTATTTAAGCCTCTGCCTGGTTGCTAGGGAGGTAGAACATTTAAAACAAGAAAACTATTCCAATTGAAACATAAAGAGCTGCAAAAGAGTAAAGTGAACAAACATATTCCCAACAGAATACTACTGTCTGCCTCAGTGATCCCATAACTGTATCTCTCTAGCCACTGCTAAACTACAATTCCCAGCATTCAAAGCCAGAAGCAGTAGCAGAGTTATAGCTGATGGGCTAAGAGAGGAGATCTCAGCAGGACCTTCACTCATTGGGCATGGGAGAGTCCAGTCAGGGACCAATGAGTTCTGATGGTGGCCCTGGTTCTATGACTGCTTATGTTTGATGTCTATTTGTTGTATTTTCATAAATGCACATGTGTGTGACTGATGTGATTGGCTGCCAATTATTGGTATATCGCACTGATTGGCTGAAAGCTGCCAGGGAAGGTGACTTAACGGCTTAGGCACAAGTGACAGGTATTTCATTTCTGGATTCAGAGGTAAGTGGAGCAGACTTTATGGGGGGGGCATAAAGTCAATGATACAAGGGGATAGTTTGGGCAGTGTGGCTTCCATGATTTATAGTAGTTCGGGGACTAGAGCTAGGCCCGGACTGGCAATCTGTGGGTTCTGGCAAATGCCAAAGGGGGTGCTGTAATAGACAGACACTATTTATTGGGCTGCTGGGGGGGCTGTGGGGGCCTCTGTGTGTCTCAAATGCCAGGGCCGTTTTTAAATCCCAGTCCGGACTTTTGTCTAGAGCCAAAGCTCCCAAAATTGCCCCACCATTGGCTGCTATTGTAATTGTCTGGGAAGGTGCTTGTCATGAAATTGTCCATTCGAGATATCAGGTTGTCTTTCCAGTTCCGTTTTTTCAATTTCATTGGAAAAGGGGGGTCATTTTTGGTGATAAGCCATCAGGGGGGTACAAAGGGGTACAACTACAAGGAAGGGGACAATCAATGATGGGACCTTGAAAATGGTTTCTGGTGACAGCCCTGCCCCTTCCCAAACTACTAAAACTTGTGGTTGCCAAAGTACCCAAAATCTGCCTGTGTGCCATTGCTAAGGGGAGTGAGACAACATGAGAACTTGCTGTCCCACTGACTCTAAACCTGTGCTTATCTAGCTGTGCCTTAACTACAATTCCCAGCACCCCTGTGGCTGACTTATAGTTATAGAATATAGTGTGTTTGGTATTTCTTGTTTACTTGTTACAGCTTTTGAAGTGTTAGACCATTTACTCTGCTGCGCTTTAGCTGTTAATGTCAACTGCCATTGGCCAACTGTCCCACTCATCGCTCATCCTAGTGGCCTTAGCATTAGAGTAGATGATGGGTAAGGGAGGACCTGAGAAGTAAGACAAGTAGCACAAACCAGAACAATAGTTACATGCCTAGAACAAGGGTGCCTTGTGTTATGGGTGCAGGGGCACTGATCAGAGCTTGACTGGTTATGAAAAGCGACAGTGGGCCCATGACTCACCTGGGCCTCTAATGGGAACCAGTGTCTTCTGACCCTATAACACCCTGCCAGTAACATACAGCTTTACAGTAATGGCACAGAGGGGGATTTGGGATGTTTTGTCCCCATGTGATTTCCAGTTCAGTGAATGGCCAACCAAATGCTCACTGCCAAATGATCACTCCCATTCTCTTAATTCAATTTAATTGAAATGAATGAGGGTGATTCCACGTGTTCATTTAACTATTAGTTTGTGCATTGTGTCACCAGAACCCAACCTTGGTTAGCAGGGGTGTCTATGGCCCTTGATTGCACCAATAAATTCTGTCTCTCCCAATCAACTCCTTCATTCTATTAAAGTTGCTGCTGATTGGTGTTACTGGTTATTTATAAGGCACAACCATATTCAGTAGCGCAGTATTGAGCTATTAAGGGAAATCCAGTATATACAGATATATATTTCAGAGAGGGTTCAGTTCACAATCTCTTCTCTCTCTTTCTCTCCCCATAAAGTGAAATACGAGCGATTCCTAGTGATTCTCCGCAATTCCTAGTGATTCTCAGCGATTCCCAGGAGCAGAAGGAGATAAAGAAGAAACACAAAAGTCTTTTTAAAGACTATTCAACTTTCATCAGGAGCAGAAGAACAACTTGCCCAACCTATTGTGGGTTATTTGGAGGAAGGTAAGGGTCCTGCATTTTCCCATCCAGGGCCTCCATCAGGGGGGGACAGGGGGACAATGGCCCAGGCCCAGGCATGAAGGGGGGCCCAGCAGTGCTGCACTTTTGAAAGAGCCTTGAGAGCGCCCGAGCCGTGCGGCCATTTTTCAAGTCCCGAACAGCTGAAATGTGGAAGTGCCGAAAAGCCGAACAGCTAAAGGACCCGAAGTCACGAAAACAGCCAAAGCCGAACTCCCGAAGCGGCTAAAAGACCCGAAGCTACGAAAATAGCCGAAGTCCCGAAGCGCTGAAAAGACCTGAAGTCACGAAAGGAGGCGAAGTTGAAGTCCTGAAGCCATGAGTTCAATTCTACTGAACACCAATTTGTTTTTTTTAATCCCCCGGCCACAAATGTATTATTTTAATCTATAAGACCCTGCCACCAATGTTTTTTTTATAAATATTTTTTGGGGCCCCAATTTTTTTTAACTTGTAAGGGTGGCCCTGGAGCCAATGTTTTTTTTTAAAAAATATTCTTTGGGGTCCCAGTTTTTTTTACTTGTAAGGGGGGCCCTGCCACCAATGCTTTTAAAAAAAAACTTTTATGGGGGGCCCTGGCGCCAATGGTTTTTTTTTAACTTATAAGGGGGCCCTGACATTCAATAGCTTTTTATAAATTGTGTGTGGGGGGTTAATTATTTAGCGCTGATGTCTGTGTGGTCTTTTAACTGGAGTGGGTGGGACCTGGGGTGGGGCTCTGGCACAAGTGTGGGCAATTTTGTTGTATGGGGCCCTTTGATTTCTAATGGCTGCCCTGTTCCCATCTGTAATATGTATTACACAGTAGATGAGGCTGAAAAAAGACACACGTCCATCAAGGTCTACCTTTTTGTGATCCAGAGGAAAGTAGGGCCCTCACAGAAATAATGGGCTCATTTGTGGACCAAATAAAATGGGATGGTATTGTCTTAAAATGGGGACATGGGGAGCTGGTGGGGAGAGGCATTCTATATACATAAGTAAGCATTTGTTTCTAATTGGAACCATATTAAAACCATAGTTTCTGAATAAAAGGGGTTCTTAATAAATAAGGTGTAAATATGCTGCTGTTTTTACCTCTTTATTGTGTTTATTTGGGGGTCTTACATCTTTACATTAACTCTAACCTTCCCAAATCTCTATTTTATATTACAGGAACATCAAAGATGGGCATGAGTGCAAGCAGCAGGCTTTACTACCAGTGGCGCTATGAAAAGGTAAAGGTGCTCACAGCTAATTTCCTCATTTTATTTTCTGACTGCTGAGAAAGGTATCCAAGGAGTTAAAGGAAGGGCTAACCCAATGCTAAACATTACATATCTTCCGTGTAAATACAATGAAATAGAAATTTGACAGGGTTTAGCATAGTGTGTGCCCTGACCTCAATTTTTTCTTGCTTCTTACATTTTTCTAGCACTCACTGTGGATCTCACCTGATCTGGACATTTTTGAGATCAGGGATTTTGAGGATCCACTCCCGGGCATCAGTGCACTCGAGTGCATCAGGGACAAGATCACCTATGACATCAGGTTTGCACTCTACGATCTGTGGATGGCCAAGGACTGTGTGAAGATTACAAAATGGTGGAAATTACACTTTAAGAACGAGTTCTGGCAGGACTACAGATACATCAAGGCCCACCTGAAACACCTCTACAAAGACCTAGAAAAGATCAACAAGGCCATACTAATTAAAAACAATGAGAGATATTCAGATGCAGTATATAATACATCCCTTTCTTTCCCACACTTGGTCAATCATTTAATTTTTTGCTTAATCACCTGATTAGTGCTTAATGTGCTCCTAAATATTACAGGTGTGGGATCCATTATCCGGAAACCCATTATCCAAGAAGCTCCGAATTACGGAAAGTCCATCTCCCATAGACTTCATTTTATTCAACTAATCCAATTTTTTTAAAAATGATTTCCTTTTTCTCTGTAATAATAAAACAGTTTCATGTACTTGATTCAAAATAAGATATAGTTATTGGAAGCAAAACCATCCTATTGGGTTTATTTAATGTTTACCGGTACATGATTTTCTAGTAGACTTGAGGTATGAAGATCCAAATTACAGAAAGATCCATTATCCAGAAAACCCCAGGTCCCAAGCATTCTAGATAACAGGTCCCATACCCGTATAAGGATTTTACAGGGATATCACTTGCTAAGGTAAAAAAATACATAGTCTGAGTTATCTTGTTTGGTTTTACAGATGGTCCTCGGAACAACTCACAAACGGCACCACCTGCAGTTTCCTCGGTACCAAATACCGATGCACCTCAGTCTAGGCACCACATCCTCAGGAAACAGCAGTTAAGTATGGGGCATCTCAATTCCACCAGTGATGCCCCCCTTACATCCAGTGCACTTTCACCAGCGGTGCTTTCAGCCACCATAGTTCCACCAGTGATTCCTCCCCTTTATCCAAAATATGGTGTTATACACAGGAACTCCTTTAAGCCACTTGGTAGATCCTGCATTCCTTTTCATTCCATCCCTCAGACTGCAAATGCCGGGGTCTGCAGGCTGCTCGGGGTCCAATGGAAAGGAATGCAGCATTCATTGTGCGGCTTAAATGTGCCTATGTCTATGCTGCCATGTTCCCTTCTCTTTCTCATCCTTTCACCGCAGTCCCTTACCTTACTCTATTCCCCCCTCTGCTTCCCTTGATTCAATGTGGCGCATTGCTCGTGGGAGCAAATCTGATCGCCTTTAAGGGGTCAGGAAGGAATTTTTCCCTCTAGTGAAGGAAATTTACTTTTCAGAGGTTTTTTGAGTTCCTTGCGATCAAAAAGCGCAGTTTATCTAATTATTAATAAAGCTGTGGATTACACAGATTAACCACAAAGTCATTGTGTGTATCTTTATTGTGGGTATTGGGCTATTGATTTGGCAGGGATAACATATAGAGGGGGAGGGAGAGAAGTTAGAATAAGGCTCTTATAGAGCAGGAAATGGTCGCATTGGTTATGTTTCTCCTTGGTTCCTAACAATGAAACTGAAAGAACATATAACTGCTGTGTCAGTCCTACTATCCTCCATAGGACTTATAGGAACCTATGTAATACTGAGAGCCAATAAACATCCTTTCCAAATCTCACCCTAACTGGCCTTTGGACAACTCTTCCCTTTGGGCCTTTGGAAAAGGGCTGGCCCCACAGTTTAGAAGGGCCCTGATGGTCTGTGTTGGTTTAAGGAAGCCATGGAAATTCAATATTTCGAGAGAAAACCAGTAACATGCAGATCTACAACCAAATTCTGTTTTAGAATCATCATTTTATGCTCTTTTACCTTAGTTGTCTAAAATTCCCTGGAATTAGGAAGGAATCTACTAATTTAGCCTCTTCAGTAGATGATAACAAAGGCAAGTTATACTGGGTTGCAGCTGGATTAGGTGGGATGTTTATATAGACTTGACACTGCCCAGCCTTTATCACACCCATTTATTAGTGTAAGAAGGTATAATCTATAGAGGTTTTATGAAACAGATGTTGAGAATCAGACTCCTGGAATGAACACAGGGTGGAATATAGCTAGCTGTACTGTATGGAGGGAGGTTATACAAGCTAAAAGTGCATTACACAATTCTCTCTGTAAAAAGCTGATAAAGCAACAGGGTAATACTGAGACTGTGGGTGGTTAAATAACAGCAAGACCAGCAGTTTAGACATACAGTATGAATGAGGGTATTATAGATAAAGGGATGATGCAGGCAATTGGTTGGCAGAAGTGATTTTATGCGCACAGTGTAGGCGGCGTGTTTAGGTCAGGTGCCTAGGGTGGCATCGGACATAAATACAGTCCTAGGAGAGAAACAAATTATCTGAAATAAAATGTTAGTACCTTAATATATTCAATATCATGAAATCTTTATGAGTAGTAAAGGGAACCAACAGCACTGCTTGTGGTATTTATTTCAGAACTTTGAATAGTACATTAGATCTTATCTCTATTTGCAAGTGATATCTATTGTTAATGTGGCTACACTTTCGAACAAGTTAAGCCTATTGTTTGTATGTCAGAGCACTGGAATGAGCTACCTGTACTTGGATTCTTTCTGGCACATCTAGATAAGTACACCAAAAGGGATTCTATACACTTATTACAGCAGAGTTCTGGTAAGCCCAGAGGAATGCCCAAGATGACAATTTTATGGTATTTCTCTACACCAAAATGCACCATTTCAGGGGCCCCTAACTACTCAAAAGAGCTGCACATTATACTTCATGTTTGTAACTCAACACAATACCTTTTAAAAAAAAGAAATATACTAATTTTCGAGATACTATCTAGTATAGCATAGTGGGATGTCTAAGCAGTTACTTAATGAAGCAACATTGCAGTGAGTTGGGACAAAGTGTATCATTTACATTATATAAATACTTGAAGTCATATGGCATCTGAGCAGCACATAACACTTTCACAGACAACACAAAGACAAAGGAGGTATGATAATAAAAATGTTTTCACCAGGTGTAATTACCTAGCGTCAGTGTCGACTGGCCCACAGGGATACCAGGAGAACTCCCGGTGGGCCCAGGTGTCAGTGGCTCCTCATGCTGCTTAACATTTGGCATATTTCATGGTCATTCTTTATTTCTATGAGAACAAAAAGACTAAATAGATGGAATAATAGATGATAGTATTATATTATGTAAAGAAAAGAGACTAGGAGAATAGCGGTTGAGCGAGGAGAGGAAGAATAATAGTACTGAGAGTGGGCCCCTGGTCTAAGGTTTTTGGGTGGGCCCCTGGTGTCCCAGTCTGACACTGATGATCGTGTGGCGGGGTAAGTAACTTATCCATCACTGTCCCAAGCTGTGCCATTACAGATGCACATGGGCAAGATAGGGATGAAGGACAAGTCCAGGGGGGGGCGGTGCCCCTATATGTGGACGCCCATGGTCTCTGTTATAATCCTTCCTATCAGGGGTGCTTCGCCAATGAGGCGAGTTGAGGCTGTCGCCTCAGCGGCAGCACCCCACTAGGTACCAGGGGCAGCAAAAATGCTGCTCCTGGTAGTTTAAGAGCGAATTTCCGGGGGAGGGGGCAGCAGCAACTGCTGCTGCTTCAGGTGGCGAAGGGGCCAGGATCGCCCCTGCTTCCTATACTGCTGTATAAACTTTTAGTTTAGGTTAAGGCTGTTTTATTTCAATGTTTATTATGTATTCACTGCCAGCTACACGGGGCGCTTAGTATTCTCTTGTGGAGGAATTGTTAGTGTGTAGTGCATGAAATTGTCGCCTTGTAATTTGGCCCGATTTATTACACTTATTTAACTCCATTATGCCGGCTCCCCTCCCTCCCGCTGTCCCTGTCCGTCTCTTTTCCCTCCCCCTCCCTCTCTCCCGTGTGTGTGTGAGAGAAGCAGTGAGAGAGCTGCAGGCGCTGTTGTAGGAAGGGGAGTGAGCTCAGCTCAGGGCTGCAGCCTCCCCTCTGCTCCTTCTTTGCCTATTTTAGTCACATCTCCCCGCCCGGCCGGCCGCTGCTCCCTCTCACTGACACGACAACTTTGCAGCACATGATGCAGCCTGCAGGTAAGTGGCAAAGTGAGGCCAGACCCGGGGCGGGAGGCTCCTACCTTCTTGCTCTAAACTTGGGCTAACGGGGAATTCACAAACAATTCTAGGGCTGCCCTGCTCTGGTGGGATAACAGTATGGGGTAAAATCCGTTTTCACACTGTGCGGTGCACGTCCCAACTTTCTAGTTAGTACTGAGTAGTAGTAGTAACTAGTAGTGCGACTAACCGGCAGCCTTGGAAGTAACGTGAGAGTAGGCTGGAGATGAGAGCAGCCCTCTGCTTCCCTTAAGTTTTCTACAATCAGCACAGACACCTGCCTGCTGACGCTAGTTATGGAGCTGAAGGAATAGTTCATGGGTGCATTGCTTTACATGTTCTCTCCTCACTATACTGGCTTGTTATGGTGCCTAGCTGCAGGAACTGGGCAACATGTCAGTCTTGTCCCACCACTGAATCAGCCCTGCCTAACTCTACACTCTCATGCCTCTGCAATACATATAATAAAGGCTGGGGATCTAAAATTCATATGTTAACAATTTTTGGATGTTTTTTTTTTATTTTACCTCAGTAGTTTATAAGAATATTGGAGTACAACAGCCCTGTCAGCTGTAAATTAAACATGAACAATCTGTCTTGTGATAGGGGACAATATATTTATGTTCTATGTTTAAAATGTTACTTTTTCTATCATATTACATATCCTTCAGCTGTGTTCAGGTGCAGTATTGCTTGGCTTCCAGTTTGGCATTCAAAATGTTTATCTGTATGTATGGATGTATATGTTATAACAGGGGTCCCCAGCATTTTATACTTGTGAGCCACATTAAAATGTAAAAAGAGTTGGGGAGCAACACAAGCATGAAAAAGTCCCTTGGGGTGACAAACAAGGGCTATGATTGGCTATTTGGTCGCCCCTATGTGGACTGGCAGCCTTCGAAAGACTCTATTTGGCACTAGACTTGGTTTTTAATCCATTAAAACTTGCCTCCAAGCCAGGAATTCAAAAATAAGCAAAAATAAGGACCCTGAGAGCAACATCCAAGGGGTGTGAGAGCAACATGTTGCTCACGAGCTACTGGTTGGGGATCACTGTGTTATAATATAAAAAAAACTGAGGGTTGAAAAGTCCAAAATTGATATTTCAACTATTACTGGGGTCTTTGCCGAGATATATATATATATACAAGAATGAACACGCATATATACACGTACACACACAATCACTGTGTATTGTATCAGTCCATAATCCACCTCCAGAAGATTGATTAAAGCTAATCACTGAGTATGTGGGTTTCCTGTACTGCTGCAAATGACCAGCAGTGTGTCATTAATATCTGCCATTATGGGCAGTGTGAAGTGCATTAATTTCTGATTTCACCAGAAAGTGTAAAAATTTGCCTTCTCTACAATCTACAGGCCAGTGTGCAAAAGTTTGGATGAGGTCCTCTTTACAACACATCCACAAAGTGCCCACCACTGACCATCCCCTTACTAATACTGCACACTACCACCGGGCCCATAGGGGTCAGGCCTTAATGCATTTGTACCCCTCGTCCCCTGGTAGCTCTACCACTGCTGTTTTGGATAAATATAGTAAAGTGTTAGTAGCTCTTCTTGAACCACCGCTGTACATAATATTTATGCCCTGTAGGTTTGGTGCATTTAAGCTAATTGTTTTCTGTTTTACTAATTTGAAAATTTGAAATGATTAGTGCTGAACCTTGCAGCCTTTGCATCTCTATAAATGGGTTTAATTTTTGTGTTTTATGTTCAAGCAGGGAGCTTGTACATGATAAATATTTTTAATTTTGCATGCAATTTACAACACTGAGCATGGATCAGGAAAGCCTTGGTGTATTTCAGCAATAGATCCTTCTGACTTTGTACCACTTATCACCTTGTCATTTAGGCACCAAAAATAAAGTTGTAATCACTACTTATCAGTGAGGCAGTGTGAATGGCAACATTTTGTACAGTGCCACATAAGATTGTTAGAACTGCAGAAGTATTGAAGGAAAAGACTTGCACCATAAAAGGAATACAGCTACTATGTTTCCTGCTGTTATTTATAAGGCTTTTGATATGTTAGGAGTCACAGAGGCATTCTGATACCACCTAGAGGCGCAAGGTCAAACTCTGAGTAGATAGAAATAAAAGGGATCATGAAACATATTTCAGATTTCTTTTGTAACTGAAGGATGTTTGGTAAAATATTGCAAAACAGTACACCTTAGTTTAACAAAAGTTCACTACAGTACTTGGGTTCTGCCTAGTTTTTTAGTCTAAAAAAAATTCATAATATCTTTAATTAATTTTTACTAGGATGTAACACTAGAGTTTCCTTGAGCAGCGATAATGAGCTCTGTACAAACAAACACCTCTCTCATCTGCAGCTTGTGTCTCACAGACAGGAAAGCATAATTTCATTAGCTGCCTTCTGCTTCTCTTACAATTGCTCATGAAAGAAACCAGAAGTTGCAAAATGAATGCTTGGCTATGACATCTATTATCCTGAAATCTGATATCCAGAAATCCAGAATAATTCTATATCTGTAATAATAATAAATAGTGCCTTGTACTTAATTGTAACTGAGGTGCATGAATCCACATCCATATTTACATATTAGTGGCAAAACAATCCTATTTAGTTTTTATAATGTTTAAAAGTTTTTTCAACAGCATTAAGGTATGGAGATCTTAATTACGTAAAAAACCCAGGGCCCGAACATTCTGTACAAAGATCCCCTACCTGTGTTATCATTTTTAAAGTTTACCCCTTTAACAAAAAAAAAAGACAATAATCATAAATATTGCTTAAAAGGGATGGCTCACCTTTAAGCAAAATTTTAGTGGGTTATAGAATGTCATATTCTAAGCAACTTTTCAATTGGCCTTGCTTTTTTTTTTTATAGTTTATGAAATATTTGTTCTTCTTCTTTGACTTTCCAGCTTTCAAGTGGGGGTCACTGAAACCATCTAAAAAAACAAATGCTCTGCAAGGCTACACATTTATTGCTACTAATACTTTTTATTACTCATCTTTCTACTGTTGCCTGTCCTGTTCATATTCTAGACTCTCATTCAAATCAATGCTTGGTTGCTAGGGTAATTAGGACCCTAGCAAACGGACTGCTGAATTTGTAAATCGGAGAGCGGTAAAATAACTAAAAAAAAAAATGAAAAAATGAAAACCAAGTGCAATTTGTCTCAGAATACCATTCTCTACATTATATTCAAAGTTAATTTAAAGGTGAACAACCCCTGTAAAAACAATAGGCAATAATATTTTATAAAAAGCTTTTGAGTTTTATATTAAAGTCTTTTAAAACTAAGATTTGCTCCATTTCAGTCAGATTAACTTGTGCAAAGGTAAAGGAGCACCAGGCACCTCTTCTGCCTCCTTCCCCTTGTATGGGACCTTCTATCCCCCACCTCTGCAGCTCTTCATCCATTGCGATTGTTGGAACGCAAATACATTATTTCGTGCACATTCACGTGCCCACACTAAGGAAGGGGACATAGCTTGGCCCAATACTAGATGTACTTTTAAAATAGAGACCATGCTCTAGGGTTAATATCTAGTAGCTGGAGGAACTGTTTCAGTTAAATTAACCCAGTGTTTTATATAAATGGAAATAAGTAATTACCTTACTGTAATTTATATAGATGTATTAAGTCTGAATTAATTTCCAAACACAAGTATGAATAGGCGCATCCAGTTACCGTAAGTGATGGATTTTATTCATAGCAGCACAGTTAAATCACAGATAGGATAATGAAATATCCATCTTAGAATGTGTTTTTCTTTCTACATTTATCTTTTTCTTATGAGGTACTTATCAAACTCATAAATAAAAAGGGAATGCTTTGTTTCTGTACTTTTGGAGAATATTATGCTTTTCATATATAAACTGCTGTATTATAAAGCATCAAGACTGAGCTATTTTCCTGATACATATATATTGCTAAACATCCTAACATACCATTCAGGGCGAATATAAATGAGAAAATACAGGTATGTGACCTGTTATCCAGAATGCTCGGCATCTGGGCTTTTCCGTATAACAGATATTTCTGTAATTTGGATCTTTATTTGTCTACTTAAAAAAAATGTAAATATACCCAATAGGCTGTTTTTGCTTCCTATAAGGATTAATTAAGGAAAAAGGAAATCATTTTTAAAAATCTGGATTATTTGGATAAAATGGAATCTATGGGAGACTGGATAACTGATTCAATACTTGTACTTAATTAAAAATGAAGTGCCTAGATGTATAAAATGCAGATTTATAGCTGGACTGAACTGAATGAAGGGGTTTTATGCCTATTATATAGCATCCAAAAGTTTTTTTTGATGCAGATTCATTTCTATAGGATTTTTAAAAAGTATGTGAACCATCTTTAACCTATTGATAAACTTGCCCCTAAAAATCCTATGGGCAGACTGTGGCAAGTGCTCTTGGATAAATTTGTCCCCATACTGCAAACCAGCTCATTAAAAGGCCCTCAGCAGAGCGGACTCTTATTACATTGTCAGACACAGAGAAGAGATAGTGAATAAAGTACTCCTATTGTAATATCCTCATATTTTCCAACAAGGGGTAGTTTATTTATTATAATACACAAGTTTTAGTGAGCCATGTGACAAAAATGACATTACTACTTTCTGTTTATAACTCACTAGTCACCTTGTATAAGGATATCATTTACAATATATTCATGTCTTTTGTGTATTATAAAAGGATAAACAAAACTGCTGCCAATTGCAATTACATTTACAAATATCTTTAAACCATTTAAAATGTAAAATTAGTGTATATTAGAACTTTGCTTAGAATTTTTTCGTAACCATTTGTGAGAGATACCATAAAAATATCTGTAGTATGGGTTTATGGGTTAGTATGTTTAGTACTGTTATATAGTAGATGTTTTTTTCTGTAATTCGGAATTTTCTGAATAACGGGTTTCCAGATAACGGATAACATACCTGTAGTGGACATATATCTTTATAAATCCCGATGGATCTCCAATTCCTCCCACATTAGTGCATGCTCATGTTCCCAACATCGTGTTCTCAACAGAAGAATCTGACTATAAAAGTAAATATCAGTAATAATCTAACAGTAAAATAGCATACATTGGGGTTCATTTATAATAATGGGCAAATTTGCCCATGGGCAGAAACCCATAGCAACCAGTCAGTGACTGGCTTTTTTCAGCCAACTGGGGGTTGAACAATGAAAGCCAACATCTGATTGATTGCCATGGGTTACTGCCCAGGTGCAGATTTGCCCAGTGTTTATAAATGAGCCCCATTGTGTGTGATAACTTGTCAGACAGTTGCCATTTGGGCTTGTGAAAGGAAAAAAATTAGGGATGCACCGAATCCACTATTTTGGATTCGGTCGAACCCCCGAATCCTTCGCGAAAGATTTGGCCGAATACCGAACCAAATCCTAATTTGCATATGCAAATTAGGGTTGGGGAAAACATTTGTACTTCTTTGTTTTGTGACAAAAAGTCACGCAATTTCCCTCCCCACCCCTAATTTGCATATCGCGAATTCTGCTGAAAAAGGCAGAATCCCGAATCAAACCCTGGATTTGTTGCATCCCTAGAAAAAATTAATATTCATCCACATTGTTATCCCTTAATTAAGATATTGCCTATTGCTATACAGCGTGTTACATATCCTCATATATTTGGACTGTACTAAACTGTTATGTGTCAGATCTCAGAATTTATTGAAATATAAATAATATTGATTTATCATGTGTGATTGTTGTGTTTTGTTGCTACATGTGATGTCAGAGGGGAATCCTAGAAATGACCTGGGCAGAAGTACAAGAATAAGATATTAGAAGAGTTGGGCAGAAAACAATTATCAGAAAGTGGACAGAAGGAAAAAGTTTCACTTGATACGCACTGATATACAGTCAAAGTAAGATAGAACTCTATGAACCATCTGTGGAATCACTACTAGTTATTATTTCCTTGCTTCCCAATATAAAAAAGGGGGAGGATACACTGTGCCAGAGGGTTTATGTTGTAGTGATGTGCGGGTCGAGAATAATTCGACCCTCATCTGACCCTAACCTGCACACTCCAGATCTGCGCCTTCCTGCACCCGCCCTGCCGTTGACATCACAAAAGGGGTGGGGCGGATAGACTCGCCTATAAAGCCGGAAGTCAAAAGCCGGCAGTGTAAAGTCGCGGTTGTGGAGAGCAGGCAGAAGAGCTCAACCTGAACCCACCCACAAGCCGCAAATGGGGGAGCGAGGTCGGCCCAAACTCACCCGACCCGCGGGTCCCACGGGTATCGGCCCGGCTCTCACATCACTATTATGTTGCTCACCTCTTTCTATTGCTGCCTGCATGATGCATTTAAAAAGGCTTGGCAAATTGTAAGTTTTCATGATGTCACTCTTACCAGTTAATATATCAAAGTTTTTTATTTTTAAGAAACATTGAGACTTATGACAATTTTAACTGTACTGTTGACTAAAGCTGGCTATACACCAATAGAACTTGTGCCCTAGTAAAAAAAAAAATCTTGCCAGACACGTCTTTTTTTTTTTTTCAACCTCATCTACTACATTAATATGCATTAAAATATGGGCATAAAACCATTCCTCTATACAGACATGCAACCAATAAAATTGGCACAGGGAGCAGAGAAAGGCTTCCCTGGCATGTTGTCCACAGCTGAGCACAGAAGGGCCACAGGTGCTTGTAAACACTCAGGAGGCTTAATATATAAGAAATAACTTTGCATCTTTTCCACAAACAGACGCTTGTTTTAATAAATTAGCTTTTGCCACTTGAAATGTTGTGGTACACTATAACAATTAACTGCCTTGGAGGAAACAGAATTTGATGACTCATGCTTTCCAAAACATTAATAATATGGAAATGTTCCAGTGTTTATAACTGTTAATGTTATTGTTATTGCTGTTATTCTAAAGAGGAACAAGAGGACTGGGATTCAGTTATTTTTATAGGTGTGACATGAATCATCCCATTGTTTCTAAAGCAGTATTGTCATCCCTCTAACCAAATCCACTGCTTTGTTTTGTTCATAGTTAAAGAGATACTGACACCAGAAATTAACCCTTTTTTACATTTATGATAGCATTGTCTTAGCATGCTGTTTATTATATTGCTTTAATGTGTTCACATTACCTACCTGATCTCCAATGTTCCTCTGTGAGGGGGCTGCCATATTTTGTAAAGCATTTGAAACTCCGACTTAGAGGGGACACTCAAGTTGGCAAAGCAGCCAGGTTTAGGAACTTCAAGTAACCATTATTTACAAAAGCAGAACTATGTGGTTTGTAATTTAGGACTCAAACACAAAATACTTGATTACTGATGATGTACATGATTTCTCATCACCACACTGACCAGTGAAAGAGAGAAATCATGAGTAAAGTAATAGAGGATGCAAATAACTTTCTTATATGGGTAAATAACATTAATCAACATGCAGGCAAACTGCCAATAGGTAATAAGGTCCCTGCACATAAGACCTTGCCGTCTTTAATGATCTCATTAACTGTCTAACGATACCTGTAGAACATAGCAGGGTTTCTGTCACAACTTTGTTTTCATATATCTGTAACCTCATTAAAAGCAAAGGTATGCCTGAATAGACGCTATAATACAAGCTGGCTTCCAAGCCTTTTGTCTAAAAATATCTACCACAGACAAAGCAGACTGCCGGATCTGCCTTTATAGACACAATTTAAGGGGGGATCAGAAAAGTATCTCTACTTTTCATGATCTCCTTTGGTCTGTTGATGAGTCCCTGATGGAATACTATTTGGGAGGTAATGATATTACTTACTGAATTATTTATATTTAATTTTGTAAAAAGTATCCGTAATGTTACTGTTGCACTTTTAGATTCTTAAGAACATTGCTTATGATAATTCTGAAACCATTTTATATGAAGAGAAGAATTGAAAGTGTCGGTCGATCTCAAAAATGTACTCAGACTCAGAGAAATTGTACCTCAGCCAGTTCCCTTGGAGAAACTTGCATATGAATTAGAACTTATTTATTCAGACTTTAGATAGAGCAACAACTTTCCATCTTAAAGTTTGAAAAACATGCTATGGTAAATCCGTGAATCATCACAGTGCTAAAGACACTTTTGTAGGTAACTCATTCAGGGCTGAATACTAGATTAAAAATGTGTAACCTATGGCAGTTTTTGATATACTGATGTAGGAGAACTTAAAATATATTAAGAAATGTTGCTTTACGTCCATACCTACTACAATCTGTGCAATATTGATATGAAAAAGCTTTGTGTGCCTTCAAATATGATTAAGTAGTATTTCTATAGATTGTGTCTTAGGAGTGGAAGCCTTTGTTTATTTCATATGATATTCGGTTTTGTGTACGTGATAATGAGCACTGCCAGACATATATGTCAGATTTTGATGTGTTCTGTATGTTTAGTTTAATCATAAACATATTCTATTTATTTATAAATAAGTAGTATTACTCATCAGTTTGTTTTCAACAATTAAACAGGATTGTAATCAAACTTTAGTGCAGAGGGTGGCAAAATCTCACATTAAGAAGCTGAAGATTAAGGGGGATGGAGAGGTTGGGACAGGTTTCATGGGTTTTAACAAGGGCTTGCCTTGGAGGAAGTTATCTCAAATGTTATGCTTGGAATACAATTGAAAACAATAATACTTAGCCATTACTTGGCCAAGTATTATTTGGTCATTCATATCTAGTCATAAGTAAGTATTATCACAATAAAAATATTGTAAAAGGAATCTCTCTGACAAAGCAATATAAGTTTACAGTACTTTGATCCAACTGCCCCCCCCCCTCAAGATCTTTGATAGTTACACAACTGTTTATAAACAAAAGAACATCAGAGCACTTCTTCTGACAACTTCCTTAACTACTTGGTGGTCAAAATGGTCAGTGGCGGTGTTGTAACACAATTCATTCATATTAACAGTACATGTATCCCTTAATATCTTGGAATAAAAAAATAAATGACTGTACATAAGTTACATTACATTACTAGTGCTTAGACTAGCGCTTTCATCAATTTTGCTTATTTTAAAGGTTTATTCTTTAAACATTTACAAATTGCTAGTAGGGCACCATGATCAAGTTTACTTCAAGGGACCTGAAAGGATAATAGATTTTGTATGACATGATTTTATTATAATCCAGCACTTGAACATGCCATAGAGGGGATAATCCGCCCACTTCATGGAAATGTTGGACAGAACTGTTTGAATGTATAACAAACTAAAAAAACACCATTTTGCTCTGTTGTCATGTTTTTAAACAATGTCAAGATATGTATCTGTATATCTGTGCTATGATGAGAGCAATAAGAGCAACTCTCCTTTTAAATTTCCAGGGATTTCCTTTAGCAGTTCACTTTAGCCTGTGCGCTTTATCTTTTCTCTAAAAAGATAAACATGTTGGATAAACATGATGATTATTTTCATCTTCCACCTAAGTTTGTACATATTGTGTCCTCCCTTTATGTTGATGATTAATGGAATTGAACTACTGTACTGGAATGAAATCATAATTCAGTTTTCCTGATTGAGTGTATGGCCATTAGTACACAAGGTGCTTTCTCTCCACATTTGTTCCTGCAAAGAATAGATCCTGGTTGCCATGGTCCAACACCACATAAAAATGCAAGTCCTTATCTCCCTTCTTTTTGTCCAGCTGCCAAAAGATAATAGTATCTGGCTAAGGGCCAGGACAACCACAAATCACCAGTTCTTACAGGAAGTTCTGCTATTTAGCAAGGTGTCAATACATTTTCTAGAAATAAAAGTAAGTTAGAACAGAACATTTCTGAAGTAGTTTCTGTTGAAACAGCAGTAAATACAAATATATACAGATATACCATAATATTTACCAAAAATAGAATCAGATGTGCTATTTTAGTAAACTTAATTCATTTTGATATTTGCTTCCTTTTTTCAGGACGCACTAATTGGTTCATTTATCAAAAATGTAATTTGTGAGGTTTTAGACTTTTTTTCTACTTCTAATAAACTCACAATTAAAAAAAAGAATGTTTGCTTATTTATTAAAAAACTCCTACTAACAATGTAGGTCTCTATAAAAAATATATTGCATCTAAAATCTAAATAACCCATTTTCAAAATAATATACTGAAATAGTATGTGGGTAATCCTAAATAGAAAATTGCCATTTTAAGAATCAAAGGCCGCCCCCTGGGATCCTAAGATTCGCAGTGCTCACATACAAATCATACATATTAGGTCACAAGAGCCAATTAACAGACAAGGTTCTGTGTTTTGCTTCCACACTTCTTCCTGTTACAGGTAGCGCTGTAGTATTTCTGGTCAGGTGATCTCTGAGGCAGCACAGAGAATATCATAAAATGGGGGCTCAAGGAAAAAGATGTAAAATGGCTATATTTACATAAATATATATTCCAGTTTGGTAAGATTCTTTAATATGCCACTTAATAAGCTATCAGTTGCTTAAAGGAGAAATCAACCCACAGATTCTTCCAGCAAGCGTCCATCTTCTGCGTCCTGGCAGTCAGCTTACAGAGGACGCATAAGATGGACGCGTGGAACTTCCCTTGAAGAATGTGCACCGAGGGGTAAGTATGGAGTGTGGGGCATTTCCCCGGGGGGATATTTAGCCTGGGGGGAGGAAGAAGGGAGTTCTACCTGGGTTGATTTCTCCTTTAAGTAGTCATGGGGGGTATCATTTTCATTTAAGCACAGTGAAGCATTTAGAAGCTACTGCCTTAAAACTTCATTATTAAAAAAAAACCCTATCCGCAGCTCACTTTCACTCTTTGTTTTTCAATTTGTTTACAAATTACTATAATAATAGGAAGGTGGCTATCCCATGTATTTACCCTTAATAATATTATTCTCCTTCTAGGTCACAAGATCTTTGTTGTGATGGTTATTTTTAAATCATAGTTTCAGGTCTATTCTTGCTATACTGTAGCAGCTTCCCCATAGGCTAACATTGGTGCTCGGTAGGTTTTCGGTGGCGAAGTAGGTGGTCGAAGTTTTTTTTAAAGAGACTGTACTTCGACTATCGAATGGTCAAATAGTTGAACGTTTTTTAGTTCGAATCGTTCGATTCGAAGTCGAAGGTCGAAGTAGCCAATTCGATGGTCAAAAAAATACTTCGAAATTCAAAGTAATTTTATTCTAATCCTTCACTCGAGCTAAGTAAATGTGCCCCGTAGTGTCATTCTAATCCAAGTAAGGGAGATGTTTATAAGTGCTGAAGCAAAGGGGAATGCAGTTGCCACTAAACCCACCCCTAACTGAAGCTACAGACTACAATGACTCTCTCACTGGTGACACAAATTATCTGTAAAACACTATGTCAAAAAGTACTACACATATGTTTGATTTTAATTTTGACTTTTATTATTTTCCAGGTATAAGAGAGATGGCTACAGAAAGCATATTGATCACAACTTTGCCAATGGATTTTAATTCTCAGATGAATAATGTTACAATTGGTTTAAATGACAATGAAACATTGTGTGAAAACTGGAGAGAAATACACCACTTAGTTTTTCATTTGGCAAACGCATGCTTTGCCGCAGGACTCGTTATTCCAAGCACTCTGAATCTTCACATGATTTTCCTACGTGGTATGCTGTGTCTAGGTAAGGGCTAAAGTCCTACTTCTAACATGAAAGCATGATTATGTGTTGTAATGAAGATTTGTGCTGCCCAACAGTTTGTTTTGGTAGCTGATACCAAAATTAAATAGGAGGAAGCATCAGCTAACAGGAATTGAAAAATAGTTTTCTGGGCATGGGCTGTTACTGATACTCGGCACAGGCTTCACTGATGCCACAGCTGTTATTATTATTATTATTATTATTATTATTATTATTATAGCAGAGTGGCTAAACTTGTGAAACATGAAGTTGCAGAGAGACAAATACGGCCCAGCAGGACTAAGGACCACCTGAATACTGCCTGCTAGGTCATTCCATCCTTGGGCATTATTTAATGAAGGATGCCAATTCCATATAATTAGTAAGGTATGTTCATAGATTTTTCCTGTCACTAGAGTATAGAACAATTGAAAACCTATCATTGTAAACTTTTGGCTTTAGCTAAAGTAGTAGCCCGAGACTCTAAACACAACTGCCCATTTCTAAAATTAAATCAGCAGACAGCAGCAGAATTTACAGAACTATAGCTATGTGAAAAGCTGTTTAAGCTGTTTAAGCTATGTCTTTCTATTACCTTGTGCATTTTGCCTCAGCAAGAAATTACAAACTTTTTTGCCTCCATATTAATAGCCTCATTTTAATTCCTTTGAAGCAAAGAACACATAGGTACATGAACAATAGACTGCTTTTTGTTCTGGAACAATTTTTTTCTAGGGCCATTATTTCTCCTAACTGTATGTGTGTACTTGCTGCAAGTAAATAATGAGCCATACACTATCATTTTTAGGGATGTAGCGAACGTCGGAAAAAAAGTTCGCGAACATATTCGCGAACTTGCGCAAAAACGCGAGCGGTTCGCGAACGGTTCGCGAACCCCATAGACTTCAATGGGAAGGCGAACTTTAACATCTAGAAAAGACATTTCTGGCCAGAAAAATGATTTTAAAGTTGTTTAAAGGGTGCAACGACCTGGACAGTGGCATGCCAGAGGGGGATCAAGGGCAAAAATGTATCTGAAAAATCTGCCTGTGTGTGCTTGGAAGAGATAGTGTAGGGGGAGAGCTGTTAGTGATTTCAGGGACAGATGATAGTAAGTTTGCTGGCTAGTAATCTGCTTGATACTGCTCTGTATTGGAGGGACAGAAGTCTGCAGGGATTTGAGGGACATTTTAGCTTAGGTAGCTTTGCTGGCTAGTAATCTACTGTTCTCTTTAAACAACTGCCATACGTTGACCTTGTAGGCATTGTTTGCCCAGTTTTTTTGGACGCAGCCACTGAAGCACAGTTGCCAGAAAAAATATGCCATATAAATGCTGAAAATAGTCATTTTTCGCCATACGTTGACCTTGTAGACATTGTTTGCCCAGTTTTTTTGGACGCAGCCACTGAAGCACAGTTGCCAGAAAAATTATGCCATATAAATGCTGAAAATATAAATTTTTTTGGTTGCAGCCACTGAAGCACAGAGGCCAGAAAAATTATGCCATATAAATGCAGAAAATATGCATTTTTTTGGTCGCAGCCACTGAAGCACAGTTGACAGAAAAATTATGCCATATAAATGCTGAAAATATAAACTTTTTTGGTTGCAGCCACTGAAGCACAGAGGCCAGAAAAATTATGCCATATAAATGCAGAAAACATGCATTTTTTTGGTCGCAGCCACTGAAGCACAGTTGACAGAAAAATTATGCCATATAAATGCTGAAAATATAAATTTTTTGGTTGCAGCCACTGAAGCACAGAGGCCAGAAAAATTATGCCATATAAATGCAGAAAATATGCATTTTTTTGGTCGCAGCCACTGAAGCACAGTTGCCAGAAAAAATATGCCATATAAATGCTGAAAATAGTCATTTTTTGCCATATACGTTGAGTCAACGTATGGCAAAAAATGACTATTTTCAGCATTTATATGGCATATTTTTTCTGGCCTCTGTGCTTCAGTGGCTGCGGCCAAAAAAACTGGGCAAACAATGCCTACAAGGTCAACGTCGTTGACCTTGTAGGCATTGTTTGCCCAGTTTTTTTGGCCGCAGCCACTGAAGCACAGAGGCCAGAAAAAATATGCCATATAAATGCTGAAAATAGTCATTTTTTTGGTCGCAGCCACTGAAGCACAGTTGCCAGAAAAATTATGCCATATAAATGCTGAAAATATAAATTTTTTTGGTTGCAGCCACTGAAGCACAGAGGCCAGAAAAATTATGCCATATAAATGCAGAAAATATGCATTTTTTTGGTTGCAGCCACTGAAGCACAGAGGCCAGAAAAATTATGCCATATAAATGCAGAAAATATGCATTTTTTTGGATGCAGCCACTGAAGCACAGTTGCCAGAAAAAATATGCCATATAAATGCTGAAAATAGTCATTTTTTGCCATACGTTGACCTTGTAGACATTGTTTGCCCAGTTTTTTTGGTTGCAGCCACTGAAGCACAGAGGCCAGAAAAAATTAAACCAGTAGGGTTTGCACCCTAGTTTGTAACGGTGGCGGAGGGAGGAGGAGGACGCTAAAGGACAGCTGTGTGTGGAGTCATGAGGCTTGAAGAGAAGGACAGCTGCATAGAAGTCAGAACAAGTCTTCCGGCGTGCAGTAACCCTCCGAGATCCACCCCTCATTCATTTTAATAAAGGTCAGGTAATCGACACTTTTGTGACCTAGGCGAGTTCTCTTCTCAGTTACAATCCCTCCTGCTGCACTGAAGGTCCTTTCTGAGAGCACACTTGAGGCTGGGCAAGACAAGAGGTTCATGGCAAATTGTGACAGCTCTGGCCACAGATCAAGCCTGCGCACCCAGTAGTCCAGGGGTTCATCGCTCCTCAGAGTGTCGATATCTGCAGTTAATGCCAGGTAGTCCGCTACCTGCCGGTCGAGGCGTTCTTTGAGGGTGGATCCAGAAGGGTTGTGGCGCTGCCTTGGACAGAAAAACATTTGCATGTCTGACGTTACAGACTGGCCAAAGGGCTTTGTCCTTGCAGGTGTGCTCGTGGCAGGATTACTGGCACCTCTGCCCCTGGAATGTTGATGAGTTCCTGAAGTGACATCACCCTTAAAAGCATTGTACAACATGTTTTGCAGGCTGGTTTGTAAATGCCGCATCTTTTCGGACTTGTGGTATGTTGGTAACATTTCTGACACTTTATGCTTGTACCGAGGGTCTAGTAGCGTTGCGACCCAGTACAGGTCCTTCTCCTTAAGCCTCTTGATACGGGGGTCCTTCAACAGGCATGACAGCATGAAAGACCCCATTCTCACAAGGTTGGATGCAGAGCTATCCATCTCCGCTTCCTCATTATCAAGGACTGCATCATCCACGGTCTCCTCCCCCCAGCCACGTACAAGACCAGGGGTCCCCAAAAGGTCACCACTAGCCCCCTGGGAAGCCTGCTCCTGTTGGTCCTCCTCCTCCTCCTCCTCCACAAAGCCACCTTCCTCCTCTGACTCCACTTCTGGCACCTCTCCCTGCGTTGCAGCAGGTGCCTGGGTTCGTTCTGGTGATTCCGACCAGAAATCGTGCGCTTCCAGCTCCTCGTCACGCTGGTCTACAGCCTCATCTGTCACTCGTCGCACGGCACGCTCCAGGAAGAAAGCGAAGGGTATTAGGTCGCTGATGGTGCCTTCGGTGCGACTGACCATATTTGTCACCTCTTCAAAAGGTCGCATGAGCCTGCAGGCATCGCGCATAAGCACCCAGTAACGGGGGAAAAAAATCCCCAGCTGTGCAGATCCAGTCCTACCACCCAGTTCAAAAAGGTACTCGTTGACGGCCCTTTGTTGTTGCAGCAGACGTTCCAACATAAGGAGCGTTGAATTCCAGCGAGTCTGGCTGTCAGAAATCAAACGCCTGACTGGCATGTTGTAGCGCTGCTGAATGTCAGCAAGGCGTGCCATGGCTGTGTAGGAACGTCTGAAATGGGCCGACACCTTTCTGGACTGGGTGAGAACGTCCTGGAATCCTGGGTACTTGGAGACAAAACGTTGGACTATTAAATTTAACACATGTGCCATGCAGGGCACATGTGTTAAATTGCCTAGTCTCAACGCTGCCAACAGATTGCTTCCATTGTCACACACCACTTTTCCGATCTGCAGTTGGTGTGGGGTCAGCCACCGATCGGCCTGTGACTGCAGAGATGACAGGAGTACAGATCCGGTATGGTTTTTGCTTTCCAGGCACGTCATCCCCAAGACAGCGTGACAACGGCGTACCTGGCACGTCGAATAGCCTAGGGGGAGCTGGGGGTGCACAGGTGTGGAGGAGGAGAAGGAGGACCCAGCAGCAGAGTAAGAAGAAGAAGAAGACGAGGTAGAGAGCGATGGAGGAGTAGAGGTGGTGGCAGAACCGCGTGCAATCCGTGGCGGTGACACCAACTCCACTGTTGTTGTTGAGCTACCCATTCCCTGCTTCCCAGCCATTACCAAGTTCACCCAGTGGGCAGTGTAGGTGACATACCTGCCCTGACCATGCTTGGAGGACCATGCGTCAGTAGTCATATGGACCTTTGGCCCAACACTAAGTGACAGAGATGCGGTAACTTGGCTCTGCACATGTTGGTACAGGTGTGGTATTCCCTTTTTAGAAAAAAAATTGCGGCTGGGTACCTTCCACTGCGGTGTCCCAATTGCTACAAATTTGCGGAAGGCCTCAGAGTCCACCAGCTGGTATGGTAAAAGCTGGCGGGCTAAGAGTGCAGACAAGCCAGCTGTCAGACGCCGGGCAAGGGGGTGACAGTCAGACATTGGCTTCTTACGCTCAAACATGGCCTTCACAGAAACTTGGCTGGTGGCAGATGACTGGGAATGGGAACAGGTGGTCAAGGTGGAAGGCGGAGTGGAGGGTGGTTCAGACGGGTCAAGGAGAGCAGAGGTAGAGCAGTAAGATGCTGGACCAGAAGGAGTGTGGCTTTTAGTTTGCCTGTTGCCTTTGAGGTGTTGCTCCCAAAGTGCTTTGTGCTTGCCGCTCATGTGCCTTCGCATAGAAGTTGTACCTATGTGGCTGTTGGGCTTACCAAGGCTCAGTTTCTGACTGCACTCATTGCAAATTACAATGCTTTTGTCAGAGGCACACACATTAAAAAAATCCCACACTGCTGACTTTTTGGAAGTGTGCGATCTGGCGGTAACAGTAGAAGTTGGCGGAGTTGGCGGTATTGGCGGCAATGGCGGGTGCGTTGGCCGGCTGAACACAGGTGCCGATACATGTTGTTGCCCTGCTGATCCCTGCGGGCTGTCCTCCCTGCTTCTTCTAAGTCTTATTCTCCTACTGCCTCTCTGACTCTCCGTCTCTCCATCTGAACTACCCTCCTCTTGCTCTCTTCTACTAGGCACCCACAAAACATCAATCTCCTCATCATCATTCTCCTCAGATGCATCAATTTCTTCTGACACATCACAGAAGGAAGCAGCAGCGGGGACCTCCTCCTCATCACTCATTATGTCCATCTCTATCGTGTTCTCTGCCAGAATTAAATCTGGTGTAAGGTCCTCATCTCCTTCATCTTCTTCTGGCAATAATGGTTGCGCATTACTCAGTTCAAGAAACTCATTGGAAAATAACTCCTCTGACCCCAGTGAAGAAGGGGCACCGGTGGTGGAGGAAGTGTTACGTGGGGTGGCCATAGCAGTGGAGGATGAGGAGGATGTTGTGGTAAAGTTAGAAACGGTAGAGGATGGGGTGTGCTGTGTAAGCCAGTCAACTACCTCTTCAGCATTTTGGGAGTTCAGGGTCATTGGCTTTTTAAAACTGGGCAATTTGCTAGGGCCACAGGATTGCATAGCAGCACGGCCCCTAGCACGGCCTCTGCGTGGCGGCCTGCCTTTGCCTGGCATTATTTTTAAAAAAACAACAACAACAACAAAAACTCAGTTGGTTTTTCTGGAAACGATAATACACACAGCTAGATGGCGGGTTGAAGAAAACACTGTGCAAATAATGCCTACAAAGTCAACGTATACACTACTACAGCGGTGGATACGGATTACGTAAAATATATGAATGCTACTTGAAAAAAAGTAACTCAAGTGGTTTTTCTAGAGACGATAATATTATCAATATTTAGACAAAATGTGAACAAGCTCACACAGCTCGATGGCGGGTTGAAGAAAACACTGTGCAAATAATGCCTACAAGGTCAACGTATACACTACTACAGCGGTGGATACGGATTACGTAAAATATATGAATGCTGCTTGAAAAAAAGTAACTCAAGTGGTTTTTCTAGAGACGATAATATTATCAATATTTAGACAAAATGTGAACAAGGTCACACAGCTCGATGGCGGGTTGAAGAAAACAGTGTGCAAATAATGCCTACAAGGTCAACGTATACACTACTACAGCGGTGGATACGGATTACGTAAAATATATGAATGCTGCTTGAAAAAAGTAACTCAAGTGGTTTTTCTAGAGACGATAATATTATCAATATTTAGACAAAATGTGAACAAGCTCACACAGCTCGATGGCGGGTTGAAGAAAACACTGTGCAAATAATGCCTACAAGGCCAACGTATACACTACTACAGCGGTGGATACGGATTACGTAAAATATATGAATGCTGCTTGAAAAAAGTGACTCCGGTGTTTTTTCTGGAGACGGTAATATTATGGATATTTAGACAGAATGGGAACAAGGTCACACAGCTCGATGGCGGGTTGAAGAAAACAGTGTGCAAATAATGCCTACAAGGCCAACGTATACACTACTACAGCGGTGGATACGGATTACGTAAAATATATGAATGCTGCTTGAAAAAAGTGACTCCGGTGTTTTTTCTGGAGACGGTAATATTATGGATATTTAGACAGAATGGGAACAAGGTCACACAGCTCGATGGCGGGTTGAAGAAAACAGTGTGCAAATAATGCCTACAAGGTCAACGTATACACTACTACAGCGGTGGATACGGATTACGTAAAATATATGAATGCTGCTTGAAAAAAAGTAACTCAAGTGGTTTTTCTAGAGACGATAATATTATCAATATTTAGACAAAATGTGAACAAGGTCACACAGCTCGATGGCGGGTTGAAGAAAACAGTGTGCAAATAATGCCTACAAGGTCAACGTATACACTACTACAGCGGTGGATACGGATTACGTAAAATATATGAATGCTGCTTGAAAAAAAGTAACTCAAGTGGTTTTTCTAGAGACGATAATATTATCAATATTTAGACAAAATGTGAACAAGCTCACACAGCTCGATGGCGGGTTGAAGAAAACACTGTGCAAATAATGCCTACAAGGCCAACGTATACACTACTACAGCGGTGGATACGGATTACGTAAAATATATGAATGCTGCTTGAAAAAAGTGACTCCGGTGTTTTTTCTGGAGACGGTAATATTATGGATATTTAGAAAGAATGGGAACAAGGTCACACAGCTCGATGGCGGGTTGAAGAAAACAGTGTGCAAATAATGCCTACAAGGCCAACGTATACACTACTACAGCGGTGGATACGGATTACGTAAAATATATGAATGCTGCTTGAAAAAAGTGACTCCGGTGTTTTTTCTGGAGACGGTAATATTATGGATATTTAGACAGAATGGGAACAAGGTCACACAGCTCGATGGCGGGTTGAAGAAAACAGTGTGCAAATAATGCCTACAAGGCCAACGTATACACTACTACAGCGGTGGATACGGATTACGTAAAATATATTATGGCTGCTTGAAAAAAGTGACTCCGGTGTTTTTTCTGGAGACGGTAATATTATGGATATTTAGACAGAATGTGAACAAGGTCACACAGCTCGATGGCGGGTTGAAGAAAACAGTGTGCAAATAATGCCTACAAGGCCAACGTATACACTACTACAGCGGTGGATACGGATTACGTAAAATATATTATGGCTGCTTGAAAAAAGTGACTCCGGTGTTTTTCTGGAGACGGTAATATTATGGATATTTAGACAGAATGTGAACAAGGTCACACAGCTCGATGGCGGGTTGAAGAAAACAGTGTGCAAATAATGCCTACAGGGCAAATAATGCCTAAAAGGTCAACTTATACACTACTACAGCGGTAGTAAAATAAAAAAAAGTAAAATAAAAAAAAATGAATATTAAAAAAAAAAATTAAAGTTGGTGCTGCTGAACTACTAGGAGCAGCAGATTAGCACACCAGTCCCACTCCCCAACACTGCTAGACTAATAGCACTGGGCTCTTATAGTAGTAGTAGTAGTAGTAGTAGTAAAACAACAAAAAAATAAATAAAAGCAGTCCTTACAAGGACTACTGTTATTGCAGCAGTCAGCAGATGAGATCAGAAGCAGGACAGCTGCCCACTGCAGCTACATACAGAGCACTGCAGTAGAAGGTAGATTACTAGCCAGCAAAGCTACCTAAGCTTAAATGTCCCTCAAACCCCTGCAGACTTCTGTCCCTCCAATAACAGAGCAGTATCAAAACGATTACTAGCCAGCAAACTTTCAACTGTCCCTGAAATCACTAACAGGCAGCAGCTCTCTCCCTACACTATCTCTTCAGCACACACAGGCAGAGTGAAAAAACGCTGCAGGGCTTCGGTTTTTATAGGGAAGGGGAGTGGTCCAGGGGAGAGCTTCCTGATTGGCTGCCATGTACCTGCTGGTCTGGGGTGAGAGGGCAAAAAAAAGCGCCAACAATGGCGAACCCAAAATGGCGAACGTCGCGCGACGTTCGCGAACTTCCGGCGAGCGCGAACACCCGATGTTCGCGCGAACAAGTTCGCCGGCGAACAGTTCGCGACATCTCTAATCATTTTATCTTTCTTCCTTACAGGTTGCACTTTCTTCATCATTTGGGCTGTACTCTTCCGATGTGCTTTGGACATAATGATATGGAATGCTACCTTCCTTATCATCAACTTCATGCATTTTGTATACCTAGTGTATAAAAAAAGACCAGTAAGTATTATGTTAAATTAAAGTTTTCCAGTACAGTAGGTACGTCCAAAAGGTGCAGTGCAAAAGGGGTTTATACAGTGTACTGTATAGCCTTTAAAGGAAAACTATACCCCCCAAAATTAATACTTAAGCAACAGATAGTTTATATCAAATTAAGTTAAGGTATAGTTGTTGATGTAATTGTGATCAAATCTATAGAACACAGATTAAATTAGTTATTTGTGGAATCAATATTTCAGCCTTCTTCTTTTGGTCTGTCAATATGTTTTAGTGTTGGGCAATGTGGTTCAGCAATATACTGTACATTACATGGCTTAAGGTTAAATGCCAGGGAAACTTGCAGAGCAACTGGCAGGCTCAGCTGAACACCCAGGTGTTCACTTAAAAATTAGACATTTGTTTCCTAAAGAAAGAAACATGTGTATGTACATATCCCATAGCCTAGATACAGTAGACATCCATGACCCTCTGTTCTATCTTTTGGCCCAATCCCACTTATTCCTTTACCCCCACTTTCTTAAAGGAAAACTGTACATTCGGAATTAATATTTTACCAACAGCTATTTATGTTATAAAAAGTGCCATAGTAAAGATTTTTACCAAACTGCCTTTTGCACATAAGTACATTTTTTAAAATATATATTTAAATATATATATTTTTTCCTTTGAGCCTTTTTGTGTTGGTCTGTATGTTCCCTTAAATATCAACTGACAGAAATAATGCAGGAAGAAGTGTGGGATCAAAAGACAGAGCATAATCTAGAAGGTGTGCACTTGGTTTGTGTGTGAGCACAGTGCCTTATATGAGTTGGAAGGTAGAGCAACTTTATATCATCCAGTAGCACATACTATAAGAGAAGTATCTTTTTCATTAAAAGGTTTATTTACAGTATATGGAACAGTGTTACATAATTACATATGGGTTGTTTTGTGTTAAATTTCTGAAGACCTACAATGTTTAGGTGTTTAGTTTCCCTTTAATAACACCCATTCTATCCTCTCGTATCTTGTCTTCAGCATTGTATTGGCTCTGTCACACAACAAATTACATTTTTTCTTCTGGTGAATTTATGTTGGTTATATGTTAGATGCAAATAGATGAAGTCCATAATGGTTTACACCCTGATATGTCTTTGAGCCAAATGCCTCTTATATTCTTATACTCTTATATTCTTAGTCTGTATTTATATTTAGTAGTAACATTTAATTTGTGCAAGGCAGGGTGCATAATACAGAAAACATGCCAATCTGCCATGCTGTTTGCTCCCTACTTTTCACATAAATTTGTAAAATGTGATGTTTGCATGTGGAGCATCCTGAAAGGTTTCCTAGCCATTCCATATTTGCTGGCATATTTAAAAGATCAATCATACTGACCTATGCTTTTGATGGAATCAGAATTTCTGGTGATAGACAATGTTAATAGTTTTTAGTTTCTTTCACCAATGGATTTTAGCAGCATCAATATTGGTTTAATTCACTTTTCTGGAAGCATAAACATTCTGTAGATTCAGAACTAGTCATTCTGCCTTATTCTAAATAGTAATTAAATTGCAACAATTTCTATTGACTGGAAATTATTGTATTGGGTCATTTGGGGTCAATATGTACCACCTTTGTACACTGGTCAGTAGTAAATGTGGCCCATTTTCCCCAAAGATATTTACTCCAGGTTGTTTAGGGCACATTCATAGCGAAACAGTGTCACGGATTTTGTGCTTTTGGTGGGCTTTGGTAGGGACATCCCTTTGTTTGCTGCTAAAAGTTATGAAAGTAATTCAGATGTGGAAAATGTTTGCATTCATATAAGATCAATATGTATTGTGTGGCACAATGCTGTTGGACTGCTTTACATCAGCAGGAACTTGGCATCCTGAAGGGGAGAATAGAGGTAATTCAGGGAAGTACTGCTAGGGAACCTGTTGTCCAACGAAATACTTCTTTGGACAGTGGTTCCAAACACTAAAGCAACCAAACCAAGCAAATCTGCCTGCAAGAACGAACCAAAATCACTTCTGAACAGTAAGCTAAACTACTACATACTTAACTTAACCCTTTTCCTACCAATGACAGATTCTACAATGTAGGGGCAAATTCAACAAGGGTCATATATCGAGGGTTAATTAACCCTCTATTGGACTGGGAATGAAAATCCTTCGACTTTGAATATCGAAGTAGAAGGATTTTGCGCAAATACTTCAATCAAACGATTCGAAGGATTTTAATCCAACGATCGAAGGATTATCCTTCGACCAAAAAAAACTTAACCAAGCCTATGGGGACCTTCCCCATAGGGTAACATTGGGTTCGGTAGCTTTTAGGTGGCGAACTAGGGGGTCGAAGTTTTTTCTTAAAGAGACAGTACTTCGACTATCGAATGGTCAAATAGTCGAACGATTTTAAGTTCGAATCCTTCGATTCGAAGTCGTAGTCGAAGTAGCCAAAAAAACACTTCGAAATTCGAAGTATTTTTTCTTCTATTCCTTCACTCGAACTTAATGAATTGGCCCCGTAGAGTCTATGTTTAGGATTGTTTAAGTTAAAAACAAAAAACAAAATCACTTCTGAACAGTAAGTTGAACTACTTCATACTTAACCCAAAAGACCTAACCCTTTTCCTACCAATGACAGATTCTACAATGTAGAGTCTATGTTTTGGATTTAAAGTTAAAAAAAGGATGCCTTGCAGCACACCTAAACCCGTGCAAACATAGTCCGGGAATAGGTTAAACAGGCATTATGACCCCTCATTGAAAATGAGTTAACTGACATTTGCTTTATCTATATATTTTATTATATGCATTAAATTAAAAGTTAACTGCAGTAACTTCCCTTGCAGAAACATTTGAAACATAGGACACTATGATTATTATGTTTCCAGGTAATGGATCTCATACCTGTACTTCAATTATTATATATTTTATCATTTTCCTCTGTACTTTGCATCTGGTAGCTGCTCTAAGATACCTTCAGTTATATTTATTATTACCAACAGACCCAAGTAGGTAGGAACAAAATCCTATTACTAAACCCAATATTGTCAAGCTCCTTAATTCTGTAGCATTATCTTGTCAGATTGTGTAGGAACAATGTTTCCATGCCTCAGTTATCTTCATGAAATTGGATACAGTCCTAATCATTGCCATTTTACAAGAGTTATAATGTTTCCAATCACTCATATTTTGGTAACAGAGAGTTCTTTTTTCTTACATTAAATTCCATTTGCAATGACAAAGTAAATGAAACCAGTGAAAATATACGAACTATAATATAACGTGACTGCAATTTGTGTTATTACTGTACTTGGTTCAGACATTTTCTGTTCTCACATTCTGTCTCATTTAAACTTTACATTCTATTTTTTTCAAATCTTATTAAAATATTCACAATTATGTTATTTTTGTATCCTGCTAATAAGGCAGGCCTATCGTCTCCATTGTGGTGCAACCCTGCAGCTTCATAGAGAAGTAAGGAATCCAGGCTACAGTTTAGGATTTAACCAAATGTAAATATTTTGTTTGCTCATATGTAAAACCCTGCTTCATTTAAATAAACCATTTTCATAATAATATACTTTTTTAGTAGTATGTGCCATTGGGCAATCATAAATAGAAAATTGCCATTTCCCAAAGTCTGCCCCCTGTTAGGTCACATTTTGTCTTTTGCTTCCACACTTCTTCCCTTTACAGTTGGGGCAGATTTATCAAAGGTCGAAGTGAAAATTCGAATTTAAAAAATTCGAATTTAGAGCTATTTTTTTTTATTATACTTAGACTAGGGAATAGTCCAAATTCGATTTGAATTTGAAAAAATTAGAAAATTCGAATATCGAAATTTATCATGTACTGTCTCTTTAAAAATTCGACTTCGACCATTTGCCATCTAAAACTTGGCGAATAGCTGTTTTAGCCTATGGGGACCTAGTAGAACCTACTTGGTGATTTGGATTCGATCAAATGCGATATTACTTCGATTTGTACGATTCCAATTCTGCCAAATACAGACATATTGGATCGAAAACGGAAGTATTTGGCCAAAAATCCCCTTCGACTTAATTTCAGTTGGTTTTTTTGAATTTGAATTTCGAATATATAGAAACCCAGGCAGGTCTCTGCACTCCATTCCAGGCAATCAGGACCGGGTGCTGCAGAAGCGCTTTCACATACATCAAATCCACAGCTGTAAGCAGTGCACACCGGAGTTTAAAAAAATATTTGTTTTTTATTTATCAAAAGATTAAAACCATAGTCGCAAGGATCGACGTTTCGGTCTGGATCTAAGACTGTTATCAAGATCCAGAATCACATGTTGAGATACAATTTATAGTCACATTTGCATAATTAATTGAACACAGAAAACCAGAAGATACACCCACTGACTAGAATAATCAAGGTATGTGTGTCCATGTCACAAAGTATCCCTCAATAGTTTGTGCACTTTGCCGTCCGAAAGTTTTCTCATAATTTCGCTTCGATAGTCACTATAATCAAGTACAACAATCCCACCACCTTTATCAGCAGGACGTATTACAATACGATTGTCGTCAGATAAAGATTTAATGGCCCTGGTTTCAGATTGTGTAAGGTTACTATGTGATTTCTGACTCTCTATAATACGTTACCTCACTATCAACGCTCTGTTTAAAGAGCCAAATAGCAGAATTAGTAGTAGGAGGATTATATACACTCTTTAAAGGAATAGTTCAGTGTGAAAATAAAAACTGGGTAAATAGATAGTCTGTGCAAAATAAAAAATGTTTCTAATATAGTTAGTTAGCCAAAAATGTAATATATAAAGGCTGGAGTGAACAGATGTCTAATAAAACAGCCAGAATCCAACTTCCTGCTTTTCAGCTCTATAACTCTGAGTCAGTCAGCGACTTGAAGGGGGGCCACATGGTACATTTCTGTTCAGTGAGTTTGTAATTGATCCTCAGCATTCAGCTCAGATTCAAAAGCAACAGATATGACCCATGTGGCCCCCCCTCAAGTCTCTGATTGGTTACTGTCTGGTAGCCAGGGTAACCAGTCAGTGTAAACCAAGAGAGCTGAAAAGCAGAAAGTAGTGTCCTGACTGACTTGTTATACATCAAATCACTCCAGCCTTTATACGTTACATTTTTGGCTAACTAACTATATTAGAAACATGTTTTATTTTGCACAGACTATCTATTTAACCAGTTTTTATTTTTACACTGAACAATTCCTTTAATTTCAAAACTTCAGATTGTGCCTTACCAGGAGTGTCCTTGAAAATGTCTTTTAAATTCAACAGTCTACAAAATTTGAAAAATTCAATATCCCAATCAAACTGTTTTAACGGGGCAGAGGGGACAAAAGTTATATATATATATATATATATATATATATATATATATATATATATATATATAATTATTTTTTTTTTACTAAAATATATATTCCAGTTTGGTAAGTTTCTTTACTATGCCACTTAATTTGATATAAAATATCTGTTGCTTAAGTATTCATTTTGGGGGTATAGTTTATCTTTGAAGTGTAACTATATTAATTCAAACGTAATGTGCTCTTAAGATGGCCATAGACGCAAAGATCCGATCCTACGAATCAACGTACGATCGGGACTTTCCCATCTCCCGACCCTCCACTAACCATTCAGATGAAAGTCTTACCATTCCGATCAAATAAAGTAGTTAAAGAACAGATCAGCTGATGTTCTGCCCCTGACAGCAAACGTACAATAGTTATATCTGACAAAGCTAGTGACAGTCTCCCACTGAAAATCGTACGATCAGCAATACACGCAGAGATATCGGTAGGTGACAGAAAATTTCTAACCTGACCAAACGACGATCTCCGCTGGACGAAAAATGTCGGGACTCTCCACACCCGGGCTGAAAATCGTACGAATCCACGATTCGCACGATCGGATCGTTGCGTCTATGGCCAGCTTTACCCTGCACTGGTAAGACCTGTTTGTTTGCTTCAGAAACACTTCTACAATTTATATAAATAATCAGCTGTGTAGCCATGAAGGCAGCCATTCAAGCTACATAGATAAAGAAAATCACATTCTGTATTTACTTAGCAAATAACCTCTATAATCTTTTCAGTCGGTTTAATACTTAGGCTATTTGTGATAAAATCTACTCACCCTGGTGGTCCAGTGGTGCGGCAGGGACGCCCTCGGCATGGTTCCTCTTCCTCCGCCATTGCTGCTTCTTAGGGCGTGCGCCCGCGTCTCGTTTCTTTTATTGACGCCGACGCGCTGGCCTGATGACGGCGACGCGCAAAGGGACGAAATGCCGTGAAAACTCCAGGGTATAAAAGGGGAATTCAGTCTTGTGCAAACTGCCCATGATAGGATCTTGTTCCTGGTGCTTTGTGAGCTTTATTCTGATTCTGGTTTTGACCCCTGCCTGGCTATACAATTATCCTGAATTCTATATCTGACCCTTGCCTGAATATTGACTATCCTTCTGCTGAACCCTCCTGTCTGATTGATTACACGGTTTTGACCTTTGCCTGCCCGGTTACGATTGACTCCTGCCTGCCTCGACCCAGCCTGTACTGACTACGATTCTGGTTTCCTGTTTTGTACCTCGGCCTAAAGACTCTTGCTAACAGTCGTGCCCCGCTGTCTATCCAGAACCTCTAGCCTTGCACCTCTCGTTTAAGTCCTGGTGGCATCCAAGTAGCTGAGGGCTCCTCCCGAGGCCAAAGGCGGCCACACTATAGGTGAAGCACGAGCCGAGACCAGGGTGCTTGCCATTTGTTCTGGTGTTGGGTGCCGACCGTGACACTATTATTGAGGTGTAACCTTTGGCTTCTCTCTGCCTGTATTTTCTCTACAAGCTGAGAGAAGCCAATGAACTCCCCACCATGCCGACATGTCTCTGCACCAATAGGCATGACATCAGCCTGTGTACAGACACATGGAGCATATATCATCAAGAAAACACAAAACTATGCTTTTTCTCACCGATATCTGCTCCACATCCGCAACCGCATGCCTGTCCATGCAGAGACATGGTGGAACAGAGGGGTACACATTGGGGCAAATTTACTAAATCATGAAGGGGCTAGCGCAAATTCACCAGCGTGACGTCATTTCGTTACTTCGCCGATTTACTAACTGGTGCTGGCGTAAATTCGCTAGCGTAGTGGACCTACTCTTGTGCTACTTCGCACCCTTACGCCAGGCGAAGTTGCGATATGGCGAAGGGACGTAACTACGCTAATTCACTAACTTGAGCATTTTATTGAACGTAACGTCAACGTAACGTAACGTAACTCTTGCGCCAGACTTGCCAGGTCAGACCAGGCGAAGTTCAATACAATAGATAGGAGTTTGTCCAAAAATAGTTGAAAAAACGCTTAAAAACTTTTTTAAGGGTGATAGTATGAAGAATAGCACAAATTTTTGGGAGTACCCTCCTTCCCCCCTACATTTCCTAACATATGGCAACTCAACGATACAGTGGGCACATGTGTAGGGCAATAGAACCCATTTATTTTATTTTTTAAAGGTTTCCTGGGCACGTGTAGTGTAATGTAGTTGCTGCAGCATATATGTCCATTATAGTTTAACTTTCTGCCGTATGCAAATTAGGCATCGCTAACTTCACCTGACTTGACCTGACGAAGTAACGGTAGCGCAACTTTGCTACCGTTCGCCTCCCTGAGCGCAACTTCACATTTTAATGAATTTGCGTAACGCTGCGGTGAAGCTGTTGCTGGCCAAATTAGTGAATTTGCCCAATTGACTTCTCTCCACCTGCAAATAAAGTGCAGGTGCAAAGAAGCTGAAGCTGCACCTCATCTGGTCGGTTTCTCTGTACAAAGTCTGCTGTGTTTGTCACAGGCTGGATCTGTTCTTGTCAATGCACACTCATTCAGGTAGTGGAAGGCAGTAGACTGACTCATTAGCCATGCACAGAAAGATCGGTTATCATGCTTTAGTAAGGCAGCCATTAATGACATTTGATCCATGCATATCTAAAGGTGGCCATACACGGGCCGATAAAAGCTGCCGACAGACCGTGTCGGCAGCTTATTGGCCCGTGTATGGGGGCCCCCGACGGGCTTCCCCGATCGAGATCTGGCCGAAAGTCGGCCAGATCTCGATCGGATGGGATTAAAAATCCCGTCGGATCGCGGCCGCATCTGTTCGTTGATGCGGTCCCGCGATCCGACCGCCCGTTTGGCGAACGCTAGGATCCGATCGTTGGGCCCTAGGGCCCACGATCGGATCAGCCCGATATTGCCCACCTCAAGGTGGGCATATCGGAGGGAGATCCGCTCGTTTGGCGACATCGCCAAACGAGCGGATCTATCCGTGTATGGCCACCTTTACTTGTGCTTATCTTGTGTAAAACAGAACATGTGTTGCCAAGATGCCATGTTTTACATTTTATTTTATTACACAGTATAGGGTAATAATATTACACAGTCCTTGAACATGTTGAAATTATGTTCAAAGTGTCAAATAGTGATAAACAAATCAAAACCAGGAACTGTTAGACCACAGAGTAGAGCAGAAGTCGATTGCCAGAAAAGGACAGACTGTATTGCTAGGAGAAACCAAACTGTTGCCTTGTGATCATTTTACTTTTATTTACATTGAAAAAACATCAATTGTATATATTTGTTTAGCCATTTAAATGCCACAGATAACAGACTCCATGGCTTTGTCACGGTACAATCTCCAAAGGTCTTTTGGGGAAATTGCGTTATTTAGCAACAATTGGGGGCAGATTTATCGACGGTTAAATTTTAAATGTATGTGAATTTTATTTTACTCGAATAAATTTGAATGTACTCACAATTCGGTTGGAAGGTTATTTATGAAAAAATGTGATCGTCTAAAATTAGATCAAATTGGAACGAGCCGAAAATTTGATTCATATTCAACTCGAATACGAAACAAATTCAAATTGAATTTTCCATTGAAAAAAACTCAAATGTCAGGAAGCCTATTAACATCTTCAAAAGGTTCAATGGACCTCTGCCATTGACTAGTGTGCAGAAGCTGGCACAGTAAGGTCGCAGGCGGTTTTGATTATATTTCTCAAACACTGCAGCATACAGTTTACTTGCATTTTATCCACTTGGTTATTTTCCCCAATGAGTATGCTAACAAGGCAAAAATATCAACATATAATTACAGCTTGGCAATTACAAAGTAACCTGCTTGGAGAACTAAAATTAGTGCCTGTTTTAGTTCTACAACTAATATTTATGTACTTGCTGCAAAGTGCAAAAACATGTAAAAATACAAAAATATGTAAATAGCTTTTATACATTTTTAGTAACTTCAAAGCTCAATGCAATTTTCATTTGACTGCTTTTTCCTTTATCACTGGCAATTTCATGCTCTCCCAGTGCAATTTCCAGCAAGGTTTCGCAGTATCCTTACCATGGACAGGCAGAGCAGCTTCCTGCTGTGTAGAGCAGGTTATGACAGAAGGTATGGCTGAAAGTGTTATTTCCTGTGAATAAGAAAATGCAGCTTCAGCAATCTTAAAAACCAGCTAAATCATAAAATAAATATTTCATGTACCAGGATGTGAAAAGTGGTCTAGTTGCCATCTAAAATTAAGTATTTTTATTAAAAGTGAAGGGCGCTGCTTTAATGGGTTCAGCTATTTTATTTGTTTGCTCTGTTGCCTTTGGTAAGAAATTATTTGATAAGATCTAACTCTACAGATTTACATTTCTAAAATAATTTAAAAAACAGTTTTGGTGGGTATTGATTTACATAATGCACAAGCCACAAAGTCAAATGAACTCTGACTTTATTATATTATAACTGCTTTATCATCAAATGACTATGAATGTTACATGAAATCCAAACATAGCTACCGTATTAATAAAAGTAACAGTGCAGTGTTTAAACAGAGTGCGATGGATATTTAATAGACAGGTTGACCAAGGCCAGTATTCCTTGTAACACTGAGGTTTCGTGCCACTAAAATAAATGTTTAATCTTGCATGTTTGGGTCAGAAAAAAACATGCAGTTTTACTTCAGTGTCCTTGTTATGTTCCTCTCACGTCAAAATTAAATTACTGCTGTATCCCAGTGGGACGTGATGTATAAAAATTGCTCTACTTTTAGATTTAAGGTTGCTTGAAATATATTAAGCTTGAAAAATGGAAACTGCTATGTTTTGATTTTTGAAGAAGTGAATCACAAGTTAATAATTTCTCTGTAGACTTTAAAGTCACTGTTCCAGGTGTGGATCACCCTAGAAAGCAATTTTGCCAATCATACGTTGGTATTATGAAAAGGGCACTATGAAAAACTAGGTTGAACCTTGATTCCTATCAGAGTTTTTCTGTGCACAATGAAAACAAATCAATATTCTACCAAGAAGCATTTTAAATAACGAGATGTTCCTTATCTTACAGTCTAACTGACTGCAGCTGGAGAAAGTAAGGGGTTTGTTCATACAGAGGCTTCTCACTGAACTGCTGATTTGTTTTAATTCTGCTCATAAGAGCTAAAAGTAGAATGTGATTTATTTTTCAATTTATTCCACATAAAAAAATTGTAACAATGGGGGACATGGTACTCTGCTTCCATTAAAGTTAATGCCAGGCCAAAGATCTTTGGCACCCAAGACAAGTGGGATGGTCTGTGATAGGAAGAGTAAGTGTCAGTAAAGAGGAGTTTGCAGGAATCTATGATCTGCGAACTCTATTTGTTCTAGGGAATAAGGATAGCCACCTAGCAACAGCTGTTGAGCTGTTGGGTTAGGCGGCAGCCTCCCGAATTGATCGCTGGAAACTTCTAATGCTCTGAAAAGAGCGGGAAGAAGTTGCAGGAACAGGATCTCTTAACTCTCGCGAGATCTTGTTCCTGTCAGAATTTTTCGGAAGACTGGTGATGACTATCCTTAAGTATACCTGTTTTCAAATAAGAGTGAAAAAACACATTTTTGAAATAAACAGTGTAACTCTTTATTCCTTGAGAGGAAGAGATAATAAAGAAACTTTTTTGTAAGATATTTGTAATTGTAACAATTAACATTCTTTAGTGACATTTGGTATGAGATACTTTGTAATTCCATTGAAATACAATTTCAGTGTGTATCTTGTTTGACTGAAATATCTTCTACTTTGTATCTTTAGTAGATGAGTTATTATCCACCTTAGCTGGCTTGTTGAATCCTGTAGAGAAAAGAAAATCTTTGTTTATTTTCTATTTATCAATTTAACACATGTAAAACTAAACCACCAGTTAACTTGGGTGGGTGGGATGGGCGCTGTTGCTAGGTGGCTATCCTTATTCCCTAGAACAAATAGAGTTTGCAGATCATAGATTCCTGCAAACTCCTCTTTGTTCTTCGGGAGGATGCCACCTAGCAACAGCTGTTGGGTAGAATAGCACACACCTGGTGGTTGCCCGAATGAAATTGAATTTTTCTTGCTCTGTAGGTCTCCAATAATATTTTGCAAATGTCCTCTGAGAAGACCACCTGGCTGCTTTAAGTATGATGGGAAGTGAAACACCCTTTGATGCTGCCTTTGTGGCTGTGGCTGATCTTAGTGAGTGTGCTTTAAATATGGTAGTATCAATCGAGGCCTGACTCATAGCATGCAGTATCCACCCTCTTATTGTGTTTACTTTAGCGGGACGAAAAGGATTTCTTGTTGTCAAGAGTAATTGTGACATATCACCTCTTACCTCCCTAGATTTTTCTAAGTAGGTGGATAAAGCCGATACAATACATAAAGATGTATCTTCCTCATCTCTTAATAAGTCCACTTCCACTGGAGATGAGTTTTCAATTAGCGTTTTAGTTCTACCTTTAAAAATAATGTGGAAACCACCTGGGGTTGAAGAAAACCATGGGTCTGTTATGTGGATGAGAGTTAGTTCTGCCCCTCTTGCTGCTAGAGCTAAAGCTAAGAGAGCAGTCACTTTTATAGTAAGGCTTCTCAAGTCTGCATTCTGATTATCTATCGTAGATAGGTACTGCAACAGAGGTTCGGTGTCCCAAGTGTTGTCATATTTAGGACAAATTGGTCTTGATAAACAAGCTCCTCTGAATAATCTCAAATAGAGTTTACTATCCGTGAAATTTGGAATTAAGAAATTTAGTGCTGAACCGTATGATTTTAGGGTATTAGAAGCTGTCCCTTGTTCAAACTTATATGCTAAAAAATCTAATGCCGAGTGTAGTGAAATCCCTTTATTTGAGTCCTGTAAATGAGGGTACATCCAAGTTTTAAATTCCGCAATGAGGGAATTATATTTTTTACATGTTCTAGATCGAAGGGAAGAATTTATCAGCTTTATGGTAGAATGTTTCAATGAAGGATTTTGGTATAAGAAATTGGGGCTGCAATCCACATTAGTGTTGGTAGGTTCTTCAGTATCTCTTGTGTACCCTGAAAACAGTCCTGAGTGAACCCCAATGGAACCTTCCTGCCTGAAATTAGGGGTTGTATCAGTGGAAACCATGGTTTGGATGGCCAAATTGGATACACCAGGACTAGATCTCTGACTTCCTCCATTTGAATTTTTTGGAGAACATTCGGGAGAATATATGGAGGGGGAAAGGCATAAAGGTTTGCACTTTCCTTCCCTGTCCATGGGAAGGAAAGTGCATCCATTCTCCATGCATTGCTTGTCCAGGTTCTGGCTACAAATTTCTTTGTTTGAGCTGATGTCTGGGATGCATATAAATCTATTGATCTTTCTCCCAGTTGTGTCTCTATTTTGTGGAAAATGTCCTTTTTTAGTGAGACTTGTGATAGTGTTATCTTTTGACGCGATAAAGCGTCTGCTAATTCGTTTTCCTCTCCGGGAATATATGTGGCGTGTAATGTGATTTGATTGGAAAAAGCCCAATCCCAAAGGTCTAGCGCCAAATAACAAAGTGTTTTTGATTTTGTTCCTCCCATTCTGTTTACATATGAAACTGCTGTTTTGTTGTCTGACTGAATTAACACAGACTTTTGAATATTTGGTGATATTAGAGCCTTTAAGCCTAAAAACATCGCCTTTAGCTCTAATACATTTATGTGAAGTGTTTTTTCTTTTCCTGACCAAAGACCTCTGACTGCTCCTTTGTGAGTGTAAGCTCCCCAACCTCTTAAGGATGCGTCCGTTGTTATGATAATGTCGTAATCGTTTTTATAAGTGGCTTTGGGAAAGGCTGGGTTTGCCAGGTTATCAGAGCAAGTTCCCTTTTTACTTTGTTTGGAAGTGTTACTTTTTTGTTCCAGTGAATATTTTCCCTTAATTTTTGTGCTAGCCACATTTGTGAGTGCCGTCACAGAAGAGGTGCTTGAGTGCATCCTGGGGACAAGGCAATTATTTTCCCTATTGCTGCTGCAATTAAACGTAGGGAAACTTGATGAAGTGGTAGCAACTGGGTTATGAAAACCTGAATATGTTCCCACTTTTCTTTGGGAATGGAAAGGGTTAACCTTGTTGTATCTACTGTGAATCCCAGAAATCTTATTGATTGGCAAGGGTTTAATACTGATTTTTCCCAATTTATTGTGAATCCTAATTTTTGCATTAAAGAGATGAACATCTGTCTTTGGTCTATGAGAACTGAAATATCTGGATTTAGAATAAGAATGTCGTCCAGATAAAAAATGCATGTTATCCCTTTTTGTCTTATGTGAGAAATTACTGATTTCATTACCCTGGAAAATGTGTATGGAGCGTTGGAGAGGCCAAACACCATTACATTCCAGTGGTAAATATTTTGCTTCCACTGGAATCTCAAAAACCTTTTGTGATTTTTTGATATTTTTATAGCATGGAATGCATCCTTTAGATCTATCTTTATGCAATAAGCATTTTCTTTCAAGAGGTATGTGAGATCTGCAATGCTTTCCATTCTGAAACGTTTCCTTTTTAAAAATTTGTTTAAAGACTTCACATTCAGGACTGGTCTGACAGAACCATCTGGCTTTGGTATTGGGAAAAGATGACTTATCCAGCCTGACTGTAAAAGGTCTGAGAGTTCTATCTTTCCCTCTAGCAAAGCCTTTTCTAAGGCACCGTCTAGAACTGCACTGGTGTCTCTGTATCTGTTTGAGATTTGAAGTGGGAAAGATTTTAGAGGAAGGTACAAGCCCCTTCTTATTATGTTTAAAACCCATTTGTCTGTGGTTATTGTTTGCCATAAAGGTATAATTTCTGACTGGGAAAAAGCTTGAGTTTTGTTTACCTGGCACTCTTTTCTTATAACCAGTAGACCACTTTGGGTTGGTTGTTCGTCCACTGGACTGGACTCTCTGGCCAAAGAAAGGTCTTTTATAGCTCTGTGAGGCTTCACGGGACGACCCCTGAGTTCTGTAAGGACGTCCCTCTCCACGAAAGGGTTTTTTGTTGAAAAAGGAAGGTCTTTTCCAGTCCCCAAATGATTTTCTTGCCTTATAGCGTGATTTTACCTCCTTAATAAAATCTGGACCAAATAAATTAGAGTCCTCAAAATTTGGAAATTCATGTGATTTTGGAGCCAGGTCTGACATGCCCATAGTATGTAACCAACGAGCTCTTCTCACACTTGTGACATGGTTAAAAGCTTGGCCAATCATCAATGCAGCCCTGGTGGATGCTTTAAGAAGTGCTCATTTTGAAGATTGCAAGGAATGAATATTCTTTTTGGACTGTTGTCCTTCTTGTTCTGCTTTATCAAGCATGAGTAACAAAGGACCGGCTGCATCTGCAATTTTAAATTGTATGTTGCGCAAGGACTGATCCATCCTGTCATTATTAGTTACTGTACCAGTAATAGAGGATAGTCCAGGGTCTACTTCTGGTGCTAACATAGCCTGTATATCAGGGATTCCAATATGGTTTCTTAAAACCAAGTCATCTTCTTTCATTAAAGAAGAGCGAAAGGCATACTTTGTGAAATCATACACCTCAGATTTATCATTAAGTGCCCATCTGGCATTAAATAATTTTGGTGGAGGTGTTTTTCCTAGGAGATCAACTCTTGACATTTGTGTGTCACTTATTTTCCCTCTTACAGAGGATGCTGAAGATTTCATTGTTTTTTCACAATCCCAATCCACCTCAGAGATTTTTGAATTGCCAGCTACGGGCTCAGAATCAGAAGCAACCGCTTCAGAGTATAATGAGGAATGACTGCTGCTATCATAATGTTTAAAATGACCCTTTCTGGGTAATTTTTGTGAAATCCCAAACGGGACCAAATTTCTTTTCTTCTCCTTTCCTTTCTGTCTCAAACGAGACTTTTTTGCCTTAGGAGAGCTGTCTGTTGAACTCTTACCAGAGTCTGAGGAAGAGTCTTGAATATTATAGTTTTTTTTTTCTTATTTTTTATGAATTCCTCTTCCGAGGATGAAGAATTATCTGGAGACTGAATTCGTCTCCTTTGCTTAACATTTTTAAACTGTCTGTGAGGAGAAATTTCTAACGACTCAGTAGCCGTTACAGAGAGTGTGTCCTCCATCACAGCGCTGTGAAAAATTCTGACAGGAACAAGATCTCGCGAGAGTTAAGAGATCCTGTTCCTGTAACTTCTTCCCGCTCTTTTCAGAGCATTAGAAGTTTCCAGCGATCAATTCGGGAGGCTGCCGCCTAACCCAACAGCTCAACAGCTGTTGCTAGGTGGCATCCTCCCGAAGAACAAACATGTTTTCTGGACCGGTGCTCAATGTGTGCTTGACTGACTGCCTCTAGCTACAGCCTTCTGGGAATGTGTTTTAGACATTGAAAAATAATGGCCCTTTAAGCATTCTAGTTTTGGATTTGCAGTTTTTATTGTGGTATGGCCATTTCTATTTTCCGATGACTGCGATTGTTGATTTGTATCCAGAGAGCAATATTACTGTATGTAAAGCACTGTTTTTGAAAATGTATTTAGCGCAAGGCAATGTTTTGGCTTGTGCTTCCTTTGGCGCTAACAAGGGTTATGGTGTGATTACAACCTCATGCTTATAATATACAGTAGAACCCCCATTTTACATTTTTCAGGGGACCAGAAAAAAAATTGGTAAAATACAGGAAAATGTAAAATCAGGGAAATGTATTATGCATAATATATAGGTGGGACCACAAAACATCAATGTAAAATGAGGGAAAACATAAAATCAGGGGATGTAAAATGGGAATTCTACTGTAATGTTTTTACCTGCTAATATATTCTTTAGTTACATGCAATCTAGTTACATGCAATATATGCTTTTTTAACAGATCAAAGTTAAAAATGATTTGAAGGATATCTATCACAGGATGTTTGAGCCTCTCCATGTATCTCCAGAATTATTCAATCGACTTACTGGGCAGTTCTGTGAAATGAAGACCTTAGCAAAAGGCCAGACATATGCAGTAGAAGATAAAACGTCTGTTGACGATCGTTTAAGTCTATTACTTATGGGAATGTAAGTATTATTTTTATTTGGGTTTCTTTCAAACTATACTTTACATCATTCAATTGTTATTTGTTTTTCTACTCCACTTGTATACAAAATAAGCATTCATTTAATTTGTTCTCAGGTAAATAGTAGCAGAACTTTTACAGAGCAAGACAAATTGAAGAAACAGAGACAACAATATTGGCAACATAGGGACATCATTTTCTATTCTTGTGCAAAATGACGATATAGCATGTAATCTAGGAATACAATATCATTTGCACACAGTATGATCATACTGTGTGATTTCACACACTCAGATGAATACCCAAACAAGATCAATATTCAGACCAAAACAACCAACTGTGACCAGATCACCAAATGGTTGTGTCAGCAAGGTTGTACAGACAACCATCTTGCACCATGGGTAGATGCCTACATTAATCTTGCACAAGATAATATAAAAAAGGGACAGACCACTTACATTTTGTATCAAAAGATAAATGTGCAATGTCATGCATTTATAGAGCACCTTGTGTTCATTTGTACTCATTTTCTAGGTATTATGCGTGAGAACAGGAAAATTGCTTACAAATTATAATGGACATTTACTATATATAGATATAGCTGAAATAGTTGCAGTGATAGTTAAGGTATGTCGAGCATCATATCATATTATAAACAGATAATTTATTGGTATAGGTATGCTTTGCCTGGGTTTCAAGGTTGATCAAGGGACAATTGCCCAAAACAAAGGAATAGTGCTACTAGAAAGTCAGAACATTCACAGAGGAGTCAGGTGAAAGCCTCATTCCTTAGGGATCCATGGCTGTGACTATTCTCTGTGACCTTACAAATGCTCTGAAAGAGAAAATGTAAAAGCAGCGGCTTAGATAAAAGTGTAACAATGTAACTGCTAGCTTTGAGAAAACAGCAGAATGGGGGCAATACAAATAGGTAGACAAATATCCCCTCACTGTCAGAAATTGCTGTTATTTGAAGGGCAACACACTGTAAATGCTGCAGCTTTTTAAACGTTGAATTAGAAAGCCACTTCATTCCATAGAACACATGCCATGCCTGGCCTAATTTTATTTGCAGTTATGTGCCGCTTTATCAGAAGCACTGAGTGATTGCTTTATCTTATCATTGTGTATGTAGAGGGCTTTCATTCTAGCTTCCATGCTGTGATCAACTCTTGTCACAGAGGAACGTGTATAGAATGAAAAAGAGAACACCATTGATTTTCCCCACCTTATTTTTCATTGTTAAAACATTTCCTGTATTATCTTTATACTTTTGTATTTTGCTGCTGTTAGATTTAATAATATAGGGGTTTCTTTCCTGGGTTTCTATCCTTAATGCAGATGTGGTTGATTTTCAGCCTCTGGTTAAACGCAGGCTGAGAATAAGCCGCCTGGCTAGCATGAGCCTTTTCCTGTGCCTGCACTCAGATCTATTGCTTCAGCCCTGGTGCTGGCACAGGAAAATGCTAATGCCAGCATAGGGGCTGATTCTCTGCCTGTGTCTGGCATTAGCCTAAAGAACTACACCGTTAAAATATGGGTAGAGATACATAGTAACATAGTAAGTTAAGCTGAAAAAAGACACACGTCCATCAAGACCTTTTTACTTTTTTTTAACCTGCCTATCTGCCAGTTTATCCAGAGGAAGGCAAAAAAACCCAATTTGAAGTCTCTCCAATTTGCCTCAGAGGGGGAAAAAATTCCTTCCTGACTCCAAAATGGGAATCAGACTAGTCCCTGGATCCACTTGTACTATGAGTTATCTTCCATAACCCTGTATTCCTTCACTTGCTAAAAAGCCATCCAACCCCCTTCTTAAAGCTATCTAATGTATCAGCCAGTACAACTGGTTCAGGGAGAGAATTCCACATCTTTACAGCTCTCCCTGTAAAAAACCCCTTCCGAAAATTTATTTTTCTTCTAATCGCTGACCTTGTGTCAGCTGGATAGACCTACTGGTAAATAAAAAATTAGAGAGATTATTATATGATCCTGTGCTGTATGATCATATTTTAAATACTGAACTTACTGTACCAGCCTAATGTGATGTTTTGGCCAATCAACGGGTCAATCAAGGAGTGTCCTGCCGGATTTCCTAATTCCTAATTCTAAAAACCGGGCTGTCTGGGTGGCAATCCAAAATATGGAAGCAAACTGTCACAGACTTTGTTGTTAGGAAGGCCATAGACTGCTATTAACAACCCCTTAAAGGAAAACTATACCCCTAAAATGAACACTTAAGCAACTGGATTGGAGGTTTATATCGAATCAGGAGGACCGCTGTGCTAGCCAGTAACTAATAGCAACTCACTTGTTTAAAAGCAAACATTTTATTGGTTGCTATGGATTACTGCTTCTGGGCAAACGTAATGCTTTTTATTACATAACCCCTTAATGTCCACCCTCTCTGGAAGTACAGTCTCCTAGTTCGTAGGGAAAAACCTTCGATGTCCATCTGGCCTATGGCTTGCTCAATAATACAGCTGGTATTTCTTTTTACCAATTGTAGAAACATATAGCAAAGTTTTTCAGCACAAATTTTTACTCTTAAAGGAGAAGAAAAGGTACCAAGGTAGTTTATTGCCAATAGATTAACTACAATAGTGCAAGCTAAAATGCTATATTTATTCTGTAGAATGATTTACCATACCTGAGTAAACAGCTCTAATTTGTTTAGGGTAGCAGCTGGCATATTACCATAGTGTGACATCACTTCCTGCATGAGTCTCTCCCTGCTTGCTCATAACTCTGGGCTCAGATTACAGCAGGGAGGGGAGGAGGGAGAGAAGAGCAAATGGAGCATGCCCAAGCTCTGGAGGTTTAAGCTGAATGGTGGATGTCTGATACAGAAGCCCATGTATACACAATAGAAGGAAAGAAATACTGTGTTTTGTTTTGACAGAGGACTCAGAGTAGCATTACTTTGAGGGTTTACTCATGTATTTATATAGAACTTTTTTTTTTTACTCTGATAAAGCTTACTTAGTTTGAACCTTTCCTTCTCCTTTAACGGCACAACCTAGAAAATCAGTGGGCAGTGTTACAATATAGAAATACAATATATTTGTGAAGATTAATGATGTGCGGGTCGGGTAAAACCTCCACCCGAGCCCGACTTCCGGCTTCCATTTTTAGATCTACCTTGTCACAAAAGGGGTGGGGCGATCAGACACGTATCTATAAAAAAGGAAGTTGGAAGCCTGCACTGCAAGGTGGCAGGTCCGGGTTCTTCCTGCTCTCCGCGCCCGCCGCCTGCAAAAATAGGTGCCAGGTCTGTAAGAACCCGCCAGACCCGAGGGTGAACCGGTCCGATCCGCGGGTCTCGCAGGTATCGGGCCACCAGCACATCACTAGTGGAAATGCTACTGCTGGTATTGTGGACCATTACTCAAACACAAACTTGTTTTTTTTGGAGATCAGCTTGAATATCATGTGAAAAGTTTGAGGTCAGGTCTTGCCTGTGTGTGTTTATAGTAAGGTATGTTCTGCAGTGTGATGTATAAGTGTTTACAACGGAGCACTGCATACAACTGAGCTCTACACTATGGAATCATCTTAATATAAAGTACATTATTCCATTGATTTGTCAGGTCATACATTTAATACATGTGGCATCATAATTGCTCCAGATGTTTGCTACACACTGTTCGGCATTTGGTGCTCAAATTTTACAGTAATGTATCTGTTATCTTGTCCTCATATGACTATCTCCAGAATGAAGGTGTCCTATCGAGGCCATTTTCTGCATACTATTTCTGCTAATGCTTACATCGATTCTCCTGAATTTCGATCAACAGAAATGAACCGTGGGGAAACATTTCAGGTAATTCTCTAACTTGTGAGATATGTTTGTCTTTTTCTGTTGCAACATGACACAAATAGATTGTATTTTTTATGAAAAAAGGTATTGGTAGGTATCTAATACTTGTAGAAACTTGTTTAGAATGCTATTGGAACACTGAAATAAAAAAATAATACAATATTACTGAAAAAACAGATGAAATGTTACATTGTTTCTGTTATTGCCTGGAAATTGCAGTACTCTTATCAAATGATGGTCTGTTTCACTATTATCTCAAATATGTGCCTACGGTTCTAGAGCCCCCACTGTTGCTACTAGAGTGGTATCGCTCAGCCCATATCTCCCCTTCACAGTGCTGCAATAACTACTGTAAATGCTCAATAACATGGGCTGGCAGGGGAAGGAAGAGACCTGTAGTGCATCACAAATTAAGGCATGGTCTAGCCCAGTGGTCCCCAACCAGTAGCTCGTGAGCAACATGTTGCTCTCCAACCCCTTGGATGTTGCTCCCAGTGGCCTCAAAGAAGGTGCTTATTTTTGAATTCCAGGCTTGGAGGAAACTTTTGGTTGCATAAGAACTAGGTTCACTGCCATACAGAGTCTCAATGTCTGTTGACAATCCACATAGGGGCTACTAAATGGACAATCACAGCACTTATTTGGCACCCCAAGAACATTTTTCATGGTAGTGTTGCTCCCCAACTCCTTTTACTTCTGAATGTTGCTCATGGGTTCAAAAGGTTGGGGATCCCTGGACTCTAGCCCATAATGCATGAATGCTTTCCACCGACCCTAGGTTATCTTTTGTGTATTTTTGTGAGGGTAAATGGTGCCCCTTTTTTACTTTTAAGGACCTGTACAATTTAATCAGTTTAATACTGGAAATAAGGCATAACAGGGGAGCACTAGGCCTCTAGGTTCACACCCATCCTGGCAGCTGGGGGGGTGTTGCTGGTGTCTCTCGTTTCAAAGTGGGGTTTCGAGGTGGTTGTAGGGGGCGGATAGTAGCAAGAGGCTTGCCTTGGGTGCCTTTTCATTTTGACCTATGTAGTTCTCGACTGCACAGTGCTGTGACAGTGACTGGTCAAGTGCTTGTCAAGACATTTGGCTGCAGTTGGATATGATCCCTTTAAGGTCTCAGCATTTCATGTACTTATTCCACATCAAGGTTCAAAGCAGTGTAGGACCTCGCACACCCTGCAGAACAAAAGAGATGCTTGGTGCACAAGGGTAGAGGCTTGGCCACCTCACGATAGGGTACAACACAACAAAATCCAATGGCACACAGGACTGAAGGAATTCTTCCAAATTTTATTTCAAAGCGGAATGCATTCCGCTTTGAAATAAAATTTGGAAGAATTCCTTCAGTCCTGTGTGCCATTGGATTTTGTTGTCTTATTCCACATCAGTCATATCCCTAAAACAGCCCTTATTTCTATAATGTTTTCAATTTATTAATGGATAATTCCACTTTCACAACCTGAACATCCGCTGTACATATGTGCATATTTAGCTATACTCTAATACTTTGTTGTCTGATGAATAAATGAGCAAGATATGTATCAAATAAAGCTACTTAATAAAATTCAAGGAGACAGTTTCACCTCTAAGCCAATATTTGTGATTAAAGGCTGCAATATTTATCAACTTCTATAGCATCTTTTATGAGAATGGATGTGTTCATTTTGAGCATTGTTTATCAGCTTGGAATGAACATTCTGGGCATCAAATCTGTTTTATTCTGTCAGTTAGTGGTAGAATCAAATCTAAGTTATTTATTGAATGCATTTATTATACATCAACTTGCTCAGGAAAAATGACTTTATTAATAAAGATATCAGTCAGACAAATGAAGACATGAGGGTGGCAGATGCAGTTTTTATTAAGAAATCCCTTGTGAAATATCACCCCTTCTTTTATACGAAAGGGCAAATGTGTAAAATTCTAAGGTAAAAAACTGTTATTCACTCAGAGTAGGGAGAAAAAATATCATTTAGGCATGCTTTGTTAATGTTAAATGTGTTAGCATTCAGCTTAGATTCAAAAACAAAACGATTATGACCCATGTGACCCCCCATAAGTCACTGATTGGTTACTGACTGGTAATCGGTGGAAACCAAGAGAACTGTAAAGCAGGAAGTAGTGTTTGTGCTATTAGGTTATACAGCTGGGCACTCTAGCCTTCATAGATTACATTTTTGACATGATAAACCATAAAATAGCTCCTCATCGAATTGCATCTGGCCCATAATACAAAACCATAAAAGATAATGGTTTTATTGTTAATATGTGTACCTTTTGTTTTGTTAGGTCACTATCACTGCAGATGAGAACTGCGTATTTTTATGCTGGTCTCGAGAAAGACTAACATATTTTTTGGAATCTGAACCTTTTCTTTATGAGATATTTAAATATTTGATTGGTAAAGACATTACAACCAAACTATACTCGCTCAATGATCCCACATTGGGAAAGGTAAGAGTCATATCTAATAGTATTTGCAATTTACTTTCTGCTTTTCCTTCTGTAGGGGCCAACAAATGGGTCCATGCAATATGTATGCCCTTTTCTTCCCCATTGAATACAAATTTTAGGTTTTAATTGAACAGAGCACTATTTTTCCATTGTAATTTTTAAATGTATCGGGTGGGTTAAACCATAAAAGAAACAACAGGCACACACAGATCCCACGGACAGGCAAAGTAAAGTAACTGCAGACTACTGGAAAAAAGTGTAGCTTTATGCTTTTTGTGCAATCCTTATCATAGGCTTAAACAGGAGAGGTTATTTTATACCACATAGAGTTAGGCCCATAAATCTTTGGACAGAGACAACCTTTGTCTAATTTTAATTCAGTGGGTAGAACAAAAAGGTTGCATAAAAATGTAAGGAACTAAAGCCTTTTTTAACACGATCACTTAATTTCAGGGGCTCAAAAGTAATTTGGACCATTGACTCCGAGGCTATTTCATGGGCAGGTCCGGGCAATTCCTTTGTTATATCATTATCATTTAAGCAGATAAAAGCCCTGGAGTTGAGGGTCGTGGAGGGGGGGGGATTGCAGAATCATTTCCATGGTGAAGAGAACCCCCTTCACACAAACCAAACAAGTGAACAACGCTCTCCAGGAGGAAGGCACATCGATATCCAAGTCTACCATAAAAAGAAGACTGCATGAAAGTACATACAGAGGGTGCACTGCAAGCTGCAAGCCACTCATAAGCCTCAAGAATAGAAAGGCTAGATTGGACTTTGCTAAAAAAAAAAAAACCATCTAGACAAGCCAGCACAGTTCTGGATAAACATTCTTTGGACAGATGAAACCAAGATCAGCATCTACCAGACTGATGGCAAGAAAAAAGTATGGAGAAGGTGTGGTACAGCTCATGATCCAAAGCATACCACATCATCTCTAAAACATGGAGGAGGCAGTGTTATGGCTTGGGCGTGCATGGCTGCCAGTGGCACTGGGACTCTCGTGTTTATCCATGATGTGATACAGGACAGAAACAGCCAAATGAAATCTGAGGTCTTCAGAATACATACTGTCTGCTCAAATCCAGCTAAATGCAGTGAAACAAGCCAAGTCAATCACCTGATCTGAACCCAATTGAGCATTTATTTCACTTGTTGAAGACTAAACTTCAGGCAGAAAGCCCAAAAAACAAACAGCAATGGAAAGCCGCTGCAGTAAAGACCTGGCAGAGCATTAAAAAGGAGGAAACCCAAAATCTGGTGATATCCATGAGTTCAAGACTTCAGGCTGTCATTGCCAGCAAAGGGTTTTCAACCAAGTATTAGAAATGAACATTTTATTTTCAGTTTTTTAATTTGTCTAATTACTTTTGAGCCCCTGAAATAAAGTGATTGTGTTAAAAAAAAAAAGGTTTTAGCTCCTCACATTTTTATGCAATCTTTTTGTTCAACCCACTGAATTAAAGCTGAAAGTCTGCAGTTCAACTGCATCTGAGTTGTGTCATTTAAAATTCATTGTGGTAATATACAGAACTAAAAGTAGAAAAAAGTTGTCTCTGTCCAAAGATTTATGAGCCTAACTGTATATACCCCAAACCCACCGATCTGTATAATATGTTAATCAACCAATATATTGGTGTGTGGGGGTTGTTACTATTCCTGGGGTGTATTTTAGTACTTGGCCTGTAGAGAAACAACACAACAGCCTTCACAGAAGCATTAAGGTCACAGCCACTTTTATTTATTTATTTTTTTTAAAAAGGAAAAAAATTTAAAAAAAATTAAAGAAATTTAACTAAAATGGACTTTGTTTTGTTATACATCTGTACAGAAGAAAAAACTAGACACTCAGCCTAGTCTCTGCTCTCAACTGTCTGTAATGGAGATGAGAAACAGTTTGGCCAGCACAAGTGACCATGAAGATGGCTTGCAGAACTTTCTGCGAGGAACCTCTACTACCTCATCACAGCGTAAGTAGCACTCTGTTAAAGTAGTTTTATACCTTTGTGCACATGTCTATGTTTTATATAATCATAAATATAAATAGGGTTTGCATGAAGCAGGGATTAAGTCCCAAAACTGGAATGGACCAGATTAAAGGGATCCTGTCATCGGAAAACATGTTATTTTCAAAACGCATCAGTTAATAGTGCTACTCCAGAATTCTGCACTGAAATCCATTTCTCAAAAGAGCAAACAGATTTTTTTATATTCAGTTTTGAAATCTGACATGGGGCTAGACATTTTGTCAATTTCCCAGCTGCCCCTGGTCATGTGACTTGTGCCTGCACTTTAGGAGAGAAATGCTTTCTGGCAGGCTGCTGTTTTTCCTTCTCAATGTAACTGAATGTGTCTCAGTGGGACATGGGTTTTTACTATTGAGTGTTGTTCTTAGATCTACCAGGCAGCTGTTATCGTGTGTTAGGGAGCTGCTATCTGGTTACCTTCCCATTGTTCTTTTGTTTGGCTGCTGGGGGAAAAGGGAGGATGTGATATCACTCCAACTTGCAGTACAGCAGTAAAGAGTGATTGAAGTTTATCAGAGCACAAGTCACATGACTTGGGGCAGCTGGGAAATTGACAATATGTCTAGCCCCATGTCAGATTTCAAAATTGAATAAAAAAAATCTGTTTGCTCTTTTGAGAATTCAGCGCAAAATTCTGCTGGAGCAGCACTATTAACCCATTCATTTTGAAAAAAATGTTTTTTCCTATGCATTATCCCTTTAAAGATTTTCATAACTTTCAATAGTTTTTCTTAATGATTAAAGGCATGAGCTAACAACCCTCCTACTTGCACAGATTTTTAGTAACATTGTGCCGAATGTATGCTAAAGGCTACTATGTATTGGATACAAATTAGAATGTATTGGAAACTGAAATCAAATTGGATTGAAAAACAGCTGAACTAATAAAAAGAGTATCTTTTTGTTTTTGAGTTATTATCTTAAGAGAAATTAATCAAATTACCTGTAAGGTTCATCTGTAAAGGAATGGTTATATAAACACTTTACAGTTACACAAAAATTTGAAGACATGTTTAAACTGGAAATAACATGGGGCTTTTAGTAGCAAAAAGCACAGTGCCAAAGTGCACAGAGCATCATGCTATTATAGACTGTAAATTGCCTGTAAAGTTCTTGGTTTTACACATCCAATGATAGTGATGTGAAAATGCATCAGAATGTCATCGCTTCAGAAGCACTGACAGGATCACATGTTCGGCTATTTAATTGTATTGAGGAGCTGCTTTGGACACTTTGGTAACCTGACTACTAAAAAATGCAGCCCAGAAAGCAGCCCAAATTAGCCTCTCGAGCAAATCTGATACCCTTATGTTTGTTTCTCTGCAAAGTGCTTACATAATAAACTGCAGAAGAAATCAGATAAGTCAGCAAGTACAGTGGATCATTTTAGTTCAAATTTTGATCATAAATCACAACTTTTCAGATATATCCAGTTACTGTTCTGGAGAACACAGACACTGTACCAAACAGAGGTGTGCTTTATTGACATCTAAAGCCTAATAGCTAGTACATAGTTAACCATCTAATATTCTGGAGGAATAGATTTGAATAAGGGCATTATTATGGCGTTTTGGGCAGACTAGGGTATTAGAGTTTATAACTGGGGAGGCAAATTTTGAATAGCGGGTATGGTTCTGTGCTGCAATTTCTGTATACCTTGCCCAAGGTTTTTAGTCTCCCTAACTGTTGCTGTGTTATTGGCCCTTTGGCTTTTATCAATGGGTGCAGCTTTTGTGTAGTAAGTTTTTAAAATATGTATCAGTAATGTGTAATAATACATAATAAGAATAGGAAATGGTAATGGTAATTTTAAATATTGCAGCTCCATTGCAAAGACATACTCATTATCCTTTGTCAAATTTCAATACCATGCACATAGAAAGATCCACTCATTTAGTCAGGTCACCAGAACCAACAACCACTGACTGCATTAATGCCCTGGGCCAACGCAATTTTGAATAATTTTTGGCCTATACATAGGCAAGTATGCTCCTATCTTAAACACAGAGGCTGCTAATGTAGGGACACATATTCAGGCTGTGTAAGACTTCAGATTCATTTTCCATGTTTTGATTGTTTGTGATTTTTAGCTCCCACAATCCTTAAGCACCCAGAATATTTAAACATGGTTCCTGATATCTGTGCACAACTGCTGTAAGGTTTAGTATCTGTATAAGTAAAATGACAACCTAAAATTGAAATGTCACCTCAGCACTAATAAATGTAAATTGCTTGTTATTTGATTAAAATTACTAACATCTGCTTTTATATTAAGGACATAACCAGCAAGAGTTCTATAATGCATATGGAGTGGGTCCTTTGTCGCATGCCGTTTTCTGTTGATTACTTCTGTTAAAAACAAAGGATCATTCAGAAGGTATTGACCGGTCATTTTAGAGTTAATTTATTTTGAGCTTTTATTTCCTAAATTCTTATGTATTTACCGTTGAGATGAAAAAATGTTCCCAAAGGGAATGACACACATTGTGATTGTATACATTTGGTCGTCTGACAGTCTCCTGACAAGCAAGTGCTCCTTTAAAGGACAAGGAAAGTCTAAAATAGAATAAGGCTAGAAATGCTGAATTTTGTATACTAAACATAAGCATGAACTTACTGCACCACAAGCCTAATCAAACAAATGATTTATGCTTTCAAAGTTGGCCACCAGGGGGCTGTCATCTTGTAACTTTGTTAAACTTCTTTGCCTGACCCTGACCCTGCACATGCTCAGTGTGGTCTGGGCTGCTTAGGGATCATCATAAACAAAGCTGCTTGAGTTCTGCATGGCTGGTAAGTAAGGCGGGGGCTCCCCCTGCTGTTCATAAGTATGATTGTTTCCCTGCTCATCAGTTAGGGACCGTCTGACAATTCCTATCCACAGCAGTAAATGAAGGGAGAATTTCACTGCATACAGTCAAGTTTCTTATAAAAGCGGTACACATTTTTTAATTAAAGTATATTGGAGATAGGTTTCTTTTTCATTAAAGAAAGTAAAAATGGGATTTTATTTTTTTGCCTTTCCTTGTCCTTTAATGGTAGGCAACATATGATCAATTGAATGGGTAGTGAAACACAGTGTTTTGCCATCCATTGTGCAGAAAAACGGCAAGCACTCCTGGAGCCACTCGTAGGTAAAAACAGCTTTTATTCAGTCGGTTAAAACATGGAATCCTGACGCGTTATTACTACTATTACTACTATGGGATATTGTTTACTATAGGTGGTGATAAACATCGGCATTTCTTTAACCCTATCTTGCTCATTCCGGGTTTTATTACTTAAAAGAACATTTCTATCAAGTTCTAAGGCGGAATGAGCAAGATAGGGTTAAAGAAATCTTGCTCATTCCGCCTTAGAACTTGATAGAAATGTTCTTTTAAGTAATAAAACCCGGAATGAGCAAGATAGGGTTAAAGAAATGCCGATGTTTATCACCACCTATAGTAAACAATATCCCATAGTAAAGAAAATAATAAAGAGACATTTACCAATTCTATATGGTGATATGGACTTACAAGCGATTCTGGGTAATGGTTGCAAGTTTGTTACCCGTCGTGCTCCTACTTTAGGGAATTTGTTGGCCCCAAGTGTCGTACAAAGAAAAGGGAAAAACAGGACTTGGTTGGATGTCAAGGGGACATACAAGTGTGGTTCGAATAGATGCGTTACTTGTGAAAGGATTATTATTTCTACGGATTTTGTGAGTAACAGTTTGGGGAAGACCTTTAAAATTAAGAATTATATTAACTGTAATAGCAAAGGGGTAGTGTATCTTTTGAACTGCACTAAATGTAAGATTCAATATGTTGGTTGTACATCAAGGAAATTAAAAGATAGGATGAGAGAGCACATTCATCAAATTGTATCAAAAAGTAAATCAACTGCAGTGTCTAGACATTTTTTAGAGTGTAATGGTGGTGATGTTACAAAACTTACCATACAGGGCATAGAGAAAGTCGAGCCTGCATATAGAGGAGGGAGTTTGATGGACAAGCTCCTCCATAGGGAAGCTTTTTGGATATTCTCTTTAGGAACGCGACAACCAGTGGGTTTGAATTGTAGGTTTGATATCTCCTGCTGCGTCTGACCTACAATGATAGGACATTAGTAGGTAACACATGTGTAGCGCCTGTCTTTTGTTCATTATATTTCATTATTTGGTGTATATAATTTAGTTTTCAATCTTTTGTGAAGGTTATAGTTTAACTTTCAACATTTTGTTTCCTTTTGAAGAGTGAGTGTAGCTAATTTTAGCATTTACAAAAAGGTTTGATTAAAAATCATAGCTGGTTGCCCCATGATATTTAAATGGCAACATTAGTTTAAGAGATTAATATATCTTGGAAACATAGATTGATACACATTGCAGGAGTAGGTTATTTGGTTACATAGTTAGATATGTTGCAAGAAATTTGTTTTCGGTTTTTTCTTCAGTCAGTTTGAAAACATTCTGTGTAATTTGTATTTTTATATTTAACATTTTAAGTAGATGTACACGAAATGGTTAAAGAAACCTATGGAGATTTAAATATAGTGTCATCCTATATGTCATTTCCGGTTTAGTAACTTAAATAAGCCGATATGTTACTCTGTTCATTATGCCTATGACTACGTATCGGTAAGATACGAAACGCGTCAGGATTCCATGTTTTAACCGACTGAATAAAAGCTGTTTTTACCTACGAGTGGCTCCAGGAGTGCTTGCCGTTTTTCTGCACATTTCCTCACTCACCCCAGCTACGGGTTCGGGGCGATGCACCCGGGCCACCCTGCACGTTCGGTGAGTGCTTCTTCCTTATTAAGCCGTGATTGAGTTAATTGCGGGATTGAATCTATGTGCTGGACCCGGGGTTTCTTATACACCTGGGTCAAAAGAGTTTAAGGGTGAGCTCAAATGAGTCATAAGATTGATTCTCACCTTTCTTTGAATTTTCATTCATTGCACATTTAGAGAACTTTTGTTCCTTTCCTTTTCCCGTTTTCAATTATTAGATATAGGTCTATTTGAGCTGATATAAATTCCTTTTCTGTTTTGCCATCCATTCACTGAGTTTTTAAAATAGCTGAAATTGCAATAATGCCATTGCCCTGTATGAAATAAGCACAATAAATACTACTAACTAGTTTTCTGTATAGTTTTTTTTTCTAAATGAAAGTATTTTAATTAACAACTTGAGAGAAAGTTGCTTCTAAAAGTGTAGCCATACACAAGTCAATAAAGGAGCCAAATCAGTCCCTCCAGACTGCCCTGCATAGCAGATATCTGGTTGAAATTCCGCACTATAGAATATCCCATCTGGTATGGACCACATCTGCATGTGTTAATGTTTAAATTGCATTAAGTTCCACTTGCTTGGTTACCTCCCAAAATTAACTTGAAGTATAGTTAAAGTCTTAAAGAATTGTTACATATAAATAGCCTTCCAATTTTATTTTTAGAACTTTAAAGGGAAATATTTAGTCCACCATGTGAATTTAAATGATGGGCCAAGATGAACACGGATTGCCATTAGCATTTACATGACCACCTGTGGGGTACAATGTTACATGTGCTCTGGACAGCACGTGCGTGTTTACTTTTTGATTCCTCTGTATGTATGAAAGCTGCAATCTTCTGACCCTGTCCATTTGAGTCATAATGTTCAACCTCACTTGGTAAGCTGTGGCTCTGACTGTACATAGTCATGTACATTTTGGATTTAGTCAGTGTTCACATGTTTTAGTGCTTGAAGTCATACTTTACTTAAAACGAATGATAACATTTACAGGACTTGATAGAGGCCATAATTGTATTTGTGTAGCTTATATTTTTCATTCAATACTGGTTATAGTAATGGCAGAATTTTCTGGTCACAAATTATATTATAAAAAATATATAAATTCTGTGCAATTCTTCATTTCTTTCTTTTTCGATAAGAATTTCTTAACTGGGTGTTGTTTTGCTCCCCATGATTCATGTCACAGCTTATAGTAAATGCTTTGTATAAATTTAGCATTCATCCTGTGAAAAGCTGGTATAAAGGCCCCCCATACACGGGCCGATAAAAGCTGCCGACAGACAGAGTCGGCAGCTTATTGGCTCGTGTGTGAGGCCATCCAACGGACTTCCCCGAAAGTCGGGCAGATCTCGATCGGGCAGGTTAAAAAATCCCGTCGGAACGTACCCGCATCTGTGCATTTATGCAGTCCCACAATCCGTCTGCCCCTTAACGGGATGCATTATGATCCGATCGTTGGGCCCTAGGGCCCACGATGGGATCAGCCCAATATCACCCACCTCAATGTGGACATATCTTGGAGAGATCCGCTCGTTTGGCAACATCACCAGATGAGTGGATCTCTATGTCTATGGCCACCTTAAGTCTTTAAGGCAGCAAATCATGCAAATCATGTCAGATGCTGCTTTTTAGCTACATGCTTTAATCTTTTACTCGTTTTTGTGCTTTCCCTGGGTATATTTATAAGTGTTACATCTCACTCCTTTTCATTCTCATGCATTGCCAGAACTAGGAATAGGTGGTGAATGCACCTGCCTTGGGTTCAAACATTATGGAAAAGGGGGAGGTTGTAATTTAAGAAAATGTTGCAGTTCGATTGCTCACATTGACTCTCCGTCTCTGCCTTCCTTTTAACTTGGTATGTGTCTGTCACTAACCCTGCCAAACAGTGGGTAATGGTGTTGTGTAGTCCAACTGAGATACTGAGAAAAGGAAAATGTTGAATGTATGTACATGCATGCTTGGTGGGAAAAAAAGGATTTTGCTCCCAGTTTGGCCAAGGACTCCACGGTGAAGGTAAGTATTTATGACTGCTTATGGTTATTCTAAGCAGAGCCACTACTTTCCTGTTCCTGAAATCGCTTGAAAATTAGCAACGGCTTAGTGAAAGAACTTACAGGTGTTGTCCATGTTTAGATCAGCTTGTAGAAGGAAGATGACATTAATATTCTGCCACAATTTGCAGCCTCTCTTCTTTTTCACCTAAACATTATATTTTAATTGCATTTCTCTTCAAGCCATATTCATCATCCAAACCCCCAAATTTCTTATAGTTTTTTTTTATAACTATTTGCCTTCTTTTACTGACTCTTTCAAATGGGGGTCACTGACTCCATCTAAAACCATGAAACCAGTAAATGGGAAAGAAAGCATTTAGTGAGCAACTTTAAATCAGGCTCATGAAATCAGCTGAACTTTCTTAATACATTTCTACATTGATCTTATGAGTTTGGTTTGAGGTTGTTTATTGAGTACCTGGTCACCAGGTGAAAACTAGGGACTTTATGCAAGCTGCTGTGCTGATATTGTAGCATTCAAATGTGCAGCCAATCTAGCTAGGATTTCTGGAAGTGTGACCTACTTTTTATATGAACTAGTAACCTAACAGTAGGCATCCCAACAGCAAACTCAGTTCATTTGCTTAAGCCAACATAGTGATTTATTTTATGAAGCATTAAAGATAATTGGCCTGTGCATATATAGAAGATGGTGGCCTCTGAAAGATTAGTGTACAGTGCATTCAACATAAGTGCTTAAAGGGACAGTAACATCAAAACATTAAAAGTGTTTTAAATTAATAATATAATGCAGTTTTGACCGGCACTGGTAAAACTGGTGTGTTTACTTCAGAAACATTACTATAGTTTATATACATATGCTGTGTAGCAATGGGGGCAGCCATTCAAAGGAGAAAAGGCTCCAGTTACACAGCAGATAAGCTCTTTAGAACCTAATGGTGTTATCTGTTATTCACTATTTAACCTGTGCCATATAGCTTTTTTTTATGAACTATAGTAGTGTTTCTAGAGCAAACAGGTCAATTTTACCAGTGCAGGGCAACAGTATATTATATTTTCATTACTTTAAAACACTTTCATTTTGTGGTGTTACTGTTCCTTTTCATTTATAAATCTGAATTGTTTTGATAAAAAGTGCCCCCCCTTCTCTCCACTTGTTCTGATTACTGCGTGTAGTAGTTGTGGACAGCAGGAAAAAGCAGCATGTGGGGTTGTTTCTCATCAAGGTTAGCCTTCGGGAGAAACAAACATGACAACAAACCCACACACTGCTTTCCTGCTGTCCAGAAGTGGGAGTAGGGCTGAACATATTAGGAGTGTAGCCGATGGGCGTCAAAGAACCTAAAAATGGGCTTTCATTTTTTGGCTTTTCGTCCTCTATAAAATCCTGGTTCCCTAAACTGCAATGTAAGAGCACCTTTTAACCAATACTGCCTCAGTGAATGAGAAAATGTAAGTCCTAATATACTGTTTGCATTCACTTTGGCAGGTTATTCTCCTTCAATGAGAGCATCATCAATGATGAAACCTATCGAGGAAGATGCTGAGGATGAAGTCTTCAAGCCAGCATATTCACCAAAAATCTAAATTTTCACAATCACAGAGTTTACCAGGCAGTTATATCCAGCAGAACAATGGCTGATTTCAGAAGGCACTACAACAGCTCTATTGTTTCTTCCTTTCTATTCTAAGAATGCTTTGAGAAATGTGTTCCCAAGCAATATAAAATATTGTTCTGGTATGCACAATAGGAATAGAACACCAAAGCCTCATTTATTTGATACCTTTTGTTTTTCTTCACAGGAATACCCAATGAAATATATCACAAGCTTTAAATTACCATCATATTGTCCTTAAAGCACATATAGATATTTTGGGACAGTATTTTAGATGGAGCCAAAATGTTTCACAATTTAATAATGAATGCAGTGGGTTTTTTTTGTATTTATTTATATAAACTACAGTAGTTAATTCAAAGGGCTTGGCTTTTTTTTTCATTTCATTAGTGATATCTGTTGTTTCAAGTATGACATGTCTTTGCTCTTAGAACTCCTTATCTTTTTATATCGTTTACATAATTTTTCTGTCTAACCCCCAGTATAAACTAGTTTTCTTTCAAAAGTTGTTCCATAATAGCCTGGCAATAAAATAGCAGTTGGAATTAAAGGGAAGCTGAATATTGGTGGGTGATGCACAGATTGGGTGCACAAACAGTCTGGAAAGCAGAGGGACTTCAAGTCCCAGTATCTATGACTTCATCATAGGATAAGCCCAACTCCACAAAAACCTGGGGGATGAAGAACTGTGGTTCTGTGCTCCCAAGCAGAATACTGCAGGCCCATGTGGTTTGTATAGAATATGTTCAGTGTGTTTGCTCTATGGACACCATCCAGTGATTAAAGGCTTCCTTTAACATGTAAGACAAAATCTTTAATGTAATTGTGCGATTAGTTTATGGCAAATAGGCAACACAGAGTGAATAATTAACAAAAACTCCACAGACTGACAGCACTTGTGGATAGATTTATTGGGGGAAAAAACTGCTGTGAACCGCCAATGTGTTTCGGGCTTGTATCGCTTAATCATAGGCCTATGATTTTTTTTTGCTAAGAATTGTATGAAAAACTAGGTATTTGAATTTTTAGCGAATCTTTCAGTGCTTTTTTTTTTTTTTTTTGGATTGATTCGGATCTTTTAATAAATTTAATGGCCATTATGGTAAAGAGTTTGTGAGTTTAGTCTAAAGCCACTAAAATTTGACCTTTACTAAATAAGCCTCCAAGTCAGTAATTGCTGTTCATTATTGACAGAAGTCTTATGGACCCTTGCTTCTATATAAACATTCTGTATGTCTTTGTACCAGAGATTCAAATATCTTTGCTCTAACACCCTGCTACCAGGTCTTCACGAACTATAAAAGTCAGTATGTGGATCTCCTGTAGCCATAATTCTTCAACTACAATTTGTAGCACATGTACTAAGGCTCCACACACTCATAAAAGAATATTTTGTTTAGTCTCTTAGATGCCAACCCAAATCAGAAGGATCTGGTGCATCTTAGGCTGCTTGCCCATTTCCGGACAATCCCAACCACAACTCCCCCCCCCCAGGACACAGCCCCCTCCCCAAAATGTCACTGACACTTTTCCCCACATTTTCCCCCCATAGCGTGTCCAGAACCAAAGAGCAGCTCAGCATTGTTAGCCACCACCTTTAGCTGTGTGACTTCTGTTCCCAATATCCATCTTGCTGATCAGCAGGTACTGCACCATGTGTTCCCAGTTGAGATCCATGATGGGAAATTACATGACCAAAGATGAGGATGTGGATCTGCAGTTATGGATGTGCAATGGGCCAGAGCTGAGTTGATGCAAGTGTAAATATTGTGGTTGGGGAGGTGGGATGAATGGATGTGCACTGGAGCTAAAATTGAATATTTTCCAGGAGTTTTTACTTCCCCTTTAACAGGAAAGTGGTGCTTGCATTCATCAGCTGAGGAATGAGAAATTGCCTGAAATTGTAGCTGAAGTGTTCTCCCACATTCACATTTAAAAGAGACAGGCAATCTCTTCTTTAAAGGCAGGATCAGGCGCGCTCCAGGCCTGAGACAGCATTTGAAATGCCCCCCCCCCCTCATCGCCAGCGCAGAGAGCGAAATTGCACTCTCTGCGCTAGAAAAGCCAAATTTGTGGTTTAAAAACCGGAAATTCGGCTCTTAAAAGTTACAAGGAGCGGCTTTTTGCCACCCCTTGTAACTTCTGGGGAGATGTCGCCTGAGGCAAGGTACTCACCTTGCCTCATGGCAGAAATGCCCCATGGCAGGATCATAAATACAAGGCACATGTATGGCTGAGAGTCACCTGATAGCAGACTGACATGTTTAAGCTTAGGCAGAGCTTAAGATAAATTCAGAAAAAAATGTAAATGTAAAATGTTGTGTGAAAGCCAAAACCTGGAAACTGTTTACAAGACAAACTCACAGAAGTGGATTTTATTTTGTTTTAATATCCATTCCCTTCATAATGTTTATCATATTTATGAATTACATTTTTCATTCTAATTTTAATTTAGACCCTAGCCATAGACAAAGGTGATCTATTTCTGATTTCTTCAGTGATATTTAACAGACTAAATTAATTGAATTATGTTCTAGTGTGTAAAGTAAAGTAGCTTGTGATTCAATAGATCATGAATTATAGCTACTCATTATACAAATATTTTCATTTTCTTCTGTCTAGGTGCAAGACTATGTTCCTAATCGCTGTTGATACCTCAGTATAGGATAAAAAGAAACCTTAAAATAGAAGCAACTCAAATAAAAAGAATTCACTAAACTGGACCAGACTAGTTGCTCTGAAGGCAGTTTTTTTTAATTGGTTGAATGTGTGTGGGTAGGTGATCAGATGTCGTTTAGCAATCTGGGAACTGCAGATGCCAAAAATACATTACATAAGCAACTTCATGTCTAGCATATAACGGTATTGCAGTGGAGGCCTTTAAAGGAACAGATACACGACAAAGAAATAATTTTAAAGTAATTCAAATACAGTCATAAGAAAAAGTTTGGGAACCCCTCTTAATTCTTTGAAGTTTTGTTTATCATTGTCTGAGCTTTCAAAGTAGCAACTTTCTTTTAATATATAGCATACCTCAGGGCCGGACTGGGAGTAAAAAGCAGCCCATATGTAAACATGCAATGGTCTTGTACTCACCCCTCATATATTGGGGTAAAACTGCAAACAATTATGTGCATAAGAGCTGCATTCCCCACTTAAGTGTAATTAATGTAAAATATGTTAAAGATTCTGCAGCCTTGTGCCTTTATATGGTCACAGAACCCCTCAGTGACTTCTAATATCCTTATCATTTACAGTAGGGGGTACATTATCCCTAATAATACATGAGTGATACTCAGAGTTCCCTGTATAACTCAGCCTGAAGCCTTGTGTCTTTATATGGTAAAAGAACCCCCCAGTGACTTCTAATATCCTTATCATTTACAGTAGGGTGTACATTATCCCTTATAATACATGAGTGATACTCAGAGTTCCCTGTATAACTCAGACTGCAGCCTTGTGCCTTTATATGGTCACTGAACAACCCCTCAGTGACTTCTAATATCCTTATCATTTACCCAGCAACTATCTAATCAGGGTTATATTGTAGTTAAAAAGGGGTGCCCTTGGTGCTCTTCCTTACAAGCATGACTAACCTCCCAGTAACTGAGAAAATCTCCTGTGCTATAGAATTATCCATTTATGGGTGTGGCTGGAATAAATGGGTATCAGTTAATCAGTTGCTATTTACTCATTTTTCGAAAGGGCAAAGGATTTTCAACAGGCTAGCCAGATGCTTGCAGTCTTTTTAATTGGAATATTTCTTTATCAATAAAAATAATCCATAGAGATCAAATCGTTTTTTCATAATTAAAAAGGGACATAATGCTAGATTACATCCCATTTACAATCGATTCTCCCAGAAGTTGAATCTTACCTATAGGCAGAAGATAGATGGTAGGCAAGCAGGAATATGGGCCATGAAATGTATGAAAAACTAACAGGTGTCATCCCCAGTTCATCTGCTAGACTTGGGCAAATGAACCTTTTTCCTAAGAATGTGCTGCCCCACTGACAGCCAGGTATAGCGTGCATCACAGCGGCACGCTGCGCCGTGGTGCTTCCTGCCTTTGAGCACCAGCTTTCCTGCCCTGGCTTCTACTACGCAGGCACGCGTACACGCGTGGGGGCGAACGTGCAAGCGTGGAGCGGATCACTTTCCGATGAGCGCCAAAAACTTTAGTCTGTGGCACAGTTTCTATTTCGAATCAGGAGCCAGTGGCCCACTTGAAAGGAGTATGAAGCAGCCCCTCGGGCATTTGCCCGACCCCAGGTATTGCCAGTCCGGGCCTGGCATACCTTATGGAAACAGTAGTATTTCAGCAGTGACAAAGTTTATTGGATTAACAGAAAATATTCAATATGCATCATAACAAAATTAGACAAGTGCATACATTTGGGCACCCAAAACAGCTATTACATCAATACTTAGTTGAGCCTCCTTTTGCAAATGTAACAGCCTCTAGACAGTTCCTATAGACTTTGACGAGTGTCTGGATTCTGGATGGTGGTATTTTTGACCATTCGTCCATACAAAATCTCTCCATTTCAGTTAAATTTAATGGCTGCCGAATAGATCCCATAGATTTTCGATGATATTCAAGTAGGGGGACTGTGACGGCCATTCCAGAATATTGTAATTCTCCCTCTGCATAAATGCACAGTAGGTAGCAGGTGTTTTTCTTGGAATGCAATGTTCTTCTGCCATGCAAAGCCCGTTTTGTTATGACCAAATAACTAAATTTTTGTCTTTTCAGTCCAACGCACTTTGTTCCAAAATGACTGTGGCTTGTCTAAATGAGCTTTTGGATACAACAAGCGACTCTGTGGCGTGAGTGCAGAAGGGCTTCTTTCTCATCACCCTGCCATACAGATGTTCTTTGTGCAAATAGCACAAAAGGATGGAAAAAGATGCTCTTGCAGGTCTTTGGAGGTGATCTTTGGGTTGTGTGTAACCATTCTCACAATCCTCCGCTCCTGTATTTTTCTTGGCCTGCCAGGCCTGGGTTTTACAGCAACTGTGCCTGTGGCCTTCCAATTCCTTACAGTTGAAACTGACAGTTTAAACCTCTGAGATAGCTTTTTGTAGCCTTCATATAAACCACGATACCGAACAATCTTTATTTTCAGATCTTTTGAGAGTTGCTTTGAGGATCCCATGTTGTCACTCTTCAGAGGCGAGTCAAACAGAAGCACAACTTGCAATAAGCCACCTTAAAGGGATATTGTCATTGGAATTTTTTTTTTCAAACTGAATCAGTTAATAGTGCTGCTCCAGCAGAATTCTGCACTGAAATGAATCGATTTCTCAAAAGAGCAAACAGATTTTTTTATATTCAATTTTGAAATCTGACATGGGGCTAGACATATTGTCAATTTCCCAGCTGCCCCAAGTCATGTGACTTGTGCTCTGATAAACTTCAATCACTCTTTACTGCTGTACTGCAAGTTGGAGTTATATCACCTCCCTCCCTTCCCCCCCCCAGCAGCCAAACAAAAGAACAATGGGAAGGTAACCAGATAACAGCTCCCTAACACAAGATAACAGCTGCCTGGTAGATCTAAGAACAACACTCAATAGTAAAAACCCATGTCCCACTGAGACACATTCAGTTACATTGAGAAGGAAAAACAGCAGCCTGCCAGAAAGCATTTCTCTCCTAAAGTGCAGGGGCAGGGGCAGCTGGGAAATTGACAAAATGTCTAGCCCCATGTCAGAAAATTGAATATAAAATATCTGTATGCTCTTTTGAGAAATGGATTTCAGTGCAGAAGTCTGCTGGAGTAGCACTATTAACTGATGCGTTTTGAAAAAAAACATGTTTTCTGAAGACAGGATCCCTTTAAATAACTTTTTCACATTTGATTTAATTTCATACAACTTAATACAGCTGCACTAAAAATTTGTTCATAAAACACCCCAGTACTCCGATGTTCCTGTGAAATGAAAGACATACCACTGTTATTTTTTTTGTTAAAAGTGGAGGAAATTATTATGCAGGCTGAGAGGGGTTCCCAAACTTTTTCAAATGACTGTATAATGTAGTGTTGCCCTGCATTGGTGAAAGTTATGTTTCTGCTTTAGAAAGACTACTATAGTTTATATATATATATATAGGCTACATGTAGCCATGAGGACAGCCATTCAAATGAGAAAATGCACAGGTTACTTAGCACATAACAAATAAGCTATGTAATAGAATACAATGGTATTGCAGAATGCATCTGGTGTCTGCTATAAGCTTTGAATGGCTGCCCCCATGGCTACACAGCAGCTTGTTTATATCAACTAAAGTAATCTTTCTGAAAACTTACCAGTTTTACCAGTGCAGGGAAACAGTACATTATAAATTAATCACTTTAAAGCACTTTCATTTTTTGGTGTTGCTGGTCCTTTAACCTCTAGCTTATTAGAAAATCTCTGTAAAATATGTGACCAACAGATTTAAATCTGTTTCTGTCTCTTAATTAATGTATAATAAAAAAAAAAAGACTATAAAAAGGCCCATGGGGAATGAGAATTATGATATCAGTAGATGAGAGAATTTACGTAAGAGAAAAAGCACTTATTGAAAAACAAGTTGAGACACAGTAATCTTCTAAAGGGCATAAATATTCTAATAATAAATATCAAATATCTTGACAGGTTGTTGTGGGTTCTTGAACTGGTGCAAATTGCTGTTATAATAAGGAAATGACCCTCTGTAATACTGCTGACTATTTATGAGATACAATAGATACCATGGTTACAGAGAGAGGGTAATACATTTAACATTAAACATTTCCATAATTGTGTACCCAGGGTTATTAAGATAGTTGTCAATCGTGGAAATATATCATATGTACTGTCCTTGACACATCAACTATAGGAATGACCTTTATAGCTGCCTAGACATTCAGTTAAACAAATTGGTAGTTGATGGGTTTGCACTTTACTTACTTCATACATTGATTTTATGAAGGAATGTGGGAAAATGGAATGGACTTGCCTGTTCATTAGCCTACGGTCGTATATAGTGAACAGCCTTCTACATGACATTAGAAATACCTTAGAAATGTATGTCCTTCATTGCACAGAATGACTTGAATGTTTGGAATATTTCCATCCCCAGTAGAACTGGAAACGCTTCGCAACTTGGCTGCTGACCCAGTGGAATTGCTTTCGGTGACTATTTATAGTCCCATATCTGCACAACAGCTGACTTAACCGTGCTCAGAAAAGAAGAGTAAATGAGCAATCCCCAACCAGCTGGAGAGTACAAAGCGTCCGTAACCTGTGCTCCCGCTCATCAGGGAGACATTCTGGATGCCGTGCCGCAAAATGAAAAGGACAACTGTATGGTAAAAATTTCAGTTATGAAAATATGCAGCCTGGACCAGAAATATTCCCAGGTGTTATACTGCAGGGAAATTACAAGTGCAAATTCACCTTGTACAATAACAGCAAAAACACAGCGCAGACATTCCCTTACAGTAGAAAGCAATTTTTCACACACACATAAATAACAGCAGCCTAGAAAGAAAATAATGTAGATAAGTACTCAACAGCTTATTTGCTACTGTGTAATTTGTTTTTTTAAACATAGTTTCAATTGTACACTTTATAAGCAATGTCTTTATTATACCATAACATCAGTTCAGAATATACAGTAAGGGGGGCCCTTTTTAAGCTTATTTATCTCTATACTGTATTTTCTTACAAATTAATTTTCACTTTTTTTTACCCATCCTATCTCCACTTACTTTACTATTATCATTCCCCCCATTAAATATTCACTATTCTTTCCCTAATCTATACGTATCCAGAGATCCCCTATCATTTACACGCACATTAACTGGTTATCTCTTTTGGATAAAGTTATAACCCTGATTTTGACCCTGCAGATAATTGTAGCAGCTCTCACTAAACCTTAAACTTTATAAACAAGCTGCTAATAATTTGCACTTTCATGTTGCTTAGCTTCATTGATAACATCGAACACACTCTCCACTTGCATTAAAACTCTCTTTTAAGCCTGCCCTTCAAGCAGTGAGGAGGCAGCTGCTGGGTTTATGAATCAGTAAGCGAGTTTTTCTATCCATGCCTGAGGTTTCATATTGCAATAGGGTTGGGCATGAGACTCGGCTGTTTTCAGAAAAGGGGGATTTACACAATGATCACGTTAAGTCAAATTTAAACCAACTTTCTCTCCTGGGTCTTATCCAGGTGTAACCCTGCAGTGTATAAACCATTTCATTACCAACCAAATATATCAGAAACATGTTATTGTATGAATTAAATTAAATCTAATTTGGAATGTTCCATGTCTAGAATATGACCCTATGAATAAGCCTAACCAAGAAATACATATAGAGTATTTTGTGCACATTCTAATGAATTTAAAAAGGGTACATGGTTACATCGGTTGAAAAAAGACCAAAGTTCTTCAAGTTCAACCCCTCCAAATAAAACCTAGCATCCATACATATACACACTGACCCCTCCATACACTCACATAAACTATAATAGGGATGCATCGAATCCACTATTTTGGATTCGGCCGAACCCCCGAATCCTTTGTGAAAGATTTGTGTGAATACCGAACCGAATCGGAATTTGCATATGCAAATTAGGGGTGGGAAGGGGAAAACATTTTTTACTTCCTTGTTTTGTGACAAAAAGACACGTGATTTCCCTCCTGCCCCTAATTTGCATATGCAAATTCAGATTCGGTTCGGCCGGGCAGAAGGATTCGGGTGAATCCTAATCCTGCTGAAAAAGGCCGAATCCCGAACCGAATCCTGGATTCGGTGCATCCCTAAACTATATATACCCATATCTACACAGGGACGCCCATTTACTAAGGGTCGAATATCGAGGGTTAATTAACCCTCGATATTCGACCATCGAAGTAAAATCCTTCGACTTCGAATATCGAAGTCGAAGGATTTACCGCAAATACTTTGATCGAAGGAAAAAACTATTTTAATCCATCGATCGAACGATTTTCCTTAGATCAAAAAAAGGATTAGAAAGCTTATGGGGAAGTCCCCATAGGCTAACACTGGTGCTCGGTAGGTTATAAGTGGCGAAGTAGGTAGTCAAAGTTTTTTTTAAAGAGACAGTACTTCGACTATCGAATGGTCGAATATATTCGAACGATTTTTAGTTCGAATCGTTCGATTCGAAGTCGTGGTCGAAGTAGCCTATTCGATGGTCGAAATACCCAAAAAAATTCGAAGTTCAACTTTTTTTTTAAAAGCATATGTTTTTATTGATTTCCAAAAAAAGGGGGAGGGGGAGGGGTACAAAATAAAAAGGGGAGGGATGATCAAGAGGAAAAAAAATCACATCACAAAATTAAATCACATTAAACATATACATTTCTGTCTGTTGCATAAATCAGCATCATGTATTATACCGCAATTACACTACAAGTAACCATCAAGAGCATTCAAGTGTGTAAGAGACACAGCTATCTCTCCTTTTCAGGGTGTGAGTCTAACCAGGGGGACCATATTTTCTCAAATTTAGAAGGACATCCTCTCGCTTCATATGTCAATTTGATGTTTACCAGTGACTTTCCTACTAGTGAGAGCCATTGCTGTATTGTGGGAGATTGGGGGGCCATCCATTTCAATACTAGAGCCTTTTTAGCATAGAATAGCACAGTTTTGATAAGTATTCTGGACCTGATTAGGGGGAGAAGGTCTTCCACAACCCCTAGTAGGCAAATTTCAAGCGTACAGGGTCCGGGAAAGTCCAAGTACTCATGTAAGTGATTCATTACATCAGTCCAATACTTAGAGATTTGTGGGCACTCCCATATGAGGTGGGTGAATGTGGCATCAGGTAATTTACATTTGGGGCAGCGTGCTTCGCTGGCTCTCCCAAACTTCTGAAGCTTAACAGGAGTAAGATAAAGCTGGTGTATGAGTTTAAATTGAATAATTCTATCTTTGACAGATATTAAAAACCCATATAGGTCATCTGTGACCTCATCCCATTTGTCAGAGTCTAGTGAGGGAATCATGATCTGCCATTTCTGCTGAGCTTTGAGGAAAGGGGCCGGTAGGCAAGCGGTTAATGACTAGTAAAGCCTAGAAATCAGTTTCCCAGCTTTGGGGTCCCATAATATCTCTTCAAATTCCGGGCCATCGTATACAATCTGGAGTGTAAGGAATTGAGCTCTGAAGGCCTCTCTAAGCTGCAGGTATCGAAACCAGTGTATCGCTGGCTGAGCAGTTAATTGTTTAAGTTGGTCCATAGTAGGGAACGTAAAGTCTACCAGTAGGTCATCTAGGGACCTAATGTAGTTTTGGGGCCAGTAAGAGAAGTCCTGTAAACCTCGCAGATGGGGCAGATTTGAGTTTCTCCATAGTGGTAAGTGTGGAGATTGTAGGGGGGTAGATGTTTTAAAAAGTTTACACGCCATTGTCCATACCTTACAGGGAGTAGAGATGGTAGTAGGGAGCGAGTCATAATCACCTACCCTCCTATAGGGGGCACTGCGAAGTGCCTCTAGTGAGCCCACTAGGGCTCCCAGTAGTGAGCAGCTTGGGTTGTCTTCAGTGGGATGGAACCATGCGTGAATGTGATATAGCTGCCCTGCTAAGTAGTATAGTTGCAGGTGGGGGAGACCAAGGCCATCCCTATCAGTGGGGGCTGTTAAAGATTCCCACGAGATTCTAGGCGCTTTGTTAGCCCATAAGAACGGGAGCAATACTGACATGACACTTCTGAAGAATGAAAGTGGGATATACACTGGAGAGTTCAATAAAGCATATAGGAATTTCGGTAAGTATATAATTTTGTATACATTTATCCATCCCCACATGGTTACAGGAAGTTTGGCCCATGTGCTGAGGGATTGCTTGAACTGGTTGAGGATGGGTTCAAGGTTATTTTCGGCAAAGTCAGTAACTTTCCCAGTAATATGAATGCCCAGGTACTTGAACCGTGTCACACACCGCAACCCTTTTATGGTGTCAGTATGAGCTGGAAGAGGGTCAAGAGGTAGGAGCACGGATTTTTCCCTATTTATAGCTAGACCTGAGTATCCCCGAAATTCTTCCAAAATGTGGAGTGTTGTCTCTAATGACTCATCACAATCTCCTAGGAACAACAACAGGTCATCGGCATAAAGAGCCAATTTCTCCTCTCGAAGACCTAACCGGAAACCATGTATTCTGGGGGATTGGCGAACTCTTAAGGCTAGGGGCTCTATAGCTAGAGCAAATAGGAGAGGCAACAGAGGACACCCTTGCCGTGTGCCTCTGGATAAGGGAAAGGGTTTCGAGTTAAGGTTGTTGACTCTGACCTGGGCTGAGGGGGTTTTATACAACATTTGAACCCATTTAATGAAGTTAGGGCCAAAGCCAAATTTGGACATCGTTGCCCACAAATATTGCCACTCCACAGAGTCAAACGCTTTAGCTGAATCGATTGACACCACCACCCTAGACCCTTTATTGTCATGGTCAATTTGAAGGTGCGTATGTAACCTTCTAAGGTTTATCGCAGTGGATTTTTGGGGCATAAAGACGGATTGGTCTGGGTGTATTATCGATGTGATCACCTTAGCCAATCTCGTAGCCAGGATCTTTGCTATTATTTTCATGTCCGTATTAATGAGGGAGATAGGACGGTAAGAGTCCCACTTTTCAGGGTCTTTCCCCTCTTTTAGTATAAGTGTTATTAAGGCTGAGTAAAAGGATTGAGGTAGTGTGCCTGTCTCCATTGCATCCGCAAATGTATTGCATAGATTATTGAGCAGTGTGTCACCCTGTGCTTTGTACGATGCGGGGGGAAGTCCATCAGGACCTGGGGTCTTCCCAGAGGGGAGACCCGCTATTGCTTCCTGTACCTCCTGTCGAGTGATTTGACCATCTAAATAAGCAGCTTATTGGGGTGATAGTGTGGGGAACTCCAGAGATGCTAGGTATTTATTTATTTGTTGGGGGGTGGCATTGTTGTGGGAGGTATATAAGTTGGAATAGAAATCTCCAATGGCATTGGCAATATCGGTGGGATCTGTTATGATTTCGCCCCTGGGACCCTGCAACCTAGGAATTGTCGTAGGAGAACGGTGTGAATGGGACAGATATGCTAGGAGTTTGCCAGCACTATCAGCTTGTTCAAATATTCTCTGGTTAGAATACAGTAGTTTCTTTTGAGTTAGTTAGTTTGGACTAGTTTCAGGGATTGCTGGCTCTGCGTGAGCCTGTTATAATTGACATTATTTGGTAGCCGCCTCTTCCGCCTCTTTTTTAGCCCTTTTTCTAGCCGATGATATAGCATTAATCAGGGTACCTCGAGCCACCGCTTTGGAGGCATCCCAGAGGACATTTGTGGAGGCCGAACCAGTATTACTATCCCAGTAATTGGCATATTCTGACTGACTTTGGTCCAATCCTTCTGGGTTTGAGAGCCAGAGCGGACTAAGGCGCCAGCATCTGTGTGTTTTCCCCATGCCCTCCCGTAGGGTGAGTGCGAGTGATCCAAAAAGGCTCTTTGTAAGTACTCCACCTGCTGGACAAATTGTGTGAAATCGGGGCTGCACACTGCCATATCTATCCTGGAAAGTGTTTTGTGGGTGGCTGAGTGGCAAGAATATTGTAATGTGGTGGGGTGTTTCCATCTCCATAACTCTAGTAATCCCATATTGTTTACCCAGTCATTAAGTAAAGGAGAGTGGGTAGAGGAAAGACCCAGTCTGTCTTTATGGGCATCTAGAGTAGCATTGAAGTCACCTAGTAGGCATACAGGGACAGAAGGAAAACTGGCCAGGACAGTGAATATATGTTCCAACAGAGTTAGAGAGAATGGGGGTGGCACATACAGATTTACCAATATCCCTTCTTGATAAAAAAAATGACAGTGCATAATGATGTATCTACCGTAATGATCCGTCCGTATGGACAGTAACTCAAATGGTATGTTTTTCCGTACCAATATAGACACACCTCTAGAGTAACATGAGTACGTGGCATGGTAAGCGTGAGCAACCAAACGTTTTTTGAGAGCTAGAGTTTTCTGTCCCATTAAATGTGTCTCTTGGAGGATTAAAACTGATAGGTTAAATCGCTTGACATAGTCAAAGAGTGCTGCACGCTTAAATTTAGGGTTCAAGCCCCTAGTGTTCCAAGATATGATTATAGGGGAACTCATGGTGGAGGTATGTCTATATGAGTGCCAGGATCAAGTATATTGGATTCGAGCCGGTGTGGAGGTTGCATAAGGAAAGTAAGCATCTTAAATGTAGTCGCAGTGCATTGCATAGTCAGGTTTATCAACAGACATGTATCATGAACAGTATAACTAGCAGTCACCAGCTGGAGAGCCGGTTTCTGCATACCCTGTCTACCCCCCAAGAGACCTGTACCCTAAACATAGAAAGCAAACCGTTAAACTTTTAGCAGGAGGAGTAAGGAGTTCAGCGATCGGGTGTAGTTCCTGTGCCGCCCATAAGAGGGGGCTCCCTGCTGCTGTGTGAAGGCAACTATATTTTAGTCATATGGGAGGGTAGGTCAGCCATGTTCCAAGGAGTTTCCATAGTAAGCCAACAGGCCATAGGAACCTCAGGAAAAAAATAAATAAATAATAGAAAAAAAAAAGGGAAAAGAAAAAGTAGTCACAGGATAGGCTTTTCCTCTGAACAGCAAAGCAGTAAAAGTTCCAAATGGGGTCAACTTGCATAGGACTGTAGCGGCTGAGAAATTAGGCCTGACTGCTTGGAAGTAGAGTAACTGTAGAGGGCCTACAGACTGTTGGGTTGGAGAGTCTCGGCGTCGTCAAACCACGGTCTACGGAGTATTCCCTCTATCTGGATTATTGGGGGGGTGCCCCGTCCGCCTCTGCCATCCAGCCACTTATCCGCCTCAGCTGAGGTAGTAAAGAAATGTGTGGAGTCACCTGCCACTATGCGCAACTTCGCAGGGAACAACATGGAGTACGCTAGCCCTGCTGATCGGAGACGCCTCTTTACCCCCAGGAAAGACGCCCGTTGTCTTTGCACCGCAATGGAGTAGTCAGGGTAAATCGATAGTGTGGCACCATCATGGGTAATTTGCAACTTTTTCCTGGCAGCAAGCAGTGCTGGGTCACGATCTCTGTAGTTTAAGAAGCGCATTATAAGCGGTCTGGGTGGGGCCCCTGGGGGTAGCGGTTGAGTGTGTACTCGGTGGGCTCTTTCAATAGTTAGTAGCGGGGAGAAGGAGCCCAGGCCAAAGGTTGATTTAAGCCAGCCTTCTATGAAGGTTTCGGGGGATTTCCCTTCTACTCTGGCAGCCCAACTAACCTCACATTGTTGCGGCGTAGACGGTTCTCCAAGTCGTCCGTCTTGTTTGCCATTTCGGTGAACTGAGATTTGATGAGGGCTATGTCAGGAGGCAGGGGCGCTGTGATGTCCTCCAGCTGGGAAACACGCTGTTCAACTTCTGTAGTGCGTTTGCGTAGTTTTTGGAGATCTTGGCGAATAAGGGAAACATCAATTGTAATAGTGTCCAGTTGCGACGTGGTATTCGCGTGTGCTAACCTTATCGCTTCCAGTATCTCCTTGTTGGATGGCTCCGCGTCCGCATCTTGGTCTTTGGCGGGGTCTTGGGACAGGGCGGTTGCGGCCTGCTCGGGCTCCGTACTGGCCTGCTGCGATGGTTGTAGGTAACGATCGCGCTTTGTGCTCGGCTGCCTGTTTCCGTACTTGCCCATTTTCAAGGTCCCGACTTGCCAGCTTTAAAATGCAGGTGAAAAGATCTCGTTGCCTGTTTCACAATGCGCAGGATAGGTAAAGGATGGGACTCGTAGCAGGGAGCTCCTCAGTATGCGTGCTTTCAGGTCGCCATCTTGGCTCCGCGTCCGAAATTCAACGTTTTTTTACTTTGAATCCTTCACTCGAGCTTAGTAAATGTGCCCCTAAGTGTAGATTTTAGTATCACATTAGCCTTGAATTTTATACTTGTCCAAGAAATCATCCAAGCCATTCTTAAAGGCATTAACTGAATCAGCCATCACAACATCACCCGGCAGTTCATTCCACAACCTCACTGTCCTGACTGAAGAACCACCTACGTTGCTTCAAATGAAAGTTCTTTTCTTCTAGTCTGAAGGGGAGGCCTCTGGTGCAGTTCCCTTGCAATTTGTCTATAATCTTGTCCATGAGTTTTCATGTGATAAACCATAAGATGACTTTTTCTCGCTAAATTGAAGAGATCCTGATATGTACCCTGTGCATGCAAAGGTAAGTGTCATGGCTGCCATTTTGGTTACTGCAAGCATATCACATTGATAGATACGGTATTACGTATGGTAGGGTCCCCTAAGAGTAATTTGGTCCATGAAAGTCATATATTTTGGATTCTACACACATTCTGACAAATTCAAAATAGGAACATACGGTATGTCAACAGTTTTTATAAAAATGTCTTCTTTTATATAATATTAATGTTGTTTCAGTGCATTTTGGTTATTCACAACTTCAGAGCAGACCAGTGAAATTTCTGCCAAAGAACACACAGCTGGACAGTGTGACAAAGGGGGACAAGGGTAAACTGATAGCAATCATGTGTAGGAGAGGATGAAATAGGGAAATTAAAGCTTTTCTTTTAGCTCTGTCTCAGTCTCTCGGTGTGTGCTTCTCAGTGCTGAGCAGAGCAGTCAAATTGGAGAGTCTGCACAGGGTTCAAAGTTCTCTTGCAGAATCTCCAATCCCACTCCTCTTCTCAACATTGTATATTGAGAAGCACACTTATACAGAGCAAAATAGCTGCACAGTAAAGCATACCTCGTAACTGTCCCATTTTTCGCAGGACATTTCTGATTTTAACAGCTCAACCCGCAGTCCCGGATTGTTACTGAAATGTCCTGACATTCTCTTTGATCTCCTGCACTGAACAGCCAGATATAATGTTTCTGAAATGTAATTGGCTTTTGGCAAAGAGCCCAGAATATGTGGCAGGGGCATTCAGATAGTTTTGTAACAATTTAAGATAAGCAAAGATTAGAAACAATTGTAATAATTTATGATAAGTCGGTCTCTTGGGGAAACTATGATTTACAGCTTAAAGGGAAATTCACCATAATTAGCAAAACTGTAATAACACATAAAAACCACAGAATTTTTTCAAACTTTCATAACCTGCCAACTTGTGAATTTGAATTTGGTAATTAGTGGGTGTGGTCACAAAAATGGACAGGGTTCAAAAAAATTGCCCTGCTCCTGAAGGCGAAACTTCTATTTCCAAAATGTTGGGAGGTATGGTAAAGCATTTTTTGAATTACAAATATTGGGCAGGCAGATTAATAGAGTGGGGACTTGGATAAATTAAGGCAAGCAGGTGGGACATTTCCCGGGGCCAGTTTTCCCAGGGGACCTAGTTTCTGAAACAGGGCTTGTTGAGATGGATGGGAACCTTGTCTTAACAGTTGCATATTCAGCTTCAATATACGTTTGTACAATTTTACAATTACCAAAATATGTGGCATGTAAAGACCCCAAAATAAATAGTGGGCATGGATTCTAAAGGCTGAGACTTTGGCTGCTATATAATAAAGCACCCTGTCTGTGTTTTTTTACCGGAACCCCTAAGAGTAAGTTGACCTTCGAAAACTTGGAAAGTGCATATTCATTCAAAATGTGTTTTTCTATTCCAAACAACCAAATTGCTTTCATTTTTCAGTGTATTATATCTCACCTATCCTTTGCTATTAAGATAAAACATCATAAATATAAATTCCAAGCACTTTCTCTACATTTTGATGAACATTAATCATGTTCGACATACAAAATTTAGAATAAATAATGCAAAGTTTCATGGCTGACACTTTGGCTGCAAAACAGGCACACAATCGGTGTTTTATTAATATTAGGGTACACTAAATTAACTTTTTCACATATATAATTTGTATTAGCATGTGAAAAAGTGGCGTAATAATGGCGTAAATTTTTTACACACTTTTTCTTTGAGCAACTTCCGCCGGAACTCACTTACAAAAGTCTGAAGCAGACTTTTGCTTTTTACACTTTTTTTGGCAAATTACATATTTAAAAAGTTCCCAATTTCCACAAAAGGATGCCGATTTTACATTTTCATAATAGTTCCCCTTTAAATTGTATCACCTATTTTTTAGCACATCATTTTTGAATTACCTTATGTTATCTTATTGCTAGGATTGCACATAACCTATAATAGCTGTCTTGTTGTTTATACTGTAGCTATACTGGTACAAGTTCAAGGCGAGTAGCAATTTACACTTAATTGGGTAGTGCTGTCAGCTTATGCTTTATATAATCCCACTTAACCTAGCAACCAGGCATTGGTTTGAATAGCAGGTTGAAAGATGAATAAGAGACGGTCTCAATAAAGTAAAAATATGAATCTCTTTAAAAATATAGACTCAAGAATAATCCGTTTTTTTGTCACCAGGGTCACTGAGCATAGCAACCATCTTTTCACATTCAGAGCTGGAGAGATACAGAAAGAAAACCCCCAGAGAAATGAAAAACAAAGGTCATCTGCAAATGGTGTCAGACTATTCGTATCATACTAAAAGTGAACTGTCCTTTTAAATTCCAATGGGTTTTTCATCTCAGTACAATACTGGTATGAAGGCAGTGCCGGAACTAGACTTAGGCAGAGTAAGCGCCCCGCCTAGGGAGCAATCGTGGGGGTGCGCACTTTTAAGGGGAATTTTTTTCTTTTTAAACCTTGGTTTGCTTGACCTTTAATAGTTTTTAAATTGTATAAACTACCTGTTACAACCCCCTCTTGCCCATGATTCGTACTGTGGGCAGAAGCACTTCCCACTTCCCTCTTGGTTGCTGCTGACACAGATACATATTTGGGGGCAATATAAGGGATTGGCTGCTGCTGGCTCAGGTACATGGGGCAATTTGGTGGCTGCTGGCACAGGTACACAGATGTTTAGCTCCTGCTGGCACAGGTACAAATAAGGGTCAATATGATGGATTTTTTTGGCTGCCTCCTGCATAGATACAGATTGGGGGTAACAATATGATGGATGTTTTGGCTTATGCTGGCACAGGTACAGACTAGGCACTTGGGAGCAATCTGAGGGATTGACTGCCATTGGCACAGGTACATGGGGCAACAATATGGCTGCTGGCAAAGTTTCAGGGTGCAATATGAATGGTAAGGTGGGAAAGGGTAATGCAATACCGGTTGGGGGGGGGGGCGATGATTAAAGCCCTTGCCTAGGGTGCCAAAATAAATTGGCCCGGCCCTGGCATGAGACATGTAAACACCTTCTGTTTTTAGAAAGCTTTACACTGCATGCCTTGCATTCGGAAAGGGCTTTTTGGCTCATTTTAGCTCATCTCATCATAACAATGTAAGTTTCTCTGCTTCACTGCTCTCCAAGTCATAGCCACTCAGAAGCCATGTTCCAATATCTTGCACTGATGAGATCTAACAAGGTTGAAACAGTCTGTCTTTGGATATCTGGCTCTGAACCATTAGGCTGTATCTGTGCTATACAACCAGTGGTTCTGGATGCATAGTTGGCCAAGGGGACATAAAGGAATGATTTGCATGTCTCTGCCCATAATGCTTTATGTGAGAGTCATTTTGGGTATGAAGGTTCTATGTGTGTAGCATAAGGTATGCAAATAATTTCTGTTTTCAGAAGGCATTACGCTGCAATACAATACTGGGAAAACACTACATTTCTAAGAAATGACTGCTCTCTAGTGGCAATTGCTTTATCTCCATGTTACATAAACTGTAAACAGAATTTTTCATTTGGAAAAAAAGTTTCCTTGTGTCTGTATACCTCTATGCTCTTTTGTACATTTATATGCTGCTTTGCCGAAGAAAATTTATTTGGTAGGTTTGCATATATAATCTAATTAACAGGAAGGGAGTACGAAACCCCGTTATCCAGAAAGCTCTGAATTACAGAAAGGCTCCCATAGACTCCAGTTTATCCAAATTATCCAAATTTATGAAAATTAATTTTTTCTCTATAATAATAATAAAATGGTACCTAGTACTTGATCCCAACTAACATATAATTACTCCTTATTGTAAGCAAACCCAGACTTTTGGGTTTATTTAATGTTTATCTGATTTTCTAGTAGACTTAAGGTATGAAGATCCAAATTAAAGAAAGATAGAAAGATTATCTGGAAAGCCCCAGGTCCCAAGCATTCTGGATTACAGGTACCCATACCTGTAGTTATTCTCACATATGCCACAGAAAGCAAAACCAAATAAAGTACTGAACTTTCTTAGGGTAATTGTCAGCCAAAGACACATATGCAGGTACACACACAAAATTTGATAATAAAAGTTAAGTACTAGATACAATTCATGGACAAAAATATGTGGACATCCAAATACAACACCACCCTGTTCTTGTCAAGCATTTAATTTTAAAACCAAATGCATACATTGACTGTGCTTAGGTATATGCATTGACATCTTTTCATATTAAGGGGTTATTTTAACGGATTGGGTACATTCATATGCTTTCATTATTGAAGAACAATTTCAATAGTTATAAGAAGGGACACATCTTCCTGAGATTGTATTGCTCCAGCATTAAACAGTCACCATAGGCCAATTGTTTCCGATTGCCCTTTGAAAAAAAGTTGCATGTGGACCAAAAGTGGTCATTAATGTATTTTAAATGTATTTTAAATACATCCTGTTTGTTCCAAATTATTGTACCGTATAAGCCGAGTTTTTCAGCATCCAAAATGTTCTGAAAAAGTCTACCTCGGCTTATACTCGAGTCAATGGGCAGTAGCTGAGATTGCAGTCACTTTTAATCATTCCTATAGTTCGCTTGGGGAGAGACTGCAATATCACACAGCGCCCTCTGTTGGTTATATGAAAGAATAACAGTGCGCCCTCTGTTGGTTACATGAAAGAATAACAGTGACTGCAATATCACACATCGCCATCTGTTGGTTATATGAAAGAATAACAGTGTGCCCTCTGTTGGTTATATGAAAGAATAACAGTGACTGCAATATCACATAGCGCCCTCTGTTGGTTATATGAAGGATTAACAGTGATGGTAATATCACACAGCACCCTCTGCACATGGTAGTGGGACAGTGGGACAATGCACACAGTAATCCGTTTGGCAATTCTCTGTCACCATCAACTTTGCAAAGAAGTCCGGTTGATCGCTGGGGGGGTCGCTTTGGCGGAATGTGCGCTGCTGGGAGATAGCGCTGTAGTTGTGGCTAGGCTTATACTCGAGTCAATAAGTTTTCCCAGTTTTCGTAGGTAAAATTAGGTACCTCGGCTTATACTCGGGTCAGTTTATACTCGAGTATGTACGGTAAGTCCTTTTGTAACAACCAGAGGATGAAAGCTACCATCAATTTCCATTATGCAATTTTTTCTGCAAATCTAGACAATTGACAATGTTGGGCAGGCCTGGTCTGAGATTATGGCATCTCATAGCAGCCCTTTCCAGATTTGCCAGAATCTACATATTGCCATTCCTGTCCTTATTTCCTATTTTCATTGTGCTTTTAAATGTATATGGGCATTATATAGTAAATAAAGTAGCCCTTATTGTAAAATATAAGGATAATGTAAGTCACCGAGGAGTTCCATGACCATATAAAAGCTTTTATACAGGTCATGGAACTCCGAGGTTACTTCTAATATCGTCACATTTTCCAACAAGGGGTGCTCTATTTATTATAATACACAAGTTTTAGTGATATACACAATGTGGTAAAACTACAGTTCCCAGAATTCTCCTTTGGTTCCGACTCAGTTTATCCCGTTTTATCCTCGGGTGGCAATCACAATATAACAGTCTGTATGACTCAGCGCTAAAAGCTAGGAGAAATAAGAATGCAGCATAAAGAGAATCTAAGTGTAGCGGGTTATTGGTAGTTGAAGTTCCACACTCTCCCAAAATTCTACTTTAAGGTGCTTGATTACTTGTTACTTCCACCACGTGTCTTACTTATAAGTTGGGTACTTACAAACGTTTTAATTCTCTTTATGCTGCATTCTTATTTCTCCTAGCTTTTAGCGCTGACTCGTACAGACTGTTATATTACAAGTTTTAGTGAGTCATGTGACAAAAATGACATCACTACTCACTGTTTATAACTGATGACAGTCACCATTTATAAGGATATAATTTACAGGATATTCATGGCTTTTGTGTATTATAAATGTATAATTTTGATGATCTTAAGCAAATCTTTTGATCTTGTAAAAACCATAAATATTTAATCTCCATATATGTTGTATAATTTCATGTTTTGACAAAAATTCAGGTTCATAGTATACAAGGGTTGGTGCCATGTTAGCACCCATATTGGTACATTGGACTTGTAGGTATACATCCTGTTCAAATCAAAAGTAGCTGTTTTTTAGATACATTTCAAACAATAAACAAAATAATTAGACACTGAAATTGCATTCAGCATTCCAATTCAAGGTGTTCATTTGGTTTCAGATGTGGAACCCGTGCAGGTCAGATATTGTCAGGCTTACCGGTGTGATCCAGGCGGAGAAGGAGCTGGAGCTGAAGATCTTGAACTCACAAGCGCCTCACACAACCACTACCCACCTGGAATGGAACAGGGAGCAGGGTTGTGGAGAGTAGCCAATGAGACTATCAAAACGCGGTACAGAGGATGAGACAAGGCCGTAGTCAGGAAGTCCGAGGTCAGGGCAGGCAGCGAGGTTCGTAACGATAAGACAGGCAGAAGAGTCGAGGCAGGCAGCAGAAATCGTAGTCCAGGTTCAGGCAGGGTCACAACAGGCAATTCAAGAAGTAAGAGATGCTAGGGTTTCAGTAATAAACCTAATAACCAGGCAATGCATGTCAGTCTGGATCTGGTTTAAATGCATATCTTTTGGCGCCAAACTAGCGTCCTCACGCTGACGTCGCGGAACTGACGCCAGCGCGTCCGTCACAGGCGTTTCCGCCTACGTTCCTGCACCCGCGACCGTCGCCACCGCGTCCGCGACCGTCGCCGGCGTCCGCGTCACGCGCCGGCGCGCATTACCGCGCCTGCGCCGAACGGAACGCATGCGTATGTTCTTACATTGCCCCCCATCAAGGAGCGGCCTCAGGACGCGACAACCAGCAGGCTTACCAGGATAGGTTGCATGAAATCTGTCCAACAACTCAGGGGCGTGGATGTTGGATGCCGGTTCCCAAGAATTTTCTTCCGGACCATAACCCTTCCACCTCACCAGGTACTGGAGCCGTTTGCCTCTTAATCTGGAATCCAGGATCTCTTCCACTTCAAATTCCTCTTGACCGTCAACCACCACAGGAAGCGGTGGGGGAGCCGAACGCCCAGGAAATCGGAACATCGAGACCGGTTTTAAAAGAGTAGCATGAAATACAGGATGTATTTTCCAAGACGCTGGAAGTTTAAGCTGGAAGGCCACAGGATTGACTTGGCGGATGATAGAAAAAGGGCCCAGGAAACGTTGACCCAACTTCCTACTGGGACAAGACAGCTTAAGGTTAACAGTTGATAACCACACACGGTCACCCACCTTGAACTCTGGGTCGCCTCTCCGCCTCCGATCAGCGTAAGTCTTGAAATTTTGTTGCGCCTTCCTCATGTTTTCTTGGAGCCTTTGAAAATTATTCGCTAAAAAAGTTAATCTGTCCTTGACAGCAGGAACTAAAATATCAGAAACAATGGCAGAGGGAAAAGTTACTGGATGAAGACCATAATTTGCGAAAAAAGGGGACTGATTAATTGATGAGTGATGGGAATTATTATAGGCAAACTCCGCCAAAGGAAGAAGATTGACCCAATCGTCTTGGAGGTAAGAAGAATAACATCTCAGGTATTGCTCGAGAGTTTGATTAGTTCGCTCGGTCTGGCCATTGGACTGAGGATGAAACGCAGAGGAAAGAGACACCGAAATCTTGAGTGCTTTGCATAATGATTTCCAGAACTGTGAAGTAAATTGTGGTCCCCGATCCGACACTACTTCATCTGGAAGGCCATGGAGTCTTACCACTTCTTTAATGAAGGTATCGGCAGTCTCGGAGGCGGAGGGAAGTTTTGGTAGAGATTTAAAATGTGCCATCTTGGTTAAACGATCAACAAAAACAACAATGGTGGAACAATCACAGGACAATGGTAAATCGGAAATGAAGTCCATAGAAACTGATCCCCATGGACGGGAAGGCACTGGCAGAGGTTGAAGAACACCAATAGGCCTAGAGTGAGAGTCCTTAGATCTGGAACAAATTTCACATGAAGCAACAAATTTAAAACAGTCCTTAGCCATCCCAGGCCACCAGAATACTCTCTTAGCCAAGACAATAGTTTTCTTTATACCTGGATGACCTGCCAATTTAGAATCATGACTATTTTTAAGAACCTCCAGACGCATTGATTCTGGGACAAAAATTTTGCCTTGATGGAAAAGAAGACCCTCCTTAGGCAGTAACGATGGTTCAGAAATGTTTAAAGAAGCGTCCTTAATTCTATCCACCAGGGTTGGTTGAAGCAGAAGAAAGTTATTAGAATTTAGAATTGTCTCAGGGGCCAAGGAAACCTCGTTTTCAGAAGAAAACATTTGAGATAAAGCATCTGCTTTAACGTTTTTTGATCCAGGTCGGTAAGTAAGATGAAAATTGAATCTCATAAAAAATAACGCCCATCTTGCTTGTCTGGGTCTAAGTCGTTTAGCTGAACGTAAATATTCCAGATTCCTGTGATCAGTAAAAATGAGAATCGGATGTTTAGACCCTTCGAGGAGGTACCTCCATTCTTCAAGTGCCAGCTTGATAGCGAGTAATTCACGGTCGGCCACATCGTAATTACACTCACTCTTGGCTAGTTTACGAGAAAAGAAGGCAACAGGATGAAGATCCTCTTGAAACCCAGTTCTCTGAGACAACACAGCACCCACCGCAAGTTCCGAAGCATCTACCTCTAAAATGAAAGGAAGGGAAACGTCAGGATGGTGAAGAATTGGACCTGAAGTGAAGAGTGTTTTCAATTTCTCAAAAGCCTCCTGAGCCTGAGTAGACCAAACAAACTTTTGATTATTGCGCGTCAGTTCAGTGATTGGAAGAATGACTTGAGAAAATTTTTTTATAAATTTTCTATAAAAATTTGCAAAGCCGATAAAACGTTGAACGGCCTTTTTAGAAGATGGAATCGGCCAATTAAGAATTGCAGAAATCTTCCTTGAGTCCATCTGAATACCCTGAGGAGAAATACAGAACCCCAAAAAATCTACAGATGATTGTTCGAACACACATTTCTCAACTTTAGCATATAACTGATGAGTGCGTAGATGGGCCAGAACCTTCTTCACATGAACTCTGTGTTCTTCCAAAGAATTAGAAAAAACAAGAATATCATCTAAATAAATGATGACAAATATATCGAGGAAGTCCCTGAAGACGTCATTAACAAAATGTTGAAAAGTTGCAGGAGCGTTGCAGAGACCAAAGGGCATGACCAGGTATTCAAAATGCCCGTAACGAGTACGAAAGGCTGTCTTCCACTCATCGCCTTCTCTTATTCGGACCAAATTGTAAGCGCCCCGAAGATCCAATTTAGAAAAGATCTTAGCCTCCGCCAATCGTTGAAATAATTCAGGAATGAGAGGAAGTGGGTAACGATTCTTAACTGTGATCTTGTTCAAATCCCGGTAGTCTATACACGGCCTTAATGAATGGTCTTTCTTCTCGACAAAGAAAATCCCAGCTCCTGCTGGAGAAGAAGACTGTCTAATAAACCCTTTAGCCAAATTTTCATCTAAATAAGAACGAAGTTCCACAAGTTCTGACTCGGATAAAGGGTAAACTCGACCAAACGGAATCTGGGCCCCGGGAAGAAGATTAATAGGGCAATCATAAATGCGATGAGGGGGTAACTTGTCAGCCCCTTTCTTATTGAAAACGTCCAAAAACTCCCAATAAGCCCGAGGAAGAAGTTCATGAATTTCCGAAGTAGGGGATAAAAAACAGACCTTTTTTGAAGAAGAAATACAACGAGAAGAGCAGAAATTTGAAAGAAATTTTACTTCACCGGTAGCCCAATTGATGGATGGGTTGTGCTTCTGTAACCAAGGTAATCCCAGAATAACGGGGAACAAAGGAGAAGACACCACATCAAAGTTCATCGTTTCAGCGTGCCCTTTATTCAACGAAACAAAAAGAGAGACGGTCTCTTGCACCACAGGGCCTGAGGTAATCAGAGACCCGTCAGCCACCCGGAGAGCTACAGGATTCTTCTTGGCTTGGAGCGGAATCTGGAACCGTAGTGCTACTCTATTGTCCAGAAAGCATCCGCTGGCCCCAGAGTCAAGGATTGCTTGGAGTTCTACCCGTTGGTCTCCCCACTGTAAAGACAAAGAGACTGTCAGGAGAGGCACAGGAACATGGCAGGGGGTAAAGTCTTTTTCGAGCAACTTCTTACCCGCTGGGCGGACCGGGCAACCCCGAAGCAGATGGCCTGCTTGACCACAGTAAAGACAGAGATTCAGTCTGCGGCGTCTGATGCGTTCCTCCGGAGATAAAGCAGACTTAATAGCACCGATCTGCATAGGCTCTGGGGCTGTACTGAAGACAGGCGGAGGCATGGCTGGAGAACAGGTGGACGGCATCCGAACCGGAGGAGGAGCAGATGGTAACATCCAGGTCTGAGATGAAAGACCCGCTTTCTCCGCCTTTTCTTCCTCTCTACGCTCTCGGAGTCTCTGATCAAGTTGGATAGCGAGGAGGATGAGGTCTTCCAAACTGTCCGGAATCCCAGTACGGGCCAATTCGTTCTTCAACTCAGAAGAAAGTCCGAAGCGGTATTGGTTTTTTAGTGCGGCAGGGTTCCATTCTGTGTCATCTGCCCACTGCCGGAACTCCAACGTATAATCCTCAGCAGGACGGACCCCTTGCTTCAGGGCACGTAAGGCAGCCTCAGCAGTAGCGACTCTGTGGGGATCATCGAAAATGACCGCCATCGCGTCAAAAAAGGAATCCACCGAAGCCAAGACTGGACTGTGGCGGTCCATGAGACGAAAGGCCCAGGTCTGTGGTTCTCCCGTGAGAAAAGAGATAATAACCCCGACCCGGGTTTGCTCAGTAGGATAAGTGTGGGGCTTTAAGGAGAACAGCAGCTTGCAGTTGCTCCTGAAATTCCGAAACAGCTTCCGGTCTCCGGCAAACTTCTCAGGAAAAGCCACCTTGGGTTCAGAGATCTCCGACGTGATAACTTGAACCTCTGTTGGCGCAGGAGGAGTGGCAGCAGAAGTGGAAGGGAGAGCCGCTGGCGGATGAGATCTGATATGCTCCTGTAGCTGAGCATATCCGCTTTGCAGCTCCCGGACCGCTTGCGTCAGAGAGGACAGCTGCTGGGTTAGGACAGCAAACGGAGAGGCCCCTTCAGCTGGATCCATTTTTCGGCCTGGTTATACTGTCAGGCTTACCGGTGTGATCCAGGCGGAGAAGGAGCTGGAGCTGAAGATCTTGAACTCACAAGCGCCTCACACAACCACTACCCACCTGGAATGGAACAGGGAGCAGGGTTGTGGAGAGTAGCCAATGAGACTATCAAAACGCGGTACAGAGGATGAGACAAGGCCGTAGTCAGGAAGTCCGAGGTCAGGGCAGGCAGCGAGGTTCGTAACGATAAGACAGGCAGAAGAGTCGAGGCAGGCAGCAGAAATCGTAGTCCAGGTTCAGGCAGGGTCACAACAGGCAATTCAAGAAGTAAGAGATGTTAGGGTTTCAGTAATAAACCTAATAACCAGGCAATGCATGTCAGTCTGGATCTGGTTTAAATGCATATCTTTTGGCGCCAAACTAGCGTCCTCACGCTGACGTCACGGAACTGACGCCAGCGCGTCCGTCACAGGCGTTTCCGCCTACGTTCCTGCACCCGCGACCGTCGCCGTCGCCTCCGCGACCGTCGCCGGCGTCCGCGTCACGCGCCGGCGCGCATTACCGCGCCCGCGCCTGCGCCGAACGGAACGCATGCGTATGTTCTTACAGATATATTCTGCTACACCAGACTCTTCAATTTGTTTCTTTATGGACCTCACTTTGTTCACAGGGGCCTTGTTATGCTGAAACCACCACTCCCCTCCAAAAAAAGTCTTGGAAGCACACAATTACCTTGTATAAATATATACATGAGAAAATATCAGGGCAAGCAAGACTGAGTCTGATGCCATCACTACAAAGATGTTAGTTGAAGCCAAATAGAATGTCTTGGTTTTCCAAGTGATGTCATGTGTACTGAGAGAAGTAAAGGTCCAAGTACAGTGATACTGACTAAAAAACTACTTTTTAAAATATGAATGTACATTAAAAGTTACCTATAGGTCATGCTGTAGGCCAAAGGACAGTAGGTTGCCACAGAGTATATAATGATACACAGAGAACTCAAAATGGATTAGACTTGAAAACTATACTTCAATTTTGCAGATGGAAGGTCATTGGAGACTTTTATTAGTGCAGTGGAGGGAAAACAGACTAAAGACAGTCAAATGGAAAGTTGGTAGAAAGAAACTAAGCTACACCATTGTAGATAACTTTAAAGCATTTTGGGAAGAGAGGTAAAATGATAAATATGTGGGTAACAATATGCAACAAGGAGGGTCAGACAGGGGTAGGCAGAGAAGATAGTTGAAAGTGTGAAAAAGGTGTTCAGAATTAAATGGTCACAATTATATTAGTAAAATATCTGCCCTCATATGCACCACAAACCCAGACCTGCTCCTTGCCTGAACCCTGTGCCTTCCCCCTGACCTCCCCCAACTCACGGCAGCAAGAAGAGAAAACAAGGTATGTAGGGAATGAAGGGGAATTGCAGCTGGGGCCTAGGCCAGGAGAAAAAAATTAATGAAATCATTAATTGTAGCAATCCACATCTAAAATATCCTCTAAATCAGAAGGTATTCTATGTATTCTGTCTAAAAGGGTTGCTTATTCTCCCCAACAACACCTAGGGGCCAATTCATTAACTTCAAGTGAAGGAATAGAAGAAAAACTACTTTGACCATCGGATGGGCTACTTCGACCTTCGACTACGACTTCGAATCGAAGGATTCGAACTAAAAATCGTTCGACTATTTGACCATTCGATAGTCGAAGTACTGTCTCTTTAAGAAAAAACTTCGACCCCCTAGTTCGCAACCTAAAAGCTACCGAACCCAATGTTAGCCTATGGGGAAAGTCCCCATAGGCTTGCCTAACTTTTTTTGGTCGAAGGATAATCCTTCGATCGTTGGATTAAAATCCTTCGAATCGTTCGATTCGAAGGATTTAATCGTTCGATCGAACGATTATTCCTTCGATCGTTCAATCGAAGTATTTGCGCAAAATACTTCGACTTCGATATACAAAGTCGAAGGATTTTCATTCCCCAGTCAAATATTGAGGGTTAATTAACCCTCGATATTCGACCCTTGATGAATTTGCCCCCTAGAATAACTTGTCAATATTTCGTATTCTGTAACTCTCCATATTACGCCCATCACATTGTGCAAATGTCCTTTTTCACATGTACTATTTCTATTTTATTGTTTACACGGTAATAGAGGATATACATTTTTTTGTGTTCAGGTAAGTTTATTTATCCAGTAATTACACGTATAACCATCAGTGATACCAATGGTTTCAGCAATAAGGCATACAGCTAGGAAAGGTACATACAGTATTAACAATTTGCATACTAACAGAGTGAGGTAATTTACAAGCATTCATACATGGGAGGTCTTTTGCAGGGGAATTTCTGCAGAGATATTGTAACCAACCTCCAGGTCAATAAGAAATAAAGTGGATTTAGTTGGGTTAGTCTTTAAGCCCGAAATCTCTCCAAACTCTTTGGTAAGGTGTAGGATTTCAGTGAGTTATGTATGTCCCCCAGGTACACCAGGGTGTTGTCAGCATACATTTGTATATTTTCCTCCCTAGTATGCACCTGCAGCCTTTTGTGTGGCAACTAGGGCCAGGGGTTTGATAGCTAGTGCAAAAAGCAGGGGTGCCACCGGCCACTGGCGTGCCTCTGGCCAAGGCAAAGCTATTGGTGAGGGGTGAGTTAATTCTAAGGGAGGCAATCAGGGCTCTGTACAACAGCTGGGCAAGTGCAATAAAGTGAGGGCCTATTCCAAAGGCTTTCAGCACTTTCCACAAGTATGTCCATTTAACTGTGTCAAATGCTTTTGCCATACAGTATTTAATGCCTCTATTGCTCTCTGATCTGAATTGGAGCGGTCTAAAGTAAGATTAAGCATAAGCCTCCTGATGTTATGTGCTGTAGTTTTGCCTGGTATAAATCTCATTTGGTCTTCAGTCACCAGTTGCTTGATTACTATTCCTAACCATCTAGCTAGTACTTTTGCTAGGATATGGGCTGTATGCCTCAGGGCAAGTATGGTCTTTGCTTTGTTTTGGTATGAGTACAAGTTTGGCCTGATACATAGATGCCGAGAGCAACTAAAGGTGGCCATAGATGCCAGATAATATCTGGTGCTGGGGGGAAAGGATGTTAGTAACCACATTTTCTACTTGGGCTATTTTGTGTCCAGTTAAGGTCTGTTGTCTAGACTGTCTTTTATGCGTTATGATTTCCTTATTCAGGTACCCTCTTAGAAACACATAGGATATCGATATCAGTGGTATTATCATTATGCTGAAAGAATGTCTTCACTGCAGCTTCATGTTCCTTATTGTTATGTAGAATTGACAGCCATATTTGGTTTAACGCCCATCGGCCCATACGCCGTGGTTACCCTAGGGCAAGGGTCAGCTCTAGGGGGGCATGGTCAGTTAATCCACTAGGGTAGATATTCTGTGTATCTTATTTTGGATGTAGAGGTGTTGTTGGTAAAGGCAAAGTCAATTCTAGATAGCACTGAGTGGGACACAGAAAAGCATGAATATTGCCTGGATAGGAGATGGAGGTGTCTCCATACTTCAGTGAGTCCCACCCCGGCTGTAAGATCTGATAGGTTGGAGTGAGTGTCATAGGGTCGTATCCACAACCCGTGCATGGGAGTGTTAGGCAACAAATCGTATTAACTGCAGCACACACTCTGAGTTATAAGGTGGTGGAATATATATATATATATATATATATATATATATATATATATCTCTCTATATATCTATAACATATTCATGGTGAAAGATATTGGCATGCAAGAAAGGGTACATGCCCCTCAAGTCAGAGTTCAATGTTAATAGTTGAAAGGGGACATGTTTGGACACTAGTACTACGACACCTGAGGAGTGTGATCTATATGTGGCACGAACGTTCCAGCCCACCCATGGTTTTTTCAAAGTTAATATTCTACTGCCTGTCAGGTGAGTTTCTTGCAGTAGTGCAATGCCTACATCCTTTTGTTTTAAGTAATCCAATACTAGCCTACGCCTAATGGAGTTGTTAAGCCCCCGTACGTTCCAGCTTATTAACTTTAGGGTCATGAAGGCAGGTGTTTTAATGGGGATTTTACACATGTAGTTACTTACTTAGTGATTTCCCTGAAATAAATCAGAAGCCTTTTGTAATTTGTAATATAGACCACTAGAGTGCGCAAGAGGATTTACTTGCCTTTTCTTCATCATCTTCTCAATTAAATGCTGTTTGCCCTAAAGAGATCAGGGAACAATCGATATAAAGATAATACCTTTAGGGCTCTTACTGACGAGCGGTTGTAGCTGCGCTCCCCTGTGTTCTGTTTTTCTGCGTTCAGCCGCAGGGGAGCACAGGAATAGACGCATTACATTTTTTCCCATGGGGCTGTACTCACACAGGCGCGTGTAGGCGCCGAACGCAGGTTGAGACGCAACATGCTGCATTTTTCCTGCTTTCGGGGCCTACACGCGCCTGTGTGAGTACAGCCACACTGAAAAATGGGTCTATTCCTGTGCTCCCCTGCGGCTGAACGCAGAAAAACGGAACACAGGGGAGCGCAGCTTCAACCGCTCGTCAGTAAGAGCCCTTATCGGCTAAATAAGTAGGTTTATAATGCCAGCTTTCCAGCTCTTATTGTCTTTCTATTCATTATAATATACCTAAAAAATGAGCTTGAGGTGTTGATAGTTGGCACTATTAACTCATCACACTATCTTGGAATATGAACGCCATAGAAGAGATTTAGCTGTCTGTTCAAAATGTGGGAACTTCTAAAATATATACAAACGCATTTACTCCCAGACCCCTCCTGTCAATAATGCGCTTACAATGCTGACTGCTTCTCAGCAAGGGCAGCAGCTTGAGAAGTGGGTGAATTCTAAGTAAATCATTCTAAACTGTTAGTGTATTATCAGCTAGACTGCTGGGTGACACCAGGAAGCACCGGGCATGTTTTCCTGGGCAAAATGACTTGGAAATCTGACCTGCACATTATTCACAATGAGCAAGCTGTGTTTAGTGCCCCCACTGCCTTCAGAGCCATTATTTATATAAAGAAATTGAAAAGAGAAAAGAGAAGGGAGCGCACATAGGGCAATACTGTTTTATGTTGTCTGATAAGGGCAATCCTGCCACAATAGGGTTAAAAGGTGTTCAGAAAAAAAGGTTAATTGTATCCACCCAAGGTGTACACATGAATCAGGCTTCCCTTTTGGGCATGTACTTGCAAACAGTCAATGTTCAGCTTGCATGTCCTATTTGTTTTGTGTTCCGCAGTTAATTCATTACTCCATACATGAAGTGGAAGTAAAAGAGAAAATAATAATAGTATAATTTCATTTAATAAATATTTTAAAAAGCAATCACAGAACGCCAATTGCCTACTCACGAACAGTTCAGCATCAAAAGCACATCACATTCCAAGGTAAAATTCCGGACTCCTCAGAAGGATCTGCTGTTTGTAAGTCCAGGAGTCCTCAAATTGACCTTGATTTAGCTGCTTTTAATTGAAATATCCTTAATACCTACATATGACACTGCCATGATTTTACATTGTATTTTAGAAGTGTTTTGATATGAGTTTTTATATAAACAATAAGATGATGTCAATACATGTGCGACTATGCAACAAGATGAGTAGTATAACGTATAGCCCTTTCGTCAAACTTAATTTGACAGGTCGACACGCCCCTTTCCCCGCCCATAACCCCGCCCACAACCCCGGCCATTCAACCTTCCCACACCACGCCTAAAGTACGCCCCTTTCTAATATCAAACAGCCTCAATTTCTAGCTTATCCCTTTGTGAAGCCGAGATACATCCTTATAGTGAAAAAAAAAAAAAAATGCAATCATATTGGTTTTAATCAAAATATTTTTATTAGTGGTTCAACGCAACGGATTTGTAACATCGCAGTATGACATGCAGGTTTGTGTGTAATTACAACAACGTATACGTAATCTCAGCAGCCTCTTAGTTACAAAGTCACGTACAAAGCGGTCGTTTTTTCTAAAGTCATTTGTAAATCTTTTTAATACATTTTCAAAAGAAAGGCCTTTAGCAATACAATGTAAGATATAGATACAGTAATGACCGCAGACCGAGCTAATTGCGTCCTGTATCTGCCTGTTTTGATACCTTATAAGCGTAGAATTTTTAGACAAAAATTTCATAAATTCACCGGGAAATAGTTCATTCGCCGGTGATAATCCATAGCTATCAAAAAAAATTGACACGTCATTTGCGCATAATATAATTAAAACCCAGTGCTTCCCCCGCTGCTGTGATTTGTCCGTATTTACAATATAGGCCGCCGGTCTGTCTATAATTGCATTTCTCGGTAATAAATCACAAGGAAATACGCCTTTAAATATGCGTCGTGAATGAAAGTCCGCTTTGATAACGTTGGTAATTTCATAGTTATTCATTGTTACTGAAAATCATATAAAACCTCCCTTCTATTATTAATTTCAATAATGTTCTCATGAACGGCGTAAACAATCATGTTAATAGTGTTTAACACCGGTTCAGCAAATCTAATTTCGGCTCTGAGGTTTCCAGTTTTTACTAGAGAGAAATGTCCGCCAGGTTCTTGATCCGGTGACAAATCAAAAGCGAACAAGGTGTAACCGTTCAAAAATTCAGACCGATCCACGGATAAAGCGTTGTCAGCCTTTTGTTTACCCGAAATATGCACGAGTGACATATATTCCCGAACAGCTGATTCGCCTTGAAAATTGGGTTGAAAAGGCTTTGCGGGTATTTGTTGACCGTCCAAATATAAAGCTGCGTAATTCACATTATAGTGATTGAAGCACAAAGGGTTTTTTTGATAATTCCCCGAAAATGCGTCGTTGTCCACAAACGCTAGTATTACCGTTTTTGGAATGTTTCCGAGAAAGAGGTTTTCATGGTTGGATATACGGGTGCCTGCCGGTATACTGTACACTTTAAGCGACGCTCGATCGATCGAATACTTAGCGTTAGCGGTTAACAGGGCACGACTGTGGCCGATTCTCACAGCTGGAGATACTTGAACTCTTTTGACAAACAGCGATGCGTGCTGTATCTGGACTTTAAAATGACCCGCCTCGGCAGACATAATACAGAAAGAGTCTTTATTTCTGGTCAACTTTATCTTTAGATCTAGCCCGTTCAGTATTAGCTTAGGTTGATTAAATATATCACCGTAAATGGGCCCCATTAATTCCACACTTCTGGAGCGTGCGGTATACTGCGAGCGCTTGTTGAAACCAGCGTTTCGACCGTCGAGAGCCCGGTCATCATGATGACCGGCTGTGTCTTTATAGAATAAACCGGCCGTAAATTGCGCCGCCAAAGTTTGTGAATTATAATTTATTAGGGATTCAATATAGGCTCTATACGTATACAGGTTGTCACTTCGGGAAATCAACGTGTCGCCCAGCGTTATGTCCAATTGGTTAAAAAGGCTAGCAATAGGGTAGTTAATAAGTGTAACGCGGGATCCGTCAGGTATGGTTGTGTTATCCGGGTTAACGATTCGGCAAACGACGTGTAACAGAGTGTTATTGAGGTCATAATAATATTCACCGCTGCCAGAGATGAAGAACTCCAAAGGAGCGTTATCGGCAAGGGCAGCGATTGGTTGTACCTCCACATAAAGCGATTTTTCTATGCTTGTCTGCGTAGGTGGTATTTGAAATATATCCAACTCTGATTTTGCGTACTCAACGGAGGTGTCATGCACAAAAGCCATAGCTCACGATTAGAAGATGTCGTCTGGTGAACGACTTCTTGTTTTCTGGCGACGACGTCTCTTAGGCGCAGACACTTTATTCATAAAAGGGGGTAGGATTATGCCGTCGTGGGTTCGTTTTCTTTTCCGCCTTTTTTTACGAATTTGCACCACACCAGAACCCTCCTGACCATGATTGGATCTATTTATGCGATCCATAACGGCGGTTGATGTCGTAGCTATGACATCTTTAGCGATGTTTCTAGCCGCTGTTTTTACATGAGGCTTTACTAGTTCCACGCCTTTCTTGAATAGCGGAACGACTCGCCGGAATAGACCACGAAACAGACCAGCGAGCCCAGAACCGTGCATGAATTCTGCGCCTTGAAAACCGTCCAAGCCATGACCCGCTTGTGTTATGTAATAATGTGTATACGCAACTGGGTCTCCGTACACTCTCTGGGACAGCATTTTTAATGCGTCGTCCCTGATCGCGGTCTAAAGTGTAATCGTGCGATAGTTTTCCCGTATTTGAATTTAACAGGCTTGGCCTGGTCCGTGAGTATCGTTATTGTAATGTTATCAAAGTGTTGTTTGCAGAGCGGTATATAGTCCGGTCTGTTATACTTCTGGGTGACTACATCACCGTTTTTGCCGCTTATCTCAACAGTTCTTAAAAGCTGTACGTAGCTATCACCAACAAGTTGGTGTTGGATTATATCAGTATAAACAAACATTGTATAGAACCCTGCTTTGATATCCGGATTAATTTTTTTCTTTATAAGTAAAGTCTCATTCTCTACAGCATCAACAGACGTTAAATCAACGTTGATACCCTCTAAAAACGGCGAGCCAGACTCGTCGTATCGCATAATGTATTGCAACGGGCTGCCGACAATCTTGTTTGACCAATCGCTTTTGTTTGACCCACCACGCACAAGATGCGGCAGCCCCAATATAACACCCAACTTTTCACACGGAACAAACTTGTAAACGTCCGATTTAGTAACATAAACAGTTCTCTCAATATCGTCGTATCTTAGTCGCAGTTGATCGGGAGGTATTTTACCAGACTCAAGTTTGTTATTAACGGCTTTGACCAGATCATTCATGTGATTGTAATAACCGGGTTTGACAAAAAATTCCTTGATAGGCTCACCCTTTGTCAAGATGTAAAAAAGACCATCTCCCGCCTCAAAGGTATTCCATGTGAGAGGGTACTGGATCTCTACTAACGCCACTTCATAAGGTCCTCGTAGATTGACGGCTTTTGCTAATTTTGTGGTGTAGTCAGCGATGGTGTTGTCTGGGTAAAGCTTAGCTGAAGAGTTGCAGGGTAGTGTAATAAAAAACGATTCATCTTCCATAGTTTACAAGCTCAACAGTTGTTTTTCAGATACCCAAGAGTTAAACTTTTCGGGATAACCGACCCACTTTACAAAATACAAAGTGTCTCCTCTAACTTTCTTCTTTTTGACAATTTTTTCTATCCTGTAAACGCGATGCTTATCGAGGGGGACTTTTTGAACCTCTTCAGCGTAGAAGGACCCTTCAATGAGATCGTCAGACAGGTCTTTCAACTTATAAAGGGGCCTCAGCCCTTTAGTGTTTATAGCGTAAATGGTAAATATTTCATCTGTGTAGGTTTGTTCATAACCCTTTGTAAATGGGCCCTTATAGCGTACAATTCTAACGTGATCGCCTATTTTCAGTAAAGGTTTAACTTTCTTAACAGCAGCGTAATCACCGTAAATATTTTTCCAAATGATCAAAGAATTCTCTTTTGACACATCAACAGGTCGACAACGTATAGATCTGTGATACGAGTGATTATAACTATGCACAAGGTCTTGCAACTTGTCAATGTATCTGTAGGTGTTTTGCTCTCTAAGATAACGCCACATCCGTGTTTTCAGAGTTCTATTAAAACGTTCCACTAACGAAGCTTTGACCGTATTTGTAGTTAAAAAATGATGTATTTTAAAGTCGGCACAAAGTTTTCTCATAGGTTTGTTTATAAACTCTCTACCACGATCCGTCTGAAGCTTTCTGGGGGTCCGACCGCTGAGTCTAAATATCTGCTCGAAAGCGGCAGCTACTGTTGTTCCCGATTTATTTAAAATTCCAGAAACCCAAGCATATTTTGAAAGAATATCAATAACAGTTATCAAGTATTTAACACCGTTGTTTTCTTTTGAAAAGTCTATCATTGACACAAGATCAGCCTGCCACTGACTGTCTATATCAGACACAAGGACTTTGTTTCTTTTAAATGATTTTTTCACCGGTTTGTACAACGTGTAAGTGTCCTCATTGTTTAGCCAATTTTTTACAGAGTCTCTTCTTACACCAAATTTCCTGGCTTCTCTGAATAACACGATAATGAAGTGCTCAACCCCTGTGTTCCGTCTCGTCAGACCAGGTGCTTAGTGGTCAATTACCCTCTCTGCCATGGGTTGAAATCATATATTCAGTCCATACGACCATAGCACACTGACAAACAGGTTTCTGTTGCGTTTCAAGTGTTTTATTGGCTCATTACAGTAGAAAAAGGCAAAGTTTCGGGCCGCACAGGGCCCTTTATCAAGGCTTCTCTGAATAAGGCATCGACACCGCCGTACGATCCAGCCGCTTTTGGTGTGTAATACTGTTTTCTCAATATTTCAGCATTTGCCATCATTTTACCACCTTTTCTAAGAATGTCTAACGGTCTACGCTGTCAAAAGACGTCTGCAACTATATATTTTCAAGTTAATTGATTTATTCGCATCTATACATATAACTTATAAAAAAGGAGGACTACATTTTAGTAAAAAATTATGTTTTTATTAAAAAATCAACATTCAAAAGGTATAGCATACAAAGATAGATATATTTATATACAATCAAAGTAAAATTTACAACGTTAACCAAGTCATCTGTGCCAGCGGCATAGTGCGCTTTTTAGGTAATAAAGTTCCACGCGTCACACCCACCGGTGTAGCGAACAGCGAACGACCAAGAGGGCTGTGAATAGATTCAAAAGATTCAGCTTGCGCGCCCCTTTTTAAATTATCGAGAAGTTCTCTTGTTTTTGTATTACCGATTACCGTAGAGGGTACGTTCAGCTCCGCTATGGTGTCCAAGAAGAAATCCCAACCACGAGGTACTTTAGCTTTAATTAAGCCGTGACTCTGTGTCGCTGTGCGAATGAGATCGATAATGTTGGACCCTGGTATGGTTTGGTCTTTGTAAATGAATTCACCCCTAGCGTTCCAAGAGCTCTTGTTGCCTGCCCGCAGCAGTTTATTCAGCAAAAGTTCTGCGTTTTTCCTATACCTTATATTTACATTGTCGAGTATCTCTTTTACATCATCGCCTGTAGAAGAATCATTTGACAATTGTTGTTGAACAGTTTGCGGTTGTGTAATCAAAGTTAAGGTTGACATCTCTTTCTGTTTGGTGAGCGCTAGGTATCTCTGTAACACGTTTGTGTATTTCTTAATTTTTTCATCATCTGAAAGATCATTTCTGTTAAGTATCTCGCTAATTTCCCCATCTAAACGTTGTGTAGTGGTTTGGCGTATATCGGTTGTTTCCGCAACAGGTTTTTTTAACCTGTCCAATTCTTGTTTGGAAACCAAGAACATTTTCTCAGCGTACTCCATTACGAACCACCGGTTCTATTAGCTATAAGACTGGTAATTAAAGGGATTGCAAAGCTCAGCAGCGCTCCTATAAAACCGCCGCTCTGGTTCACAATGCGCTTCTTGCCCTTAATGGAGTATGTTTTATCGCTTAATTTCTTTATAGCTCTACGCCACTTTTTAAGTATATTTTTCTGACGTTCTCTAAGAGGAATCTTTCCTTTAAGGATGTTAAGAGCGATCTCACCAATAGCTGAAATCAAATCATTACTGGCGTTGCGTAAGATGGATTTTCGCACCGTCGGTTTTGTTTTAACCAACGTCTTTAGAAGATCCCAATTACGGCGGATCCTGCTAGACATCTTTACAGTAACAACGTTGTTACCAAGAATGACCTTTGTGATGAGAAAATTACTTTTTAGAGCTTCTTTTTGCACACATAAGCCGTCGGAAGATCTGGCGGGAACAAGCCGGTTCTTAGTCGCAGTTCCTCGGGTGTATCAGATCTTAAATCTACGAGTAGATATCCGTAAGGCTGATGCGTGGCATCTTCAAAAGCTTCTAAAAAGAAACGTGTTTTACCGGGGTACATTTGCCGAGCCAGCGTAATAACCTGTAATTTATCACGCGGGTTCTTAAACAGGACCATGTATTTAGTGTTTAAATTTATGGTTCGGCTTTTCTTACCCTGACAAAACACGTTTTGAACGAGATACATAATGCTCAAATTTCTGTGGTGTACATATTTGGTGAATGCGTTTTGTATTTCAAGGTTTTCACAAGCCGCCTCCATAAGATCATCAACAACTGCCAAATTTACCTTGTCCGACGGGAATAGATCGTCGTCTGTAAAATTTTGCGGTACCCCCTCGATAAACCTGATATTTGTAAATAGGCTGTTGAGATCATCATACAATTTTTGCCAACATGCATAAAACCAAATGACATTATCAGGTTTGTGCGACATTAACGTATCTGAGTGTATCAACAATTGTTTTACAAAAAACTCTTTCCGGAATTTGATGGACCGGCTAAAATACAAGAAAAAGGGTGTTGAAATTGAGTCATCATGTCTAATAGCCAAAAGGCACCGTCGTAAAGTCTGCCAGCAGTTGTCTCTTTGTGTAGACACACTTTTGAGTTTTACGTAACGGTCTTGTCTCAATGTCCCAACGCTTCCTATTTCTGACAATTCCGTTTTGTTCTATACCTATTGTTTTCTGGTTCTTGGGATCTGAATTGCGTGAGTAGTCCAACACAAGGTCTTTTAAACTGTCAAAATTAACAAGTTGTGTGTTAGCAGTATTGAGTGTTATACCCTTAACCTTTAGTACAGTTTTCTCGGTGTTGAGTTTGTAACCATAGGTCTTTGGACCTGCAGATACAAACTCTGTAATATATGTACCATCGGGTATTTCGCTAGTCAGCTCACCGAGAAAATCGCCCAAAGACGGGTTCCAGTCACCCTCTCTACTCACGAATATAACGGAGTCTGTGTCGTGGTATAGACATCGTTCTTGCAGTCTGTCTAGGAGCGTGTATAACTCAAGTCTGGCATAGGCAGTAGTAAAACAGGCTATAAAAATGTTTGTGTTTTTGTTGCGCGTGTAGCGCTCTTTTACATATTTCCAATTAACTACTGTTGTCTCGTCATCGATGAAATTAACCTCTGAGACGTCGTAGTATGGTACAAAAGCTAATTTGAAAAGTTCATCAGGATCCGTGACTATACTGGTGCGCGACAAGTTAGAACGCTGTCCAAACTTACCCCACAAAGAGTTGAGGAACAGTTTTGAGATTTGTCTTTTTGCGGGGTTTACAGCGATTTTGTCAGGCCGCAAGCGAACACCTTCTTTTTTAAAAAACGCGTCTATGTACGCCATTTTTTCTGAATCATTTTTACACCAACTGGGATAGCCAGAAGCCTCCTGTTTATCCCTGAGGTGTAACTTGATGTACGGAGCAAACAGTTCGTTTGTAGTATTGGGGAAATGCCAGATCTCGTAGACCTCCCCAATCCTATAACCTTTTTCCACCGCTAAAATTAGTTCTATAGTACACCATGTACCTGTCAGGGATCGTTCGTCATCAGTGTGATTGCAGATGTCTTTCTGGGAATTCAAAGCGCATGTATAGCAAAGCGGAAACATTAGTTTTTTATTCAGCTTTACAGGAAGGACCGGAAAAAATAAATCTCTGGGCGGATACACTTTAACTTTGGCAATACCAAAGTATTTTTTGATGTGTCCAAAATGATCAAAAATGATTTCTGGGTGACCGACTGGATACGTTTTAGTTTTATTAACGAAAGGGTATAAACTAGTGAAATCGTAATAATGTAGCGTTTCACCGGGCTGCACCTTGTGATAAAGTTTGATGGCGTTGGTTCGACCACCGTAAAGTGAATCACGAGGGTCCAAAGGTACTGGAAACTGCATTTTAAACAGAAAGTCTTTGACCCCTTCATCACTAGCGACCATTTCACGCCACTCGTGTTCCCACATGACACGGACTGTAAAGCCGCATCTCTGTAGGTGACTTTTCTTAACTAAGAAAGAGTGATACAGCTGACCGTATGAGGATTTAGTAAGCTCATTACGGTCATGCTCGTTATAACACACGGGACAGCCGTGGTAAAAACAACCCTGAAATTCAAAGGCGGTTTGTAAACCATTAACTAAAGCATAACCGTCCAAAAAGTATTTCCCCACCTTCTTCTCACCGCCCTTCAAGGCATGTTGAATAGTTATGCCTTCTGTGTGTTCTAAGAACATGAGCCACTGAATAGCAGGTGTGGAAAATCGTTTCTGGGTCTTGTGGTACATATCTGCGGGCACAATCGCCACGGTATTTGCTGGAAGAAATTTAAACCGGTACATGGACATGCAGACAGATGCCAGCGTGATGAGCTGGAATGGATCAATGCATTTAGTGACCAATTTGTATTTCTTGCCAGGTTTACATTTCTTGCCGCGTTTAAAGTATTGTTTGACTGTTTTTTTAGTCATATCCATAATCGTGTCCCTGTAACACTCACAGGCCCTTCTCAAGACCTCCACATCCTGTTTACAGTAAGCCTTTAGTTCTGCCTGAAAATGAAAGGTGTCATTTTTATGGTTTTGGTACCACTCCACAAATTCTTTTTTCTCCCCGGGCATCATGTAATCCACGCCGTAATACCGGATGTCCGGCATCGGCCCTATGTAATTTTGATTTTCTTCTGTATTGAAGAAATGTGGGAAATGACCCTTGGACCCCGAAAAACCCATAGCTTCAGGCATCTTACTGAGTTTCATCGGCATGAAATTCAAAGAATCTATGAACCTCATTTTTAAATCTTTTAGGGACACACACATTAATCGCCCTCCTTGGTTAACAACTTCAATTTTAAATTTTTCCTTGATCAGTTCCTGTACAACAAAATAAGCGTCGTAACGACCGGCATTATGGGCTATGAATGTGTAACCCAAAAACTTGCCGTTGGTAAAAAAGCGGACAAAGTCCTGCGTGCAAGTTTTTCCGTTGAATTCCCAGGAATTTGGACCGTATAAAGTCGTTGCAAAAATGTAATTGGGTACGTGTACACCTGTTTCTTGCATACACTCAAAGTCGTAAAATATGTATTTGTCGGTCATTTGTTTGGGGTTGTAAGGTTGCATGTAACAACTATGTTCGTCAAATTTGTCAACCACCGCTCCGCATACGCTGCATTTCAAACCGTTACACTTGTGCTCGTCCCCATTGTCTACATATCTGTAACAAGAATCGCAGAAAGTTTTTTTCTTACAAATAGCGTTGTTGTTTGCAGCCAAGTTTCTATGTGTTGCAAAGCACTGAACTGACCGACAGAACACACGACATATGGGACATCGTAAATTATCACTCTGTTCAATGCAGTCTGGACGGTGACATGCTTTGCAAAACTGAACACAGTCGTGGTTATATTTATGGCTGTATAAAGAACAACACATATCGCAGAAAACGTTGGCGCCAATAAACGCTTTTATATTTTTTATACCGTAATAATGCGTTTCATGGTGTAATATGTAGACAATCTTGTCTCTATTGGTATTACCCGTATGATAATAACGCCAATGACCTCTATTGTGGTACAAAACTTTAATTGTAATGTTTAAATATTTTTCAAACATTACAATATCGTTAAAAGAAACTAAATGTCCTTCCGGTATTTGTAAAGCACTATGCAGTTGACGCGCTTTCTTTAACAACACGTCGTCGCTTGCATCAGTGCCATCCAAAATAGCGTACACACTAGCGGCCAAGCAAACTTTATCATCGTAATTGTTAAAGTCGTACAAATGCTGTTTTTTACGGTCGATGATCCTGCTGTACGCTATGGACCCCAAGCGTCTTCGGGAACCGCCGCGACGGTTCCTGACGACTATAACAACTAGTTTAAGGGAATTACCGGCTATGCACTCCGCGTTGCTCTGTAGAGCGTTAGCGACATTGTTCAAAAATGTTTCGGCTGTAAAACCCTCTCTAGTATGTCTTGTTGAAAAAATTGAGTCAAACGTCTCGCCGCCGTCTAAACGCAACTGTATAAAATCACCCGGTTCAACGTCCCGTAAAACCCTATCTAGCAATGTCTGTATGGCTGCGTGTATAGCGTCAACAGCGTCAACGAACGATCGGATGGTTTCCAGATTCACAAATCTAAAGTGTTCGGTGTACATAACGCTATTAAAATTTGAAAAGTCACGTTGTTGCTGAAAAACAGATTCTAAATACACAGTTCTAACGTCATACTGTTCTGGGTTGTCATTGTCTGTACACGGTATGTCAGTTTGTGAACCAGGGGGTTGAAAACGATTTGTTTGCTCTGTAGGTGGACGAATAGTCCGCTCGTTGTGTGGGTGAAAGCGCTCTGCTTGCGGTGTGTTCGCTGTTTGTACAGCGCTCACGCTGGTCGGCTCAACCGCTTTGTTACAACGGAGCCTTCTCTTTTTCCTAGCAGTTTTAGACCGTCTAGCCGCAAAGTACATCTTTATAGCCCGTTTTAATTTTTTTGTTCTTACATTCACGGGTGTTTTTTTGTTTTTATAAGATTGTCCACCACCAATCATGCATAGTCAATTTTTACCCATCATCTCTTTTTCAATCTCATCGACATGAGTCATCAACCTTTCATATTTATCATGTGCCGCGTGTATTTTTATCACACTAATTTCGTTGGGGTTGTTGAATGCCAAAAACATAGAGTCTCGCACAAAACATCTTAAATAGTTGGCTACACGCATCATTTTATCGTTGTAGCGTGCAAGAGAACTCAATACATTGTAAGTATTTTCGTCCCAACAAGTGCAAGAACGTACAAGCGGAACATGATGATATGAGGCATTCTGAACCTGACAGATTCCAACCTGATCCCTACCGTCATCATTTGTGTCTGGTGTGTCAAATGTTATTCGTCTTTTAAAAATATGGGCCTCTGGTGTATCGTGGACTAAGTTAATGTCGCATAAATCTGTTTTGTCATTCACCATGCATGTTGACTCACCACCCTCCGGAGACCGCTGTGTTTTCATTATATCGGTAATCGGTGATATGGCCGCTTCACGTTGAGACAGAATTTCTGAAAATAACGATTGCGGCGATGAGTGCGGTGTTTTTGCTGTTTGATTTTCTCTCCTGTACCATTTTTTACAACTTTCTTTTCTTTTTGCTAAAATTTAAAAAAGTAACCGTTAGGATTTTAAACACTTTCAACACGTTCAGTACAGTCAAATAGTGTTATGATTTAGTTAAACTCACGAGCATTTGGACAAGAGATAAATGGATCCGTTAAATTTTCATATCGCCAACTGTCGCGAGCGCTGGTGCTTGGCTCAGGAGTATCTACGATGCAGGAATTTCTCACAATACCGTTGCTGTCCCCCGACGACAAAACACCTGAAATTAAAACGAAGGGACAATATAATGTCTCGCGTCTAAAGCAATAGATATTGGCATTTCATTGTCTTTTAGAGATTTACCATTTGATCGCTTTGCTCTTGCTCTAGAAGGGACCGGGGCTGTGAAAGTTTTCCGCTTCACGGCTGCGTGTTTAAAAAAGTGTATTAGAATTATAGATAATGTTTAAGACAGTCTGCATCAATAGTGCTGATTAGTGTCTTACGTGCTTTGCCCCGTTTGCTTCATTGTTTTTTTTGCTTGTGACCCGGATGATGTGAGATCTATAATGGATGGTGGTTCATTCTCCTTTAACACAGCAGAATTGTTGGAGCCACCAGCCGGGGCGTCAGGATACGCTTTGTTTTTTACAAACATGCCGCTGTTTGAAGGTTTTAGAATCTTATCGTCGTGTACACCTAACATTAACAAATACCAAATGTTACAAATGATAATATAACAATATTATATAGTAAAACATATAGAGCAAAACTTGAAAATAGTGATGTAAAGTATAATAAGAATGACTGCAGTTAGCACTCTTACCATCCATTCGAGAGAACGATTCTTCTGAAATGGTCTGCGGGCCGTCTGGAATATACGCTGTATCGTCTGAAATTATTTGCGGACTCTGTACGGAGCAGAATGACTCAAAAAATTCTTCGGCGGCTATCAACATTTCAGAATCCGGGATAAAATCATTGATCCAAGAGTCCGTAATAAGGTCTTGGCCGTTCAAGCTCTCTTGGTATGAAGCCATCTAAAACATTTTTGAGAAACATCATTTGTTGAGCAGAATAGTTTATCTAAATAGACACTCTAAAATATTATCTGATAAACTATATATATATATATATATATATATGCAGACATCGAAAATAAGACAAAGATTGGTATCATAACAAGGCATTACAACATAAACAGTAATTAAGACAGTACAACATAAACAGTAATTAATACTAAATTGTTAAGTTTGTGAATCAACATAATTTGTTGAGCCGAATAGTTTATCTAAATAGACACGCTAAAATATTATCTGATAAACTATATATATATATATATATATATATATATATATATATATATATATATATATATATATATATATATATATATATATATATATATATATATATACACATTTGTGTAATATACAGTATATAATAGACAAAAGCAGACATTGAAAATAAGACAAAGATTGGTATCATGACAAGGCATTACAACATAAACAGTAATTAACACTAAATTGTTAAGTTTGTGAATCTTACCTCAATTTTTGAAATGCGGGGTCTGTTGTTGAAGTGTTTGCCCTTTAGAAAAATGCTTGTGACACTGGGTGTAAAGGGGCTGTTTATATAGGAATTTGGTCTGGATAGGCCGGCCTACTAATGAAGCATTATCATATTCATTAGCAAGATTTTTTTTTTTCAGGACGGTCTGATATGTGTACATTTAAGATACTTTGACTATATTATAGATTATTAAATAACAACAGTGTAATAGCAGTTACATTTTGATTTATATGTCTTATTTTTGATTCAATGCTATACAATAACAGTGCAAGAGTTCGCTATTGGGCATCGGTAAAAGCATAATTCAAAATGTATTTGATTTTTCTACTGAATAGTTTATGTTTTACCTCTAAAGACCTTTTAGTTAACATTTTATAATACTAGGTAAAGCGAGTTTTAGCTTGATAGAACAAGCTTACACACTTTTCCGCATGCCGCTAAATAAGTATATTTTTTCTTATTTTATGTTCAATACTATATGTTGGCACTACAAGAGTTTGCTATTGCATATCTATAAAAAGTCTAATTCAAAATGTATTTTAGCCGCACTAGAACAAACTTATGCACAATGTTATGTATGATGTTCATGAGATTATTATTGAAATAAATAATAGAAGGGTGATTTTATATGATTTCCAAACACATATGGCTAATTAAATTTTGGAGGTTGATTTGTCTTTACAACCTGAGTACACAGATGACTAATGGTATTTCAACAGATCTGTTGCCCAACAGCTAAGGTTTTTACACCATGTGTCCAACAACTGTCTCTTTTCAGTCTGGGTTACACAGATGTCTATTTGTTTTTCAAAACAGATCAGTTACATACAAAGCCATTAGTGAGCTTCTGTCTTATTGACAAAAAAAAATAAAACCAATATGATTGCATTTTTTTTTTTTTTTCACTATACGGATGTATCTCGGCTTCACAAAGGGATAAGCTAGAAATTGAGGCTGTTTGATATTAGAAAGGGGCGTACTTTAGGCGTGGTGTGGGAAGGTTGAATGGGCGGGGCTGTGGGAGGGGTGGGAGGGGTTATGGGCGGGGAAAGGAGCGTGTCGACCTGTCAAATTAAGTTTGACGAAAGGGCTATACGTTATACTACTAAGATGTTTAAGAATAATATAGGTTAGAAGCAGTAATGTCAGTTTGCTTTGTGTAACTTCTGTTTTTAGAAATGTGATTGTAATTTTAATGTTTACACAAACACAATTTTTTCTATGTTACAACTACTTTGTGCTAACTAGACAGTTTCTAAATATAAATATATGCATTATAAAGCCTCTAGACAAAGGGGAATGCACCTTGCATAAAACCACAGGGGTCCCACAGAGGATCATGGGAATTGTAGTATAATGGCTAAGTAGAGAACAGTAGGCGGAGACTTATGCTGCAAAAAGATTTTAAATTGGAAACTAATGAGGGAGCCACACCTTCTATGAGGAAGTGGACCGGAGAGTCTGTGAAACGTGTAGGAAAGGACAGTGTGGCACCAATTGCTACTCCCTGAACACCACCATATCTCCAAACAGCAGATCCTTCTGAGGAGTCTGGATTTTTACCTTGGAATGTGATGTGCTTTTGATGCTGAACTGTTCGTGAGTAGGCAATTGGCGTTCTGTGATTGCTTTTAAAATATTTATTAAACAGAATTATACTATTATTGTTTTCTCTTTTATCTCCACTTCATGTATGGAGTAATGAATTAACTGCGGAACACAAAACAAATATGCACATGCAAGCTGCACATTGACTGTTTGTAAGTACATGCCCAAAAGGGAAGCCTGATTCATGTGTACACCTTAGGTGGATCCAATTGACCTTTATTTCTGAACACCTTTTAACCCTATTGTGGCTGGAGTGCCCTTATCAGACAACATAAAACAGTATTGCCCTATGTGCGCTCCCTTCTCTTTTAGATATTGTGCAGCGCTGACCAACTTTGTGTGAGTTGGAATTAAGGAAGCAGCGGAGATACTTAGTAAAGTGGCGCAGTATTAATAAAAGCCTCTCCCAGTGCTTTTAATTGTCTATATAAAGAAACCCCAGATACATAAAAGAGAAGAAAAGCTCAGTAGTTCTAATGTTGGGTTTAGATACCAAGCCTCATATGTTCAGCTAAGGGGAGCGGAAAACTGTAAAAAACACAGTTGGGCTGTCACTCACAAACATTCCAATGTGCAGGCCAAAGTATAAAGCAGGCATGTCCAAAGTCCTGCCCATGGGCCAATTGCGGCCTGTTTTCAAATTTACACCGGCCCACAGCCTCTGTCATGAAATTAATAATAATGTGGCCTGCCAGCACAGTGTGATCAGGAATCGCTTAGCCATAGCAGTAATATTTGGGCACATTAGTGAAATGATCTGGCATTTGGTTTATACTGCTGCCTGTGTGCTAAAGGTGTTAGCAATAGACACGTACTGGCATGTACTGATGTGCTGCTCTTGCGTACTTCTTTATGGCTGAAGATGCAATAGACGTACTGACGTGCCAGTACAGTAAACTACAGAAGTATGCGAGAGCGGTGCGTCACTACCTGCCGTTACGTGTCTTTTGCTAACACCTTCAGCACACAGGCAGCAGTATAGAACAAGCGGCAGATCATTTCACTAATGACTATCCTGCCCAAATATTACTGCTACAGCTGCGCAATTCCTTGTTTAAATAAGGCACAGAGAATAAGTCCAAACATACTCCACTTCTTCACTCCCTAAACGCCGTGTACGCGTCCGTCTCCAGGATTGAATGATCCTGATCACAAGCTAGCTTCCTCGGAATGGATGTCAGGCTGAGTGGTCGCCCCCACACATTTTCACCTCACCAAATCTGGCCCTTGTTGCAAAAAGTTTGGACACCCCTGATATAAAGAGTATTTTATTATTCATATAACAAGTCCACATACAGCCTTTAGTACTTTATCATAGATTTGAGTAGACTGGAATTTCAGTAGCCTGTGTAAGTGCATGAACAATGCCATTTAGGCTTTATTAACTAACATTGTGCCCATTGTGCATACGATGTAGTAACTGGCCTACACTAGGCAGGCCCGGACTGGCAATCTGTGGGTTCTGGCAAATGCCAGAGGGGCTGCTGTATGGTTCCATAGAATGTTACCATATAGTGGGCTGGTAGGGGGCTGTTTGGGTCTCTGTGTACTTGGAATGGCAGGGCCTATTTTAACACCCAGTCCAGGCCTGATACTAGGTACACTAGTGCCACCTTCTATGTAAGGAAACTGCACACTGTCCTGGGCCAGTTCATCAAATCCATACTGTACTTACATACTTTACTTATTTATTTTCATACCTGACAAATCTGTCTATTATTATTGCTGTTGATTACTATGATTGTTGTTGATAATAATAATAATAATAATAATATAGGTATGGGACCTCTTATCAAGAATGCTTGGGACCTGGGGTTTTCCAGATAACAGATCTTTCCGTAATTTGGATCTTCTTAGCTGAAGTCTACTAGAAAATCTTTAAACATTTAATAAATGCAATACAATGTTTTTGCTTCCAATAAGGATTATTTATATCTTAGTCTGGATCAAGCACAAGCTACGGTTTTATTATTACACAGAAAAAGGAAATAATTTTTTAAAATTTGGATTATTTGATTATAATGGAGTCTATGGGAGATGGCCTTTTCGTTATCTGGAGCTTTCTGGATAATGGGTTTTCGAATAACGGATCCCATACCTACTGTATATTAATAATTATGGAAATACAGAAAATAATTAACATAATTCCAGTAATTTACCAAAAATGTATAAGAAGAGACAAATAGCTGAGATGATCTATGCAATGTAAAAAAAATCAGTGTGATACAGATGATCAAGTATAATATGGCTACTCCCCATAATATATCAACAAGATTCATATTCAGAATCCCATTTGGATTTTATATCTATTTTTCCTGAGAATGTTCTCTGTGGTACAGACTGATCTTTCATATGGACTCGGCTGTCAAAATACCAAAGTGTTATGTTGTTTCAGTTCTATATCGTTTTGATAAAGTTACAATTTCATAGTACTTCACCAAGAGAAAACTAAAACAGAAAGTGAAAGTGAGTCTGAAAGTTTCGTTTAATGATTTATCCTCATAAAGTCAGAAAATGTTAGCGAGAAAGTGAGAACTGAAAGCAGACGATGAGTGAGAATGAAAATATGTAAAGCAAGAGGAACAATGAGGAATGTTCTGTGTGTGAGTTACGGTGTGAGTTTAATGAAGTGTTTCTTGAAGGTACAGTTCACCTTAAAATGAATGAAAGGCATGATTTAAGCAGTCATCATTTGATAACATTAGCTATATTTTTTCAAGACAACTCGACATCAGATTGCAATATCTGTTAATTTATATAGCAATGACACATTTATACATCAGTCACTGCCCCAATGGAGCTGACAATCTAAGGTCCCTATTATATTCTCTCACACACACACACACTCTCTCTCTCTCTCTCTCTCTCTCTCTCTCTCTCGTCAATTTTATCAGGAGAAAACCCAGAAGAAACCCACACAGTCACAGAGGGGACATACAAACTCCTTCCACATAGTGCCAAAGTCCACTGTGCTGTCCCATAAAATAAATATTATTAAGTGTTAAGTAAATAGCTGCCCAGTAGCCACCAAAGCTGCACCAGATTTCAGGTGTAGAACACAGTGCTCTGTGCATAAGCAGTTTGTGCTCTTATACTTTCATCCAGGGAAATAAAAAAAGGCAGATATCAGGATACTTTATAAAGCTAAAATGTGTTTTAGAGATTGTGTGTATTGTTCTCCCTTATGCTCTGAGCTGCTGAAATATATGTAGGATAGTTCAAGAAAAAATATACACTTTTCATATATGAATCCCCAGAGTCATGCCTCATTATACATGTGGCACTATTCTATTATGAGATGTATTGAATGCCATAGATTACATGGCTGGTGGCATGTTAAGCAGAATATAAAACATAGTTTCCCAGTACAAAGTATATGCATGCTTAACCATGTGGAAATATTTGCCTGTGTTGCAAAAAAAAAAAACTGGAAGTAATAATACAGCCTTGTTGGCTTACTCTGGCTTCCTGGCACCTAAGACATCATCTCCAGTTCTTCATTTCATGGAGCTGAATAGAGCCTAAGAAAACTGGAACAAGACAGCTGTAATCTGAAAGTAGGCAGTAGGCAGTAAAGCAATCTGAAAGTAGGCAGTAGACTGGAGTACAGCTGGAGAAAGGAGAATGCCAGGGGAGAAGCCAGGGAACATCCAGGGGAGAAAATACAACTAGATGTTTAACCATTCTGCTGCTGCACATTCATAGATATTATATTCAAGAACAGAATAAGTAGTGTCATGCTATGAACTGGCAAAACATTATACAATTGTTGGAATCTCCCAGATAATAGAAATCATTCTAGTGGCAAGCAAGTATTGTCCTAACGGGAAGTCTAGACATTATATCTAAAAATTGTCTGCCGTTAGTACTGCATATTTAAATTTGTAGTTTTTATCTCTGCATGGATAGCAGCTGTCCCACATCATAATAATTATAATTGTGTAGGCAAGCCATGCAGCATTATCTTTTACTGAATATTTAATATGTAAAGTGAAAATGAAAGTTAATATTTCCCTATAAACAGATCTTATCTTAGAGCACAAAATCATGTTAGATATCTGGTTATATCAACTTGGTCACAGGGCTGGATTTACATAGCGGGTGCCCCTAGCCCCGCCGTCATTCTACACAGGGGTGCTTCGCCAATGAGGCGACTTGAGGCTGTCGTCTCAGGCGGCAGCGCCCCACTAGGTACCAGGGGCGGCAAAAATGCTGCTCCTGGTATTTTAAGAGCGAATTTCCGGGGGGGGGGGCAGCAGCATCTGCTACTGCCTCAGGCGGCGGAGGGAATGGAGCAATGGGGAATGGCACATGGGAAATTTAAAAAAAAACTATCATAACCCTGCCCATCCCCAGTGTTTCTGAACTGGCTATCTCCTATAGAAGACAGGAAGGAGAAATCGAGCAGCGCAGGATGGATCGTCGCCCTGAAGAGGAGCCAGGGCCGGAACTAGGGGTAGGCAGAGCCTAGGGCGCAATCATGGGGGGGCCGCACTTTTAAGGAGAATTTTTTTCTTTTCTTTTTTAAACCTTGGTTTGCTTGGCCTTTAATAGTTTTAAAATTTTATAAACTGCCTGTTACAACCCCCTCTTGCCCATGATTTGTACTGTGGGCAGAAGCACTTCCCACCTCCCTCTTGCTGCTGACACAGATACATATTTGGGGGCAATTTGATGGATTGGCTGCTGCTGGTTGTCAGGGAGCGGGATGCTCCCACCAGGGAGGTTGTCAGGATCAAGGAGGAACAGTGTCGGACTGGCCCGGCGGGACACCGGGAAAAAACCCGGTGGGCCCCGACCCTCGTGGGCCCCCGCCGGGCCAGACCCCCTCTAATAGTATAAAAATTTTTAAAAAGTTTCCGGCGATGCGCATCGCATCACCGCTTGCAAATGCGCATCGGCGCTTGCGCGCCGAGAAGTGCGCTTGCGCATGCGCATGGCGGTGTTCGTGCGGCGCAGCAGTCCCGGTGGGCCCCAGTCCCCCCAGTCTGACCCTGAGGAGGAAGCCCACAAGGGAGTCAAGGTCGCGGTGTCCAACAAGGGGTAAACCAGAAGAATAACCAAAGTCCAGGCAAGGGTTCAAGGGCAGGCAGAATATCAGCAAAGTCCAAAAGTCCAGGCAAGAGGTCAGCAACAAACAGGAACAAGATAAGTCTTCAGACAAGCAGACAGGAAACCCAGGAAACACACAGGAATGAATCCTATACTTGGGCGCCATTCTGGCGTCTTGGTATGGCTTTTATATTTGAATTTGGCGCCATAGTGACGTCATCGGCATCCTTGCGCCGACGTCGACGCGCTGACGTCATCGCGCCGGCGCCGCTACCCATGTGGCGGCCATGGGCGCCGCCATTTTGGGAGCGACGCCGGCAGGGGAGGACGCGCCGCCCGGAGCTCCTGCTCCGGGCGGTGATCGTGACACTGGCTCAGGTACATGGGGCCATATGGTGGCTGCTGGCACAGGTACACAGATGTTTTGGGCAATATGATGGATGTTTAGCTCCTGCTGGCACAGGTACAAATTAGGGGCAATATGATGGATTTTTTTGGCTGCCTCCTGCATAGATACAGATTGGGGGTAACAATATGATGGATGTTTTGTCTTATACTGGCACAGGTACAGACTAGGCACTTGGGAGCAATCTGAGGGATTGACTGCCATTGGCATAGGTACATGGGGCAACACTTTGGCTGCTGGCACAGGTACAGGGAGCAATATGAATGGTAAGGTGGGAAATGGTAATGCAATACCGGGTGGGCGGGCACTGATTAAAGCCCTTGCCTAGGGTGCCAAAATACCTTGGCCCGGCCCTGAGAGGAGCGCAAGCAGAGAATCTGTAAGTTATTTCTTAATAAAGACTTTGTGAATTAAAAGTTAAATGTGTCTTGGTGTTTTTTTTCGTTATGTAAAATACATTTTTTTAAAAAAAAAATTATGCTACTGGTCCTTTAAAAGGAGGTGTGGAGCAACACCTCAGAGCTTCCCCCTAGAGACCTCCTTGAGTGGAGGAGGGTGAGGAACCACGTCAGAACCTCCTTGAGAGGAGGGAAGGAGATGTGCATGTGAGAAGCTGGGAACAAGAGTCTGATACCCCCTTTGTTGGAGAGAGCTCCAAAAGGACTGGAGAGGAAGACAGAAACCCCACCCAAAGTCAAAGTAAACTTTATTGTCATCTCAGCGGTATACAAATATACAGTGAGACGAGACGATGTGGCTCCAGCTAGTACAGATCACAAAAAGGCACTTAAAAAATACACAATAAATATGTAAACATGAAATTTGCAATATATAGGCAGAAATTGCATATATACATGTGTAAACCTTTAGCATTGTGCAAATAAATTAACAGTTCACAAAGTTAAGTTCACAGTTCAGGTGTGTCTGGAATGTAGTGGGAGGGCAGTCAGTGAGTTGCGGAAAAAAGCTTTCATGCAGCCTGGTTGTTCGGGCTTTAATACTGTGAAATCGTCTGCTGGATGGGAGCAGCGTGAACATTCCGTGTGAGGGGTGTGTGGAGTCCAGTGCAATGCAGGAGGCCTTTCTTACACAGCACTTGTGGAAGATGTCCTGCAGTGATGGAAGAGCCGCTCAAATGATGTTGCCAGCTGCTCTGACAGTCCGCTGTAGACTTTTCCGGTCAGCAGATCTGGCACTACTGTACCAGATGGAGATGCAGCTCATGAGGACGCTCTCTATGGTGCCCCTGTAGAACACTATGAGGGTGGGAGGCGGAAGGCTGGCCCGTTTCAGTCGTCTTAGGAAGTGAAGATGCTGCTGAGCCTTTTTGGTGATAGAGGCGGTGTTGGTGGTCCAGGTGAGGTCATCAGAGATGTGGACTCCCAGGAATTTGGTGTTCTTTACTGTCTCTACTGTGAAGCCGTTGATGTTGAGTGGTGTGTGAGCAGGGAAAGTTCTCCTGAAGTCGACGATCATCTCTTTCATTTTATCCACATTCAGTGACAGGTTGTGCTCACTGCACCAGACTGCCAGCTACTGAACCTCATCTCTGTACGCTGACTCGTCGTTGTGGTTGATGAGTCCCACCACAGTTGTGTCATCGGCGAACTCGATGATGTGGTTCGAGCTGTGTCTAGCTATGCAGTCATGTGTCAGCAATGTGTACAACAACGGCCTGAGAACACATCCTTGAGGAGCTCCTGTACTCAATCTGATGGTGCTGGAAACCTTGTCGCCGATACAAACAGACTGAGGCCTCTCTGACAGAAAGTCAGGTGGAGTACAGAAGATATGGCATCCTCAGTTGACCTGTTTGGCAAATTGTAGTGGGTCCAGTGAGCGGGGGAGGGTGCTCTTGATGTGTGCCATCACAAGTCTCTCGAAGCATTTCATGATGACTGGGGTTAATGCAACAGGGCGGTAGTCATTCAGGCAGGTTACTGAAGATTTCTTTGGCACTGGAATGATGGTGGTGGACTTGAAGCATGTGGGGATGATCATCTGGCTTAGCAATGTGTTGAAAATGTCAGTGAAGACGTCAGCCAGCTGATCTGCACAGTCTCTAAGCACACGACCAGGAATGTTGTCTGGTCCGGCAGCCTTTCGTGGATTGACCTTGGTTAAGGTTCGCCTCCGGCCGTGGGTAGACAGATGACTTGGTCGGTGAGAGGAGGTGTGGCTTTTCTCACAGGCTCTTTGTTTAGCGCGTCAAACCGTGCGTAGGAACTTGTTCAGTTCCTCTGGGAGTGTGTCGCCTTCGTCGCTGCTGCTCCACGCAGGCTTGTACTGTGTGACAGCCTGAATGCCTTGCCATAAGTTGCGTGAGTGTTTTGAGTTGTCAAAATGATTTTGAATCTTCAGTGTGTACTTTTGCTTTGCTTGTCTGATGGTTCGAGAGAGGTTGGCCCTGGCTATTTTAAGAGCAACTCTGTCCCCTGATCGGAAAGCGGCATCTCTCTCTCTTAGCGTGCACGAACCTTTGCTGTAAACCAGGGTTTTTCGTAGGGTCTCGTGGTGACAGTTTTGGAGACGGTAACATCCTCTATGCATTTGTTGATGTAGCAGGTCACAGAGTCTGTGTACTCCTCCAAGTTGATGGAGCCATTGTGGGTAGCAGCCTCCCTGAACATGTTCCAATCTGTGCAGTTGAAACAGTCCTAAAGTGCTTCCACAGCTCCACTCGGCCAGACTGTGATGGTTTTTCTGGCTGGTTTTGTGCGTTTGAGCAGCGATGTGTATGTGGGTGATAACATCACTGTCCGGTGGTCGGAGGAACCTATGTGGGCGCGCACGAAGGCTTTGTAGGCGTCGCGCACGTTTGTGTAGACTTTGTCCAAACTGTTCTCTCCCCTTGTGGCAAAGTTCACATCCAAGAGACAAGAGTGTCTTAAGTGTACTCCAGAGAGGATTCTGGGAGTTGTGTCCAGTGAATGCTGTAAGAGCTAAAAACGTGAGTTTATATAAACACCAGTGAGGGTGTGAATTGGGACTGTGATTTCTTATGATTGAAGCCAGTGGGCTGAAGATTGTATTCATGTCAAATAAAAGCCAGCAAAGCTGCATTCAAACATAAAAGTGCTGTCAGTATCCTTTTCTGTGCTAAAAAAAAACTGTGCCGTGGCTCTGGATTTCACAAACAGAAGCTCACACTGTCCAATACGGAAGGATTGAAAGTTAAGGACATTTAGAAGTAGCCCAGTATTGTTTTTTTCGTTTTCAAAATGCTTTTTGGTGCCATACTATTCCGCTTTTTAATACAGGTATGGGATCTGTTATCTGTAAACTCATTATCCAGAAAGCTCCAAATTACACAATGGCTGTCTCCCATAGACTCCATTTTATCCAAATAATCCAAATTGGAAAAAATGTTTTTCTTTTTTCTCTTTAATAATAAAACAGTACCTTGTACTTGATCCAATGTAAGATATAAGTAATACTTATTGGAAGCAAAACCAGCCTATAGGGTTTATTTCATGTTTACATGATTTTCTTAGATTTAAGGTATGAAGATCCAAATTGTGGAAAGATCGGTCATCTGGAAAAACCCCGGGTCCCAAGCATTCTGGATAACAGATCCCATACCTGTATTACTTTGTACTTAATAAAAACATATGTTCTTATATCAGTGGGATGTTATATATATATATATATATAAATTCAGCGGTGGTGGGTGGGTGCTGGATCAAATTTGTAATCATAGAATTTCACATAGAACCGCACTTTAGATAAAGTCATATTTTATTGTATTCGATCTGCGTGTCCAACGTTTTGGCCCACCTTAGGGCTTTTATCAAGGATAAACAAATGCAGTGGTATCAACATATTTATATTCCAAATGGCCAATTTTCGTTTTTCATTCCACAATAGTGACACCAAGTGGTGAGAAAATATATTTTTTCTTTTGTTTTTCACTGTGGCTAATTAAGGATGTGGAATTTTAATTTGTATGACGTCATACTTGGCACCAAATACTCCTGTAGGAGTTGGGGTATAAATATGTTGATACCACTGCATTTGTTTATCCTTGATAAAGGCCCTAAGGTGGGCCGAAACGTTGGACACGCAGATTGAATACAATAAAATATGACTTTATACATCTAAACAAGTTGGAGAGCGGTTCTATGTGAAATTATATATATATATATATATATATATATATATATATATATATATATATATATATATATATATATATATATATATATATATATATATATATATATATATATATATAAATTTTTGTTTTGGATACAAAAATGACCAAATGGCAAAATGAATAAACATTTATGAGCTACAGATATTTGCAGTGATTCTGGGCCTTGTACCACTGCCATAGCAACATGAGGCCTCTGAATGATCTATTCAGACTGCACTTGACAACAAGAGACAAAAATGCATTTGTGATTGCTTAACCTTTTCCAGATTTGAAGTAAAACCTGGGCTGTAAGTTATTTTTGGAGAAGAAAATGTATAAGCGGTCTGGTTCAAAAAATATAAATATTGCAGTGTATAAAGGTATTAGGAAGACAGAAAATGAGGAGGGGAAACAAGTGTATGCTGTAGGTCAAGGGTAACAGAACTAGAGAAGAGATTCCTCTAATTATATGTGAAATATTAGTAATGAAGGGCACAAATCAATTATTTCTGAAAGTTTCAGTGCGTCTTTCTCAAATTGGATATAAAACCATCCTTTCACATTGCAATTGTTCTGTATTCTAAATTTCATATATTGTATTTTTCTTGGTTATATTTTTGTGAATCAAGTGTTATCTCAGTGGTCTTCATTGGGTTTTGCGTGGCTTATTGGAATGGTTTGCGTAGACACAGTCTCTTTTTCATTTACCAGTGTTGGATTGGTTATGTAATATATAATATATTAAATAATACAATTGCAACATGGTTTACATAGTGATTTGGATATTTGTCACTAGAGATGTGTGGGTCTACAAAAGGTAGACCCGCACCTGACCCTAACCCACCCATTTGGTAACCACTCCCAACCCAAACCCAACCCTAACACAGTTATTGGCCATATTTATAGGCCCATCCACACCCTGCTGTGACGGCAACATTCAAGAGGTTGGAGAGCAACATGTTGTTCATGAGCCACTGGCAGGGCCTGAACTAGGGGTAGGCAGAAGAGGCATCTACCTAGGACAAAACGAAAGGGGGGAGCTATGCAGGTACCTGTCTTCTGCCTACCCCTAGTCCATATTCAATGCTCTCCCCTGTCTCCTTCCCCATCATTGCTCTCATCTGCCTCTGTCGATCACCCCTCCATCACTCTCCCCTCCATTGCTCTCCCCTGCCTACATTGCATATGTGCACACACTTTGCGGTCGCAGTCAGGAGGGAGTGCAGTGGCCACCCGGGTCATCTATGGCACCCAGTTGGATTGGCCACTGGTTGGGGATCACTGGTCTAGCAGTTTGAGTGTGTCCTTGTATTGTTATGGCATGATCATTAAAACAGCTTAGTAACAACAGGGCACCCCATTAAGTACACTCATGGCTGGAATAATAGTTTTAAAATAAATATCCTGCTGTAATAAAGAATTACCTGTATTTACTTTTGACTGATTAGTAGTGATGGCCAAATTCATACGCCAGGCATGGATTTGTGGCAAATTTCCACGTTTCACAACCTGCAAATGTTTTCGTGAAACCGTGGCAAACATTCGCTGGCAATACAGTTTGCCGTGTTAAAAAGAATTGTCACTCTTCAAAATTATTCGGACGCCCATTGACTTTAATGCATTTGGACGAAATAGTTGTGCGTATAAAAATTGTTGTGCGTCAAAATTGTTGCGCATTAAAATGATTTTGTCGCAAAACGACAAAAAATTCGCACAGATTCACCCATCACTACTGATTAGCTTTGAATTTTTAACTGTGCCGACTGTTAACTAAACCAGCATAAAGCAGTATGGCTTGTTTTTATGGTGCTCCATATTCTGGGAAGACCTCACAGATCAAAAATCAACCAAGAAATGTAGTCACGTAACCCACAGCACTGCTGATATACAGCAGGTAAGTGGCTGAATACAAATATTTAATATCCCTTTCAGCCTTATACAAACCATGGGTGTCATGTACAGATAAGCATTAGGTAGCATCTTCCAACAAGATTCCGTTCTTGGCTTCTAGAAAGAACTCCCCAATGAGCAGGTCAGATGTCACCACCAGCTTTTATAAGCCATCATTTAATACACTCTAATAAGTATGCTTCGTGTATCCGTTTTGCTTGTAAGCAAGACAATTGAAATGGTGTTGATATATCAATCTGTCATTTCACCGGCTGAATAAATTAGCATCACTAACATAAACATAATGGTCTGTAAATGAGGCAAACAAAAAATATGTAACGTGTAAATCAATGAAAGGTTGTGTCAGAGTTGTGACTTGTAGTACTGTACCCTGATGTCTACATGTCCATAATCTCAATCACTAAGCAGCCTTATTTTCAAGATAACTTCCATTGCAAAAACCACAAGGTTCATTATAAAGGAACATTGATTAATAAATAAGGGCTATTGTGCAGAATTGGTAATGCTTCACAATGTCTATAGAAGTCGTCTGAAAATTCAGAGCAATTTTACACTGAGTCTATGAAAGAAAATGGGTTAAGTTGGAGAGATGTGGCTGTTACCATAGAAACGCAAGCAGGCCCCCCCCCCACACTTGTCTTGTGATGAACTGAACTATCGATGCTTATAGATTGGCTACTGCATGAAATAATGTAGCTTAGGAAAGGAGATGGCATAAAACACAGTTATATGAATGACACTGATGCTTCAGCCATGGATATCAGGGATTTTCTTGTAAATTTACAATATTTAAAAGCAAGAAAGTTCTGAATTAATATGGATCCAGACAATCATTTTGTAACCATGTAATTCTGCAGATACTGTGGAAAGCACAGCATTATTGATATTATGGCAAATCTGTTGTACAATTATTATTGTTTGATTAATATTTACTGATAAAATGATGGTAACTAAACAAATTTAAATCAGTTATAATTGATTTAATAAATTAAATAAAGCATACAATCTCTGAACAAGCATTATAGCATAAGAAAGCTCTTCTATCTCCTTTTGCCTCTTTGTTCCAGAGTCACTGATTCCATGTTTCAACTGCTACTGTTCCATATAATGGAGACAAGCCAACACTCTCTAAATGTGAGGCTTTTGAGTCCCTTTCTTTTATGAAAGAGCAAAGCCAATGGAAATACTGAAGAAATTGCACCTTGTTAAGCAATACTGATTGGCACTGGCCCATTTATGAATTTTATCTTCAATATGAATTTATATTGCAAGATTTCTGTTGTTATCAATGAAAATGTTGTTGAAAATGTTGTTTGAAAAAAATCCGGTTGGCCCCGTTGACCAAGACCTACTCCCCAGCATCTCGCTGAAAACTGTGGGTGCTTCCCACACTCCCCTTGATAGTGGCCACAAGGACAGAAGTGAAAAGCCTGAATTCTGCCTGAATCAGAAGTGAAAAGGTACATTAAGCAGGGGAGGGTTGTAGCCTCTTGATGAGCTCAAGACTGGAGTGGGGCCCTTAAGGGGATGTGGAAGCCCTGGGATGGCATTCCTGATTGGCCCCCGAACCCCCCCCCCTCAATGATATTGTTGATATTGATTTTAACCCTTCTGTTGTGTTTACTGGAACTAAACTTAATGACATGAGACTGTAATTGCCACATTAATAAAATCCTTAAATATATCTTAATGGGCCTTTTTTATTTCAAAGCAAAAGAAAACACTTAAGTTGCCAGATCTGGTAAAAAAAATGTTTCTGCTAGCTAATAAGAGTAATTTACAAAGACCCCAGACAGAAGTTAAACATAAGTAATTAATCCTTCCAATTCTGTCTGGGCTCTTTTCATTTCACACCTGAAAATTAATCTAGCAGAAGATACAAAGCACATTATCAGTGAGTGCACCACTCACTAACTTGCACACCTGAATTACTTATATGTTCGGGACATGTAGAGAATGGCAGAATGGATGCCTAGGTAGGGGGAGACATGAAGGCAAATGATTGGTAGTATAGTTGGGAAATGCAATTTACAACTAACCTACAACTACTTTACAACTAGTTTTCAAATAAAAGCAAAATACCTTTTTATTTCAGAAGTTTACCCTTCCCATCCCCTTACTGGAAGATAATCTTGCAAAGTTGAAATAATCTATATGCAATTCAAATATGCAGGGACACTGTTGCCATGAGACGAGTTGAGGAACTTGCCTCAGGCAGCAGCAGCCTGCAAATTAGAGTCCTGCAGTGGGTCGGGTACCCACGGGTTACCCGCAAAAACCTGCGGTACCCTGCGGGTTGTGGGTAGAAGTTCCGGGTATAGTGCGGGTGCGGGTATAGACGCGGGTAGGCTGTTCTGTGGGTCGGGCCGCGGGTCTTCTCAATAGTGATTTTTACTCCTTTTTTCTGATCACGCCTACTTCCGATGATGTCACTTCCGGTTTACAATGACAGCACTTCCTGATTCTTGATGGTCAGCGGGTCATGGGTCCGGGTTGTGGATAAGGTACTTGCAGGTCGGGTAGCAGGTCCAAGCGGGTAACAATGCGGTTTAGGGGTTGCAGGTACGGGTCGGGTACAGGTTCCAAAAAATGGACCCCTGCAGGACTCTACCGCATATTACCAGAGGTGGCAAAAAATCCACTGGCGATAACTCAAAGCTGAAATCGGAATTTAGGCTTTGCTAGCACAGACAGCGCAATTGTGCTGTCTGCACTAGTGATGCGACCCCCCTACATGCGCTCCCGTGCTATAAATGGTATGGGTGCTCTTTTGAAGGAAGTATTCCATCCATTCTTAAATGACATCTGACTTCTATCCTACTCACTTGTGTTCAAGCAAATTCCCTCAGTTAAAGAATGCTCCCCTTACGTATAACCCCTCACCTTCATTGTGATAATTGCTACATTAATATATGCTGCAATCATTAAAGTGATGGAGGATTTACATAAACAAAAATGTCAATTAACTCTCTTAGCTCTCAAATCAAGGATCAAAAAATCTTCCTATCTACTGGTAATAGGGTATGTGAAGGGATGTAGTAGGCCAGTGATCCCCAACCAGTGGCTCGTAAGCAACCCCTTGAATGTTGCTCCTAGTGGCCTCAAAGTAGGTGCTTATATTTAAATTTCTGGCTTGGAGGAGTTTTTGTTGCATAAAAGCTAGGTGTACTGCCAAACATAGTCTCATGTAGGCTGCTAATCCACATTGCATAGCTAATGCAGGCAGCGTTGCATTCATGTTTTGCTAGCTCTATGCACTTAGACCTTCCACATAAATGATGCCTAAAATTAGCTTCATTTCTGTACTGAAAGGATGCGCATGCATGCAGTCATGTAGGACAGAGGGGGTGCCAGAGGAGGCTGGCCTCTGGGCGCCCTCAGAGGGAGATCCAGCCCTGGGTGCAAGAAAGTGTTGAAGGACATGGAAAGTCCTTTAATCCATAAATAACCATATGATAGTCTCAAATGCTAGCTTTTTCTGTAAATAGAAACAGTGCTTTATAGTTTCACTATCTTGATGGGAAGCTTACTTCTCACTAGTCGCTCTTCTTTCTTGCACAGTGTTGTCTGTGAATGGGCCAGTAGCCCACCCACTGATCCCTGCATACGTCCCTAACATCTGAGTTATATATGTTGTAAATCATTGCTGGTGGTAAATGCTATTTACACACTAACACAGTGGAACTGTTCAGATTTCTATTTGCGTCTCCATGGCGTCCATGGATTCATGAGGAGAGAAGACGGGTAGCTGAGGGTTACTGATGCAGGAGAACATTAGATGACAGTCCATGCTTTGTCTAACACTCTGGATTGAGAACCACTGCCGAGGGCAGCTGGAGCTGCAATAGTAAGTAGGGCACAGATTGTTTCATTGTAATTATTGGGCTTATGTACCAATAATTGTACACCTGGGCAGTAACCCAACAACCAATCAGTAGGAACAATTAAATAAATATTTGATTGGTTGCCATGGGTAATTGCCCAAGTGAAATTTGTCCAATGTTAGTAAATGAGCTTTGTGTCTAGACTGAGACACACTGCAGAGGAATAGCAGTGTTTGTACAGCAGTTGTATATTGTTTTAATTACAGACTATTAATTAAGTAACATAGTGTCTGATTTTCTTTTGCAGAAAACAATTCATTGTTAGAAGGCAGAGCATTTAGGGCTCTTACACATGAGCGTTTCCGACCTGCGCTCCCCTGCGTTCCGTTTTTTGGCGTTCAGCCGCAGGGGAGCGCAGGAATAGACGCAAGTCATTATTTGAAATGGGGCTGTACTCACTCAGGCGCGTGTAGGCGCCGAACGCAGGTTCAGACGCAACATGCTGCATTTTTCCTGCGTTCGGCGCCTACACGCGCCTGAGTGAGTACAGCCCCATTTCAAATAATGACTTGCGTCTATTCCTGCGCTCCCCTGCGGCTGAACGCCAAAAAACGGAACGCAGGGGAGCGCAGGTCGGAACGCTCATGTGTAAGAGCCCTTAGTCAGCCAGAAGCCTCTAAATTGTTCTGATTGGAAACTGGTAGTTAATTACCTCATCTTGCAGGAAATTAGTCTCAGCTAAAAGAAGGCCAACAAGAAAACAGGTAGGTACACACTTTGCTTCTGTTATAGCCAAGTAGCATGTCTGACCACAGGCAGTAGAATCTAGGAGAAGCATGAGAAGTAGAAAAGTTAATTTGTATTGTAAAACAGGATAGAGTGTACTAAAGGGGTGGATTGTTCAATGGTTGCAAAAGTCAGGGGCTTGGCTGAGCAAAGCTGAACTGAAACTTGGAGACAAATGAGAAGTCAAGGGCAGACCAGGTCATACAAAGAGAACAGCCCAAATCCAAACATGGTACCAAAGTAAAAGACAAACTGGGTCAAGATACAAAACATAGGTTGGTTGTACTAGGAGCAGAAATTACTTCATAACCAAGCAATCACCTAGTAAGACACAGACTAGAACGGATGTATTATGAGAGTTTGATTGCATACCAACCAAGTGAATTAACAATTTGCTTTAGAATGGAATGGTCAACACATAAAAAAGAGAGTACATTCAAGAGGTTAAAGGAATTGTTCAGTGTATAAATAAAAACTGGGTAAATAGATAACTGTGCAAAATAAAAAATGTTTCTAATATAGTTAGTTAGCCAAAAATGTAATGTATAAAGGCTGGAGTGACTGGATGTGTAATATAACAGCTACAACACTACTTCCTGCTTTTCAGCTCTCTTGGTTTACACTGACTGGTTACCCTGGTTACCAAGCAGTAACCAATCAGAGACTTGAGGGGTGGCCACATGGGTCATATCTGTTGCTTTTGAATCTGAGCTGAATGTGGAGGATCAATTGCAAACTCACTGAACAGAAATGTACCATGTGGCCCCCCTTCAAGTCCCTGACTAACTCAGAGTTATAGAGCTGAAAAGCAGGAAGTTGGATTCTGGCTGTTTTATTAGACATCCAGTCACTCCAGCCTTTATACATTACATTTATGGCTAACTACTAACTATATTAGAAACATTTTTTATTTTGCACAGCCTATCTATTTACCCAGTTTTTATTTTCACACTGAACTGTTCCTTTAAGGATACGGAAGGATACAGAGGTGTTCTTTGCCCTTGGCAATCCAGACATCATTTGCAACTTTACTTAAGGCTTTTTCAATGGAGTGTGCAGATCAAAAAACAGACTTTGTGGGATCGAGTTTAAGTTAAAGGGGAACTCCGGATTCCAAATCAAAATTTGATAAAGAGGCCCACGTAACACAGAAACCCCTAATATACCCATCACAGTTACCTGTTTCTTCAAAAAATATGAACAAATGTCATTTTCTATGCTGAAATCCAGCTGTTTTAACAGTTGTTCTCTTTCTGCATCATTTGAAATCCTGGCAGGGAAGAAGGGACTAAACACTGATGTTACAAATTGTAACAACTTATCCACAGCTTAAAGACAGTATGCAACTACATAACCCACAATGCATTGCACTGTGATGTTCCGTTCCTTATTGAAATCATGTGTGCAGTGAATTGTGGGGTTTGGAGGATGCAGGCTAAGGACAAATGGCTGCCCCACTGTATCTGGCTGCAGTTGGCTGCAGCCGCAAAGAAAATCAGGTGGGAGGCCCGGCTGCATGGCACGCACCCGGGCCCACCTCCACCTAGTTATGTTACTGTATCAAACCATTAAAAATCATGAAAAGTCTGCATATTTTTTAATTGATGTATATAGCAAAGTTGCTTGAAATTATGTTTACTTTTTCAAAAAGCCCAAGTTACTTTTTTGTGGAGTTCCCCTTTAAGAGACTAGAGATAGAAGTAGTAGACAGGATGGCCTGAGTGACACCAACCTTAGGGAAGAAATTAAGAAACTAAAGAAGAATTGAATGCATCATATTCATATATAATATCAATATGCTGCTTTTGATACATCAATAATAAAGATAGTGTGTGGGCTTTTTTTTTACTTTTATACCTTCGTTAGATGCACCAATCATTTCCCTACTATATCCGACAAATGCACCCAGCCCCTAAGTGTTGTGTACTCTGATCCATGCAGACCAAGGAAGATCTACACCCTCCATATTTCCTTGAGTGGGTGTTTGTTAAAGCTCCTGTAAATATTTCAAAGATGACATTTATCTTTTTCTACATACTCACTAACTCTGGCAAGCCTCAAGCTAAGTTAATTGTAGCCTTACAGGTACTGCTGAACCTTATTAATCAACACGTGAAAACAGTCTTGGCCCCAAGCCTCTGCAGCTCTTTGTTCACTTGTATATGATATTTGATACATATGTCCCTAAAATCCTGTGGAATTTTGGAATCCAGCTGTGGAGTGGTCAGTGCATAACTGAATTAAGTTTTTTGGATGTAAATATCACATACAGTGGTGTGAAAAACTATTTGCCCCCTTCCTGATTTCTTATTCTTTTGCATGTTTGTCACACAAAATGTTTCTGATCATCAAACACATTTAACTATTAGTCAAAGATAACACAAGTAAACACAAAATGCAGTTTTTAAATGAGGGTTTTTATTATTTAGGGAGAAAAGAAATCCAAACCTGTGTGAAAAAGTAATTGCCCCCTGAACCTAATAACTGGTTGGGCCACCCTTAGCAGCAATAACTGCAATCATGCGTTTCCGATAACTTGCAACGAGTCTTTTACAGCGCTCTGGAGGAATTTTGGCCCACTCTTCTTTGCAGAATTGTTGTAATTCAGCTTTATTTGAGGGTTTTCTAGCATGAACCGCCTTTTTAAGGTCATGCCACAACATCTCAATAGGATTCAGGTCAGGACTTTGACTAGGCCACTCCAAAGTCTTCATTTTGTTTTTCTTCAGCCATTCAGAGGTGGATTTGCTGGTGTGTTTTGGGTCATTGTCCTGCTGCAGCACCCAAGATCGCTTCAGCTTGAGTTGACGAACAGATGGCCGGACATTCTCCTTCAGGATTTTTTGGTAGACAGTAGGATTCATGGTTCCATCTATCACAGCAAGTCTTCCAGGTCCTGAAGCAGCAAAACAACCCCAGACCATCACACTACCACCACCATATTTTACTGTTGGTATGATGTTCTTTTTCTGAAATGCTGTGTTACTTTTACGCCAGATGTAACGGGACGCGCACCTTCCAAAAAGTTCAACTTTTGTCTCGTCGGTCCACAAGGTATTTTCCCCAAAGTCTTGGCAATCATTGAGATGTTTTTTAGCAAAATTGAGACGAGCCTTAATGTTCTTTTTGCTTAAAAGTGGTTTGCGCCTTGGAAATCTGCCATGCAGGCCGTTTTTGCCCAGTCTCTTTCTTATGGTGGAGTCGTGAACACTGACCTTAATTGAGGCAAGTGAGGCCTGCAGTTCTTTAGATGTTGTCCTGGGGTCTTTTGTGGCCTCTCGGATGAGTTGTCTCTGCGCTCTTGGGGTAATTTTGGTCAGCCGGCCACTCCTGGGAAGGTTCACCACTGTTCCATGTTTTTGCCATTTGTGGATAATGGCTCTCACTGTGGTTCGCTGGAGTCCCAAAGCTTTAGAAATGGCTTTATAACCTTTGAAATTGAACTCAGGTGTGATAAACCACAGTTAAGTTATTTTTTAACAAGGGGGGCAATCACTTTTTTACACAGGCCCATGTAGATTTGGAGTTTTTTTTCTCCCTTAATAACGTAAACCTTCATTTAAAAACTGCATTTTGTGTTCAATTATGTTATCTTTGATTAATAGTTAACGGTTTTTGATGAGCAGAAACATTTAAGTGTGACAAACATGCAAAAGAATAAGAAATCAGGAAGGGGGCAAATAGTTTTTCACACCACTGTATACTGGCACAACATTTGTTACTTCAGTTTACACCAAACCAAAAGATAGAAATAATTTATTGAGACCCACTTCTTATCACCCACCAGGTCTCTTCAAAGGTTTCCCAAAAAGTCAATTATTCCTGGTCAGATGTATTGCATCCACTGATGGGCTGTTCTGATACTGAGTCAACCCAGATGATTTCTGGATAAAGACCAAGAGTCCCAATAAAGTTCAAAGAATACCTTTTATGACTTCTTTTGACACAAGGGTCGAATTTGAAAAACGTCGAAATTCAAAAAGACCAAGAGGTCCTCTGCACTCAACCCATTATCAATATATTTTGTGCACACTGCTACTGAAAAATGCCTTACCCTTTAAACAAAACAGGGATTGTTTGCCCATATTTTCTTAATGAATCGGATAAAATTGAGCATAGGACTGGCCAGATATGGGATGACTTTGCCAGCTTAAATATATTGCAATATATGGACAAACAATCCCTGTACAGTTTTATATAGCAAGTATAGTCAGGGCAGCCATCAGGGGGGGACAGGGAGGAGAGTTGTAGGGGGCCCCGAGGGTAAGGGGAGCCCAGCCATGCCACACTTACTTGGTTAGAGGGCCCCCCATCTTTCTGAAAGCTGCTGACTTCGGGAAGGCATGGACGTTTAAGGGGCCCTGGCCACCAATTTTCTCATAATGTGGGGGGGGGGGGGCTCTGGCCACCAATTTTTTTTCTCATGTGGGGTCCTAGCCACCAATATTTTTTAATGGGGGGGCCCTGGCCACAAATGTTTTTTTATGGGGGGCCCTGACCACCAATATCTTTTTATTTATTATTAACATGTGGGAACCACCAATATTTTTTTAGTTTTTTTACTGTGTGGTGGGGGGCGGACTTGTAGGTGGGGCTTGCGGTGGGTGCAGCCAAGGGGGCTCAGGAAATGTTGTCGTATGGGGCCCTGCGATTTCTGATGGCGGTCCTGAGTATAGTATAGGTATGCAATGGAACAGGTTGATTTGGCATTTTATCTAAAACTAAAGCTTATTGTGATGTATAATGTAAAATTGCAACTAAAATAGAAATTGCTTATACAGGTATAGGGTCCCTTATCCGGAAACCCGATATCCAGAAAGCTCAGAATTACGGAATGGCTATCTCCCATAGACTCCATTTTATCCAAATAATCCAAATTTTTAAAAATGATTTCCTTTTTCTCTGTAATAATAAAACAGTAGCTTGTACTTGATCCCAACTAAGACATAATTAATCCTTATTGGAAGCAAAACCAGCCTATTGGGTTTATTTAATGTTTAAATGAATTTCTAGTAGACTTAAGGCATGAAGACCCAAATTACCAAAAGACCTGTTATCTGGAATCCCCCAGGTCCCGAGCACTCTGTATAACAGGTCCCATAACTATATAGGAAAGTATTTATAACATGCTGTAAAACACATATAAAATGGTTCAGTGTTTTCCAGTCTATGTCTTGACTTGTAGATTCTAACACTGAAACTATTTTATATGCGTTTTACAGCATGTTTTAAATACTTTCCTATATAAGCAATTTCTATTTTAGTTACAATTTTACATTATACACCACAATAAACTTCAGTTTTCCCTAAAAACTGTATTTGTCTCAACCTAGATTAGGGCTTCAGATATATTAATTTGCCTTCAGTGTTGTTTTTCCTCATAAATTACGAATGAGGCAACACAAGATGTGACGAGAGCAAATGTATTGCACCCTCCTCATCCCCACACAGCTGATTAACATCAGCATGAATTAAAAGTCTATGCATCTGCAGTTTAAAGGACAAGGAAAGTTAAATGAAAGAAGTAGGGTAGAAATGTTGTACATTAGGTTGTGGGCTTCTGTACCAGCCCAAGGCAACCAAAGCCCTTTAGCAGTAAAGATCTGTGTCACCAAAGATGCCCCAGTAGCTCCCCATCTTCTTTTCTGCTGATTCACTGCACATGATCTGTGCTGCTGTCACTTACTGAGCTTATGGACCAACTCACAATGTACAGTACACATAGAATAAAAATGTCACAATATAAGGCTGATTAGTAATTAACACTGATAATTACTACATGGCAGCACAGAAACCAATGTAATTAGCATCAGAATTTAATAATCAGCCCTGTAGCATCATCTTATATTACATACAAAAGATTAGCTTCTTAACAGCTGTTCAGAGACCACTGAGCATGTGAGTGTCGCAGACACTTTCCAAGATGGTAACCCCGTGACAAGTTTGAAGTCCTGGATCATTGCTGCTATTGAGAAGCTGAAACTTTAGGCTGGTGCAATAAGTTCAGTATATAAAATTACATTTTTAGTCCAATTCATTTTTAGGGTTTATTTCTCCTCTTAGTACCCCATGGGTCTTTGTATATTTCCAAATATACAACAAATAGCATTAGTTGTTACAGAAGGAGCATACAATAACAAGCCCTATTTATACAAATGCAGATACTTTCACCACCAACAAGGCTTGATTGTTCAGATGCCAATATCGGAGTCACAAAAAATACAATAATACACAATAAATACAAGTTGGCTTGTTTGTAGAGTCACAAGCTTCCATTGGTCAAATCTGGCTCCGTATTTAAGACATATGGAAAAAACTTTTATTTGCAGGAGGCCAGGGGAAGCATCTATAGTCTCAGAAAAGAAGCAGGTCTGGGTCACCCATTTATGTGTAAGTGACTCACTCACGTGTCACTTTTATCATGTATACATCTGTACCTTTCAGAGCTAATCTTCTTGTTTCTCTCCTTCCTATTCAGAGTGAATTTCTAAAATGGCGACTCTAACTAAAAAAAGGATAGCTGAGTGCCGCCGCTTCCAGGAAAAATGAAAATTGGAGTATTTTTTCACTGAAATACGAAACAACTATGTCTGCCTAATTTGCCAAGAGACTGTCGCTGTTTTTAAGTGGTTGTTTTTGGTGGTTATATTACCACACTGACTTTTCAATGAATGGTTTTCCATGGACTTTTCAGTATCATTGTTTTTTTATGTTAATTCCATTATAAATACCTTCTGCACCATTGATACACTATGCTTGACAAAGTTGTTGCCCTGAGATGTTGCACTTCCGCAATAATAAAACTGCAAAGGCTTGCCCTGAAACATAAGCCTTGTGTGCCAGTGAACTCTTTTTCAACATGTATCTTGTTGCCGAATCCTTTATCACTGGGCATGAGCCACTATTGTTGGGTGTGTTAAGGGTGTGTGAATGCTTCTCTCATTCGATCTCTACCTTATGCATATACAGGGTCATGGAACTCCTCTGTGACTTATAATATCTTTATATTTTACAATAGGTGCACATTATTCTCTCTATGAATAACAATTACATATAACATATATAAATAATGTTGAAGGGGGTCGTGAGCAGACACCAGATTCTGTATTTCTTACACCATAGAGACAAAACAATGTTTAATGGTAAAGATTACTAGTAATCTGGGATTTTACTATTTTATTATGTTAAGAAAGAGTATTGCTCAAGTAAGTATATAGTTGGATGGATGTAATGGATGTGAGATCAATGGAAGTGGACAGTAAAATAAATGTTTGCTTTTATTCTTAGAGAATTTCACCTCAGGTGAATATTAGGAAATTATAGATATACTGTATATATAAGATGCAAACATATCCAATGCAACTGATCTTCATTTGGGATTTTCTTGAAGCTTGATACTGGATAAACAATACCCATAAAAGACATTGGGGTTCTCAAAAGGCACCACTCATGGCTTTCCCATTTTGTGTAGAAAGACATCTTTTTCAGGATGGGACCTGTTATTCAGAATACTCGGGACTGGGGTTTTCCAGATAAAGTATTTCCATAATTTGGATCTTCATACCTTAAGTCTACTAGAAAATCATGTAAACATTAAATAAATCCAATAGGCTGGTTTGCTTCCAATAAGGATTAATTATATCTTAGTTTGGATCAAGTAAAATGTACTGTTTATTACTACAAAAAAGGAAATCCTTTCTAAGCATTTGGATTAATTGGGAGATGGCTGAGTGGGGTGCTTCTGGAGTGGTATCTCCCATCCCTTATTTCTCTGGTAGTCCAGTGGTATACGGACACCTCATATCAGGTATGATTTCAGCAGTAATCAATGACTTTCAATTTGGCCCTATGAACTGTGCGTAGCAAGGACACCTTACATCCCTTCGATAAAAATATAGGGGAGGTAGATAGGGACTGGAAGTGGGATAGAAGAGAACTGGAAGGCCTGCCCAGTCTTAGGAGAACCGAGAATAGCACAGATGAAGTTACGTGCTAACTTGTTAGAGAGCAGGAATGTGATGGATGGAAGTAAACTTTGGGAGAGCACCGGGGTAATAATACTGGCAGTGATTAGTACTTCTGCCTTGCAGTGCTGGGGCCCTGCGTTCAACTCTATGTAGTTCCTTTCTCTGCATGAGTTTTTTCCTGCATGACAAAAACACACAGGCAGGTTAACCGGCTCCTGATAAACTTGAACTAAGTGTGTGTTGAATGTGACAGGGACCTCAGATTGTAAAATCCAGTGGGACAGGGACTGGTGTGAGTAATAAACAATTACTTATTGATCACCCTAGCTGGCACCCCATGCTGATCCACTTGCGTCCTGGCTCCTTCCTTTGTTCAGTAGTGATCTGAACAGCTGCAACAACAAAAGAAAAAATTGGTTAGTATGGTTTCTTTGTTCAGGTAGCATCTCCAAAACCATTAAACCCACCCAGTTTATCTACCTTAATCATTTTTCCAACTCCTTTCCCTGGTAGCTGCTTCCGTCCTATTTTTTTTTAGTTTCTATTGCTCTTGCCTAAACTATTCTGTTCAGGGTTTTTGAACCCTCTGCCCAATACCAGCATTTGTTCACTAACTGCTGTTTTGCTCAAAGTGCAGCAGTTCTCCTTCAGCTGTTGTTATTTTTCTGTAGGATCCTCTCAATGGTTCATAGCTCCCTCCCCCCTCCACTTGTGGGGTAGAAGCCATGCTCTTTATTAAGAAAAACCAATAGAGAGCTCTGTTTGTCCTGTCCATTCTGTGAGGGTGTAGGGGGCGCTGCCACCCGGGCTCATCCCCACTCCTGTGTCCGCATGCGCACAGTGCAGGTGCACCCCTGTCCTCACTGTGAGATGGTAGAGCTCAGATCATTTGTCCCCTAGGCAGTAAGTAATTCATGTGTGCTTGTCCGGACGTAGCTTCTGTTTGTTGCTTCTGTTGCATGACCTGCCCTTTCTATTTCTGCAGCTTCCATTGATGATGTGGGTGTGTTATCTTTGTGTATATATATATATATATATATATATATATATCCTTGCTACTTTCTACTGCCATCAGTCAGTGCCTATCTTAGATATTTGAAGCCTGAAGGAAAGCTCGTAATACGCTGCCTCCCTTTTCAATTGAATGGAGCCACTGTTTGTTACAAATCCAGATCAATACATTCATGCAGTGTGCAGTGGGGGCAGGGCTCCTACAAATAATTCACGGAAAGACCCATGTGCACAGCTAGAATGTAATCACTGCTAATATTCCAAAAGGGTTGCTTTTCTTTGGATGGGAGCTGCACAGGGAGTTCTGCTGCAGTCACCTACAGAACTAGTGGTGTCTTCCAGCTGCAGTCCTCCAGCTGCTTTTCAGCCTGTCTCCCTGCATTAATGGTGGGAGCTGTAGTTTTACACCTAGTACAGATAGGTTGTTGGACACATTTGCCTTTTTGCAGCAATTTAATTGAAAAGGGGTTTTGTAGAGTGAAAAACATTTTTTTTTATTTGGAGGCTATATATATAAATCAAGGTGGTACATCATGTAGTTTATTTGCAGAAGGGTTTAACTTTAAAAAATTAAGTGGGTTTTATACTTATTAGTGATCCATTCAATGTAACATGTGCAATAAAGGCCCTTATTGACTTGCAACTGCTAAAGGAGATTGATATGCAAGATCATCAAATTAGAGGGTCGGAGGTGCCTAACTTGGGTGGAGTGCATAGAGCTCATTTTCAAGCAGTTGGTTTATTTTTTTTTCAGTGGTGAACATAATGCTTAAAATATTTAGAAAAGAGGCCTATATGTTTGTTTTCCATGTAAACATACATTTTATTTTCACATTAGAATTTTTTTTAAAATGGTATATAAATTGCAATTTGAAATATAGACTGCACCCTCCTCTGTAGTCTATTTCAATTGACCCCTAATTTTCATTTTGTATAGCTGCATATTATTATGACTTGCTTTAATTGTTTTGAAAATACACAGTAAGGACATTATTTTAGATGTTATTTGCTTTAAGTATACTGTTCAGCTTATAACAAATGTATGTTTCATTTGGCACGTTTTATTGTTGTGTTGTTTTATTTTATTTCTGTTTTATATGTGTACTAGAGCAGCAGTTCCTCACCCTACCCTCATCACAAGGGATTTTACCATGATATATTATATTTTGAAACCGCAAAATGTCCTATAAAAACTTACATAGATCTACATGTATACATATATAATAATTATTTGTGATACCATGATATGGTAACTTGGAAAGCCTTTTGCTGCATCTTTTTACATATATACAGGTATGGGATCTGTTACCCAGAAATGTGTTATCTAGAAAGCTCAGAATTACGAGAAGACCATCTCCCATAGACTCTATTTTAATCAAATAATTTACATTTTCCCTCCCCCATTATTTCTCTGTACTAATAAAACGGTACCTTCTAGTCCTTCCTAGTACCTTCCCAACAAAGATATAATTAATCTTTATTAGAGGGAAAACCAGTTCCATTCAATGTATATATACTGTATATACACACACACACACACACACACACACTAGTGTCTTATATCATTCATCAGTCTTCCGCTGAAAGACAAACAACTCCACTGGTAATATCCTATTTTGTCTGAAGGGGGCGGGATGAGATCCCTAAATTAAATCTGACTTAGGATCTGAATCATTTTAGTGAGGACATTTTTATTCACTCCATCTTAATTTCTGTAGAATTACATCAGAAACGGGTATATACATATGTCAGTAAACCAATACAATTTCATTTTTGGACACAAATGTATTAAAAAACATTTAGTTTTCCTAAAGTGTAACAGTGCAGTATTATAGGAACTATTTCTTTTTGTATCCACTTGTATTTAACGTCTGTGTTAAAATGCTTTACACAAAATTATATAAATTATAAACTTTTGATTGCTAAGAATGAAGGTTTGATGCAGGAAAAAAACATGTTAATCACTTTGTTTAAAAAACTATGTCATCTAGACTATATCAAAAAATTTGCATATTAAGGCCCACTCATTGTGTTGTAGAAATAAAAGAGAAACATTCTTTGCAGTTCTATCATGTTTATGAAAAGAGCTTATTGTTGTGTCTTTGGCCTCACACTTAATGAGGAACGGATATCACCTGCTCCAAAAATAAAAGTTAGTTATAAATTAAAGGACACTTGTTTTCTTTATATAAAACAGAGGGACACATTTATTAAAATCCAATCAAGGGAACCTTCTAGTTTCATCACATTTGTTGACAGTCAGGAAAATGCTAATAAACTGGCACATTTATCAAAGCATTCACTGATTTGATCAGTGTCAGTTCATCAGAAAGTGTTAGAATGCTTTTGAATACTTTGAACAGCTAAATTCCATTCTTTTCTATGGATGTTAAAGCTCAGCAGCACTACTAAGCACTAACACCCCACCGAATCCTTAAATTGCAGGTTAATGGGGAGGATTTAGTAATTTAAAAAAACTCTTAACTCAATCAAGAGCTTTTAAAATCTAAATTAATTACGGTAAATGTTAAATTAGACCCTCCTGTGTAATTGTTAAACATAAGTGTTTGTATTTTATATCCATTCTATTTCAGATTGTATTTCAGATTATTTCCATTCAATCAGATTACAGAGTTAATGTTTATATGATATATAACATTTGATTGATTCATGTCAAACAGACTGCATTCTCATAAGGCTTATATTTAATAATAGTAAACCTTCATATTCTATTAACTGCTGCATTTTATAGATTTATAAAAATGTTATGTGATTTTTTGATGTGATTAATCTTAGCATACGCATATACATTACATATATACACTCCTACATGCTATCACGTTTTTTTTAATGCATAGTAGTGTTTGAACGTTAGAAGTAATTTTGATTTATTTTTATTTTTTTTTGCTTGCTTTGTCATTATTGTCAATAATATATATTACAAAGAATTGCTTTAAAAAAAAGTTGCATAATGGAGCAGTGTCTTAGTTAATGTAGTTTGTCATTTGCAGAGCAAGAAGGAATGGAAATACTTTTTTAATCTGATAAAAACATTACATTTTCTATAAACCAATCAGTGACTCTTAACTGTAGGCAACCTAGATTGATGTCAATTATTTACCAAAATGTTTGTTTTTCTTTCAAGTTTCATAAGTGTCTCAGAGAATATTTTGTTTGCTACAATACCAGAAAGCCTTTCTGAGCTGTGTTCTTTTAAAATGCAAATGTTAAACATTTTGCAACAGCAAAGAAGTGTATTTTTCTTGGCAAAATTATGACATGCAGCAAAGTTTTGATTTAATTTAAACTTATTGCCTATTAAGAAAATATCTCACATAAACAGTGAATAAAAAATGTATATGAACTGAATTTTATTGAAGAAGTGCACAATATTTTCCACCAGTGGACATTTTGTTAAGAAATTATATATTCTTAATAGCATAATTTCTCTTTACAGACATAGGTGTGGCTAATGCAATTTTTTATTAAATCACAAGCAAAAAAAAAATTCTCTGGATGAACATAATAGTTAATACAAAGAAAAAATACATCATGTTTTCTTTTGGTATTAACATTTTTCATAATAAAATGTATAATTACTTTAGTCGTCTTTATTAAGCTAAAGAGTAATAAAAGTGTCCATGTTTATCAAATAATACTTAACAGCGACTTGTGAAAATAACTTAACCTGGCATACACAATGCAGTTTTCTGCTAAATTAAATCTGTGTAATTGGACCTTGCATATAAATAAGTAGATTTTTTTTTTTAAAATGTCTCTGTCGTTTAAGCCCTATAAAATATTTAGAAAGTACAGGTTGTTAATGCTGAAATGTATTTTTTAAAAAAAACAGAATATTTTTCTGTAATGCCCTCTAAAAATAATTTAAAAAAAATTCTCCTTTATTCTTATTGGATATTTAGATATTCGATAATGACATCATGTTTTAGTTCTGATATGCTTAATAAGAGAGTACTTTTATGCAAGAATAACTAAATGTGACCCAAAATTACCTTTTTTATGTGACTAATATATCTTTAATATTTACACTTTGTCTAACAAAAATACGACTGCAGTACTACGGCACATGATATCAATTCTTTGTAGAAAATTCAGGGAGTGCATATGTAATATTTAAATAGAAAAGGGAATACTTATTTTCTCTGGTTTCCTCATTATCAAAATGATTGAAATTTAAACATGGGAGTAACATGATGGTTTAATTCTAAGCCATAGGGCATGAAAAATGTTTAAAAACCCATAAACCATTGCATTGCAATCCATCTTCTACTACCTGTCTACAAATACTAAAAGTTAACTTTAAATCATATTTCACATTTATCCATCCCAGGATTACTAAAATATGGAATACAAATTTGTAATAACTGTATGTGACAATTAGAACATATTATTTTTTAAAAAAAATAATTACATCATAGTTATTTGCATTGCGTTAGAATAACCTACAAACATATCAAATCAAGGAATTTCTACTTTGTTAGTCCAACAACGTCTACTTACGTCTCAAAGTAATCTTTAACATGCAGTACATGTATCAATAGATTTATTACAAAAAATGGATCTTTGTGCTATAGACAAATACAAGAGTCCTCTGCACTCAACCCATTATCAATATATTTAAGACATAGACATTTTGTGCATACTGCTACTGAAAAATGGCTTACACTTTAAACAAAACAGGGATTGTTTGTCCATATATTGCAATATATTTAAGCTGGCCAACTACGTCAAAGTCATCCCATATCTGGCCAGTCCTATGCTCAATTTTCATCTGATTCATTAAGAATTCTATTGCTTCATTATACATTTTACAAAGGGACTAAGTTTTACCTGCAACTTACTAGCTGCTTTCAAAGTAAAACTCCCAAACTTGGCTGCTCTTTTATAAGACACCAGTGGGATCACCTGACTATAGCTGGGAAGGGTGGGAGCTACAACATGGAGCTGGTCACTGCTCCTGTATAACTATAACAAAGAAGGGAAAGTTGTGCTCACCACTAATCTTTGTGCTAGTCAACATGCAAAAATTAGACTGGTATATCAACACCTGCACCTAATTTTTGAATTCCTACACAAAAAAAAAAGGTACACAAAAAATCTTTCAATAAATCTCTACATGGTTTTTTTTCCTTATCTCCCTAACCATTTACATAAAGTTCCAGTTTTGCAGCCTCTAAATGTCCTGCTCACTGCTGCTGAGAAAGCGGTCTCTGCTAAAGCATTTGGCTTACCTTTTAGACCTGCATTACCCAGACAGCTTTGCAAGTATATTGTTTATATCAATGTCATGCACCTGCATTGGTAATTTTAGAATTTAAGATTTAGAATCCCACTTAACGGGAACCACAGTTTAGTGAAAACATAATCTTCTAAACTGTATTGAATGTTTAATAAACATTTCTTCTGCTACAAAAAAATACACCCATTCTGTGAGTCACTAGCAGTTTTTACCTGCTTTTAATTTGCACTCACATCCGACAATCATGTCGGATACATGTAGTTTGTAGATGCAATGTTTAGATCACTTTCATTATATTCAAATAAAAATAATATATTCTGTTTGTAAATAACAATTATTACGAATCTACCAAACAAAGGGTACATGTTGATACAAGCTTTGAATGCATTGGCATAAGTTTGACTAACAGGAGCCAATTTAAGCGAGAATATATATATATATATATTATATGGTCACTTTGTGTAGATCAGCACCTCACCAACATCAGATCATGGTGTTTACAATGGATTTTGATTAGATATTTGTCAAATAAGATAAATGCCTAATGGTTTATAAATTCAGATTGTCTATCTGAAAAGTTGTGTAATCTGCTATAGTAGTGTTCTTATTCAACTCGTAAACATTTTACTTCAAGAGTTATCGAGTACACAATCTTTTTACCAATACAAATAAAAGGGGACAATAAACCTTAAAATAAACCTTGGGGCAGATTTATCAAAGGTCAAATTGTTTTCCATGGGTAAATATAGCATTTTGATCCTCTATTTTCCTTTTTGCATTCATGAAAGCTTTCCCCAGCAATTTCAAACTTTTTGTGACTTTTATCCAGTATCAAAAACATTTTAACGACTGCATTGACAAGTCAAAAACCTTTCTATACTATGGGCTAACAATAAGACTACTACAAATTCAAATCAGTAGAGGAAAGTGAAAAGTTGGGAAACAGTTTTCCATGCTGCAGGAAATTTATCACAATACAAGTGTATGGGAACGCCCTGTAACTTAGTAAAGCATCTCTTATTGTAGGGAATAAATACAGGAAAATCTTTATCATCATCATTTATTTATATAGGGGTTATTTATCAAAGGTTGAATTTCAAAGTTATGTGAATTTTTTAACAGTAATCAATTTGAATGTACTCACAACTCGAATGGGAAGTTATTTACGAAAAAACGCACATTTAACATTTGATCAAATAGGAACAACCTCAAAATTTGAATTTAATTTGAATCAAATTCAAAATGAGTTTTCCTCCGAAAAAAAAAAGAAAGTTTCAGGTGGAGAAGTATTGAATTAGAACTATTTCCATTGTCGAGGTGTGATCAATATCACATTCGAATTGGTGGTTTTAAATTCGAAATTGTGAGTTTTGACCAAAAAAATGGAATGCCTTGAATTATCTATTATTTTTTCAAAACAGTTTAACAATCTGATTTCCTTCTTTTAAGATATTTACTATTTTATTTTTATATGCATTTTTTCTGCATTTGCAGTGGCTAACACAGGAACATTTTTTCTTAACTTAACCACTACATCAGGGGTGCCCAAAAGGTAGATTGGGATCTACCAGTAGACCTTTAGCTGGTGATCAAGACACTGTCAACAAACAGCTTGTCTAAATCACCCTCCTATTTCATATTTTTCATTAAGATGTTTATAACAGTTTATTTATTAAAGTTACATAATAAATAGTTGTTATTTAAAAATAGCAATAAATATTTGCTCAAATCAATTTCAATGGAACAGAATGCTAACAATGCTTTTATGGATGTAGATCACATTGAGACATCATCACCAAAAGTAGACCAGTCATTAGTAAAGTATGGGCACTCTTGCTCTACATAAAATTTGCTCACACTGTTATATGCAGGACTCCAATTATGGAGGAGAAGAATGTTCCAGTTAGAACCAGACACACAAAAAAAGCATGTTTCCAACACTGCGTTGGCCCTCTGTGGCCTTTGGTGGTATCCAAGTCCTTCAGACCCCAAAAACATGTAATATGTAGGAAACACAGTGCCTAGCAAGAGTCAGGGGTAAAATGGAAAGCCAAGTATGTACTTTTACAGCATCTTGATGTGGATACAGAAGTGCTGGTCCACGCAGTTGAATCCAAGCAAATTTAGGATTGAATAGGGAATCAATTGCCCTAGTTTTTTTTTTTTATTCTGGCCAATCAACATTGGCCATACAGTCCAACAAAAAATGTATTGAACATATTGGGTTACTGAAGTTCACATTACGAGCAGCAAACCATTATATGAGTCTGCTCAGAACAACACTGACTTATATATATACTGTATATATATATATATAGATGAGAGATGAACCTGTGGGCAATTTCGCAAAGATTATGTTGTTCGACCCATGGGATGAAAAACTGAAAACTGGATCATTAAGTGATCTTATAAGTGAAGCATTAAAATCTAGCTGGTGCGGATTTTGCTAAATCTGAGAATTTATACTAGAAGGGTCACACAGTTGTATGGAGTTTGGTTTAAAAGCAATTGGCTAAACATATTAGCATATAGTGGCAAGTAAAGAATCAAGTGTGCTTGTTTGCAATTAGAAGATAGATATGAACATATCTGCACTAAAGTAGAAGTGCAGTGTGGCCTCTCTGCTTGAATATAAACATTTCAGGCTTCAGGGCAATCACAGTTGGGACAATGGGCTGCTAATCATTATGGTGAAGTGGCCTAAAAATGATTTCTAGAAAAGTTACAGATTTCCTACCAAGGAAAAGTAGAATTTTATAGCAAGGAGGTAGCCTTTTAGGTTTACTTTTTACTATTGTCCAATCCATAACACAAAAAAACACCTATATCACATCAATATCAGGCATTGTTGGGTAAAACAATGGTTTGTTTCTCTGTATAAATATGACTGTAATGTTACATTCACTGCACAACACACATTATCAGGACGTTCAAGCACATATTGTACTATTTTGAGAACATGCTTGGGGCAGTGTATTTCTGTTTGTGTAGGTAAATATGATAAGAGATTGATTGATGCTGACAGCATAGACACCTACATAGACAAAGTCATAAGGGCATTCACATTTAAAGGGAATGCAGACTAACAGGGAATACAGCCTAGATATTTGTGGCTGCAGATACCAAATTATGGACTGGCTTTTAGTGTTGGCTCAAAGTGAGAGTTGGCGCTACTACAACTTCTAGGCCCCCCTGCAGCAGCAGGGTCTGCTTCCTCTATAGTTACATTTGAAAAAGTTTGGGAACCCCTCTTAATTCTTTGGAGTTTTGTTTATCATTGGCTGAGCTTTCAAAGTTGCAACTTTCTTTTAATAAATAACATGCCTTATGGAAACAGTAGTATTTCAGCAGTGACATTGATAGGATTAACAGAAAATATGCAATATGCATCATAACAAAATTAGACAGGTGCATACATTTGGGCATCTTAACAGAGATATTACATCAAGAGATATTATAAGTTGAGCCTAATTTTGCAAATGTAACGGCCTCTAGATGCCTCCTATAGTCTTTGATGAGTGTCTGGAATCTGGATGGCGGTATTTTTACCATTCGTTCATACAAAATCTCTCCAGTTCAATTACATTTCATGGTTGCTGAGCATGGACAGCCTGCTTCAAATCATCCCATAGATTTTTCATGATATTCAAGTCGGAGGACTGTCAAGGCCATTCCAAAATATTGTACTTCTACCTCTGCATTAATGCCTTTGTAGATTTCCAAGTGTGTTTAGGGTCATTGTCTTTTTGGAATATCCAACCCCTGTGTACCTTCAACTTTGTGACTGATGCTTGAACATTATCCTGAAGAATTTGTTGATATTGGGTTCAATTCATCCGACCCTCGACTTTAACAAGGGCCCCAGTCCCTGAACTAGCCACACAGCTTTTTGTAGCCCTCCCCTAAACCATGATACTGAACAATCTTTGTTTTCAGATCTTTTGAGAGTTGCTTTAAGGATCCCATACTGTCACTTTTCAGAGTCAAACAGAAACACAACTTGCAATTGGCCACCTTAAATACCTTTTCTCATGAATGGACACACCTGCCTATGAAGTTGAAGGCTTAATGAGCTAATCCAACCAATTTGGTGTTGCTAGTAATCAGTATTGAGCAGTTACATGCATTCAAATTAGCAAAATTACAAGGGTACCCAAATTTTTGCACAGCCAGTTTTTCACATTTAATTTCATACAACTTAATACTACTTCATTAAAAATCTTTGTTCAGAAAATACCCCAGTACTCAGATGTACCTGGGAAATGAAAGACATACCACTGTCTTATCTTTTTTGTTGAAAGTGGAGTCAATTATTATGCAGGCTGAGAGGGGTTCCCAAACCTTTTCATATGACTGTACGCCCCTTGAGGGTTGCCTGAAGTGATTTCCATTTCTGGCTACCATTTATGCACACACACAACTCTTTCTGGTTTAACATGGGTAAATGAATGGTCCAGAACAAAAGTTTCCACTTTCAATTTGCACCAGATGCCCTCAAGCCTCTCCTTGTTGGGAATCCACTAGGTATTGTATAGTTATATCATATACATGAGAGTCAGTGCAACTTGAAGGTCAATTTTACGCCATACACAGTAGTGTAAAAAGTACAGTATGGAGTAAAAGTATGGAGCCTATATAAAAAGTAAGACAATCATCTTAAGTCTGGGGTTTCTAATGAGGTGTTTTTGCTTACAAAGTGTTGTGGTTACTTCATTTTCATTAACTACTTTCAAAAGTAAAATGGGCTATTGCCTAATGGAAACTAGTGTTCTGTTTTTCTGGACAGCCCATCTTGAAATAAAGGAGCCTCCTCATTTTGTAAATGACTGCTAGTGCTTTTTTTAGGGGGAGGGGGGTGGATGAAGCAAAATTATATAATCCACCTACTACATGTATGTACTGAAACATTACTAACTCATGCATTTATTAAAGGTTTTTTTTATTTGTGAAGATACCTAAATTGCAACTGTACTTCCCCTGTAAACACAACCATTTATGATCTTTCGGACAACAAACATTTTGTGGAAAGATTATTTGTGTGTACCTAATTGCAAAGACTAAAATCAAGCAAATATCAGGATATAGACATAAATAAACAGATAAACAGATGAAAAAAACAATTTCCATGATACAACATATCAGATATCAGGATTGTCTGCTCAACACATGTATGTTACATTTTATCATTTTCTTTATTTTTCAGTAAGCATTAGGTCAACAAGCAGTAGCTCTACTGATCCCCCTTCCAAAGTGATGCTGCGAATATATTTGGAATATCACAGGCTTACTTGGAAGGTGAACAGAAACATAGCAAATGAATTGGGAGGGGGAGAGGTTCTGTGAGAGAATAAATCTTCTGCATGTCTATGATGATCTATCCAAGATACTTGCTATACTGGTATCTTAATTAAATAATAGGGCACAAAGACTTGTGTTGTCCTATAAATCCACAGTTCCAAGTTATGACATTGTAAGAAAATTGTTAATACTGTATACAGTCAGGCTCCAGCATAAGGGCAGGCATATCAATATACTGATCACACTTCTGATACTTTATCAATGATGGATTGGAGGAAAGGGGATTAATCAAGGCCTATTAATAATTCAACAGATCTGCATCCTTTCTGTCACTAAACTTGAACTTAATGCGATTGATTTGAAATTTGAGCACTACACAGTTAGTGTTATAAAGTACATGTCTCTGATGCAGAGTAGTCTAATTAACCTGATCATCAAGGATCCCATAGTTACTCAGTTATATCTATTGACCTCTTTGTGTCGTATAAGCATGGCTGTGGTATAATAACTAGTCCTCTGTTTACTTTTTTACCATGAAAAATTAATAGGTGGAAAGAACACCTTCTATTGTACAGGGAATGTGAGGTTTTCTGATGTGAAACCATCTGTTGTATGACAGACTGTCAAAATAGGGCAATGATCTTGATAAACTTAGATTACTGCTGGGTTTCTACATATATGATGTTTTGGTAATTATTAAGTTTTAATTAAAGCTATACACAGGACATAAAAAAATACACCGATTTTTTTTACCATAATTCTTATCCTGCAGTTTTCGGCTAATTGGGACTTTGAAGCAATGATTCACAATTATAAGGTCGAACAGAAAACAAATGGTCATGGTACTGACCTGAGATCTGACTTCTAGGTGCTGCAGAAGATGATTAGACCTTTCAAGAAACTGTCCAAGGCTCCAGGTCAGTTCATTCTGCATGTATGCGTTAGCTTCATTTCCCACTATCCCATTTTCTGACAAATGCTCTTAATAGAGCACTGATTCAGCATCTCATTAATGAGAAGCTGACATTTTACTAGGTGTGAAGCAATCTATGCTATTTTTCTGTACATTTATCAATAGTCAAACTATTTTTGTTTTAAAAGTTAAATAGGGCAAGTATATGTAATGGTACAGATGTAAGCAATATAGATTAATTATGTTGTAATATATAAGAAGAAGAATAGTATACAAAGTTCTGTTTGGTGAATAAAGTAAAAAAATGCACATTTTTATAGACAGGATAATCTCTTTAGCCAAGTATTTCTTGCTTTTTTTAATGGCCCTTAGAGAAAACCTGGAAGTCAGCCTTGGCGACCACGATTCAATATATAAATAATTACAATATTAGGTGCAAATTCCACTGCATTACATTTCTGGATCCTGACCTGGTAAACATCCTCTTGTAGTAGCCCATGAATCAGAGGTGCTGTAAGTGTTCCAAGACAGAAAAGCCCAGTGATACAGAATTCCTATATTTGATGGGCTCTCTATCCATTGATTGAAAATTATGGGGAACTATCGCAAAAATTTAAATTTAATATGAGCATCATACTAAAATATGAAACTTTCAATTAAAACATTCTGTACCATTTATCTTCACTATCCCTTTCTCAGCATCTGTTTCTCTTCATTCAGCAGTTGGGTGTCAGATATTCATTGACTGTTAAATCCAATATATCTTATAGGGGGCTTCCTTTCCTAGCAGATAAAGTAGAGTCACTCAAATAACTGATTCCAGTACAAACAAAATTTAACAAAATAACTGCCTTCTGCAAAAATCCTGCATGTAGAGAGACAGGATGTCTGATGATTTTAATAGTGTGAGCTCATCTTATAGAGGAGCCCTCTATAAGATATATTGGATCTAACTGTAATGAGTATGACACCGAACTCCTGCATGAAGACAGAATAAAGAGAAACAGATGCTGAGAGAGGAATAGTGAAGATAAACATGATTATTTCAGAAACGGTGCAGAAGTTTCTTATTTCAGTATGCTGAAGCTTATATTAAATTTTCATTTTCACGATAGTTCCCTTTTAAGTTGTATGTGCATTTCTTATGTGTCCTTATTAGGATTTTATGAACAAAGTGTCATAACATGGCTCTGAATGCATGGGCCCTAAATAGTATGAATTGGATCAGACACATTGCAGCGTCAAAGTAATTATCTCAACTATCAACAGGTCTGCTATAACTCAGAATATATACAACAGCCACTCTGGCACAAAGTAACACACCATTATTACTTTCAAATACCTTTATCAGAGAAATATTACCTAAAAGTGAAAAATAAAGCAGACCATGCACTTGCCCTAAAGCAGTAAAGCTCATTTACAAACACAGCCACCACTGTGGTCATGCAAGTTGCTGTGCGTATTGACAGCATTCATTAAGGTACTGTACCTACTCCTAAACATACTCCTATTGTTGCAGGGGGACCCTGGAATTCCAGTGTTCCCACAGAAGGCTGCGTAAATAGGTATAGCAGACTTACACTGTAAAAATCATGCACAGATTTTGTGTTAGCTCAATTAATGGGTGGACATGCTACTGCTGGTATTATGGGGGGGGAATGCTGCATTATGGGTAGAAAACATGGCAAATTGACCTTAGCAGAAAAAAAAAATACTTAGAAAGCTTATTAAGTAAATACCATACAAATTCTAATTTAAGTTTTAATAACTTCAGAGTAGTGAAAACACATTTCGTTCAGTGTTCCGGCACAAAAAAAGACTAGTCAATTCCAATATGGATGTGATGTATACAGAATGGTATTTATACTGTTCTGTTGATTAAACTGCCTAATCATTTAAAGGGAAATAAGCAACATGGATTGTCATTGCTGCACTGCTGGTAAACACTAAGGACAACTTACTCAGAAGTTTTCAGGATTTTTTGGATGGCACACAAGCAGAAATACTGCATATGTACAGATGCTACAATGCTGGACCTAAACACACTGGGAAAATCTGATGTAACGTTTAATAGAGGAGTAGGTTTATATGACTAAAGGGCTCCTCCACCTTTTGCAATGCAGATGAATGTATGCATGCTAGATGTCTACATGTGAACAGTCTGAATTGACTGATTGCATTTTATCATTGTATGCTCATATTGATAAAGCATTATCTTTAATTCTATAATCAAGATTTTAACAGCATTTTGTTTTTGAAGAACTTTCCTCCAAATATGCCCCCCCCTCCCAAACTTGATCAGATAGGATAAAAAGTATGAATGACATCTTGCAGAATTCAAGGCAGCACTGCAAGGTGATCATAGCAGTAAACATGATTCTGGCCTTTTAAGAACCCCAAGCAGGATTATCATGGAGATCCACAGACCCCATGCAGAGTTTTTCAGTTTAACCCTACTGCTGTCAAAGGCACAGAAAGACAAGTTACTTTCGATATATATTTTAATCCCTCTTCAGGAATGATGTTGCCTAATACACCACATGTTAATGTGGTGTATTAGGCTGTTAATTATAATCAGTGTGATTCATCAAGAATAGAATAAAACAAAAGAGAAAAAACATGAATTTCTTTCTTCAGAAAAAAAAACTGTAGAATAGTGTGATGTAAATCACACCTGTTTAGATATAGTCCTTACAATTCAGGGAATTGATTGAACACCAGCTGAGCATTAATGGTCATTGTAGTTAATAGCAGTGACAGCTGGACTAGAACATTAAAGGGATCCTGTCATCGGAAAACATGTTTTTTTCAAAACGCATCAGTTAATAGTGCTGCTCCAGCAGAATTCTGCACTAAAATCCATTTCTCAAAAGAGCAAACAGATTTTTTTATATTCAATTTTGAAATCTGACATGGGGCTAGACATTTTGTCAATTTCCCAGCTGCCCCCGGTCATGTGACTTGTGCCTGCACTTTAGGAGAGAAATGCTTTCTGGCAGGCTGTTGTTTTTCTTTCTCAATGTAACTGAATGTGTCTCAGTGGGACATGGGTTTTTACTATTGAGTGCTTTTCTTAAATCTATCTGGTTACCTTCCCATTGTTCTTTTGTTTGGCTGCTGGGGGGAAAAAGGGAGGGGAGTGATATCACTCTAACTTGCAGTACAGCAGTAAAGAGTGATTGAAGTTTATCAGAGAACAAGTCACATGACTTGTGGCAGCTGGGAAATTGACAATATGTCCAGCCCCATGTCAGATTTCAAAATTGAATATAACAAAATCTGTTTGCTCTTTTGAGAAATGGATTTTAGTGCAGAATTCTGCTGGAGTAGCACTATTAACTGATTCATTTTGGAAAAAAATTTTTTCCCATAACAGTATCCCTTTAAATAGGGAGTTTTTCTTATTTTATTTTAATATATCAAATAAAACCATGCCTTCAGGCCAATTACCAACTTAGCAAACAGACCATTTAGAGCTTGTCACAGGTGAACAATTACAATTAGGGGCACATTTACTATGGGTCGAATATCAAGGGTTAATGAACCCTAGACCATCGAAGTAAAATCCTTCGACTTCGAATATCGAAGTCGAAGGATTTACCACATTTCGTGAATGAACGATCATAGGAAAAATCGTTCGATCGAATGATTAAATCCTTCGAATCGAACGTTCAAAGGATTTTAATCCATCGATCGAACGATCCTTCGATCAGAAATTGCTAGGAAAGCCTATGGGGTAGGTCCCCATAGGCTAACATTGGTGCTCGGTAGGTTTTAGGTGGTGAAGTAGGTAGTCGAAGTTCTTTTTAAAGAGACAGTACTTTGACTATCGAATGGTCGAATAGTCAAACAATTTTTCAGAGGCTATTTACAGTTTCTTCATCTAATGAGATCCAAAATTAACCTATGTAAAGCTTAAAAAGTGGTTCCTTTTTATGCAACAAAGGCATAAAGTTTGTGCTTAATGATCATGGGGATTTGCATTAACCCTGGGAAGGAGCCACAGGTGCAGAGACCCCGCATCAGGGAGAAAGAAATTGTAGAAATTAGTATGGCTAGAATGCTACTGCTCATGTCTGGCCTCTTGGACACCATTAATCCTACTGACAGCCTATGGGCAAATTAACTAGAAGAGTAAAGCTGGTCATAGACGCAAAGATCCGATCGTACGAATCAACGTACGATCGGACTTTCCCATCTCCCGACCCTCCACTAACCATTCAGATCAAAGTCTTTACCATTCCGATCAAATAAGAACAGATCACCCAATGTTCTGCCCCTGACAGCAATCATACGATACTTATGTCTGACAACACTAGTGACAGTCTCCCACTGAAAATCGTACGATCGGCAATACACGCAGAGATATTATCGGCAGGCGACAGAAATTTTCTAACCTGTCCGATCGACCAAACGACCGATCTCCGACGGACGAAAAATGTCGGGACTCTCCACACATGGTCCGAAAATCGTACGAATCCACGATTCGTACGATCGGATCTTTGCGTCTATGGCCAGCTTAAGTGCTTATGACCAATCTCTCCACTCTAGCTCCCTTTCTCATCACTGCTGATCTCTGTATAAGCACTGTACCCAAGAATTAAAAGTTGTAAAACATATCACAAAAATGAAGCAGTTAAAAAAAGAAAAAAAAACATTGGGAAAAGTTTTTTTTTGCATAAAGTATATTGGAAATTTGCTTACAATTAGTTTTTCTTTTATTTAAAAGATCTCCTTTAAGTTCGAAAGCAGTGGTGTAATTTTTTTACATCTGGTAAGCGCTGTGGGATAAAACAGTGTATTCTTGTTTATCTAGAGGGGACTGATGGGAATTCTGAGAGAGCTGGTTTTAGCAATGATTGCAAACTTTAATGGGCAGATATATCAATATTCAAACAAGTTCATGTATAAGTCAATAGGAGATGTATTTTCAAATTTCAGTCATTTTTCTCGTTCTGTTTTCATGAGATATATGAAATTTGGTAGGCTCATCATTGAAAATGAGGGGTAGAACGTAAGCATTCAAGTTTCTTTCATAATAAATATGTAAATGTGCTCCTAAGAGAAGGTTTGTTTCTGCTATTAGTTTTCATTGCTTTAGTTGCAGCATACATAATTTAGCAATACCTATACATTAAAATACATATAATTTAATAAAGTAATGTTTAAATATTACAAAGAAAAATAAGTGAACAAAGTGATAGCATTTCTTTACTGGTCAACTAACCATCCAATCAGCATAAGAAAACTATTTTGGTGTCAAACATTGATGCATTGGGACATTTTAAGGAAAGTATTCACTGGATTAGATTCTCATTTTAAATGTAATCCAAAATGTAAAGGCTGCTACAGTCAACTCCATATAAAGGCAAGCAAAAACAATGTGGAAATGCATTCAGGAAAAACAAGAATTTCATTGCAAAATATCTCAAGTTTCTAATATATTTCATTACATTTCAACTGTGTAACTGAGTAAACATCTCATGTACAGGAAAGCAAACTTTTTTTACGATGACAATAACTGCTTTGTAAAATTCTTATATTGTTGAGAAAAGATACCATATAATTTGAACTAAGCAGGAGTAATGGCTATTCCAAAATCGTTTTTTCTGTTTATATGTCTCATTACACTTCAAGATTGGTCTTCTTTTTGGAACTGCTAGACACTGCTGTATATCATGGACATCATTTTAAACATGCCATTGTAACACCCTGGCTGAAGGTTTTTGTCTTCTTTATAAATGTATTTTGGGATGAGATTAATTATAAGGCTATTGTCTGGACATCACATGCCAAAAATGGCATAATGAGCAGCAGGCCAATATGATGTGCAATAAGTGAAGTAACTTTTTCTAATTCATGCATTAAGTACTCAAAAAAGTGACATTTTATTTTTTCAACACTAGTACCTGTACACATTGGCAAAGGCTGTGATGGGATAAAAATCTATGAAATATTTTATAACAGATCTGTTTCAATATGGTCAAAAGATTTGTAATTTTTAAAATGATTTGTTCTTTGTTTAAGTTATCGCCATCCCTGCAAACATTTGTAGACTGCAACTTTTTGCTCTTTGGAAAGGCAGCCTTCAATAGTTGAAGTCCATATGCTGCATGGTTGATTAACAAATACTTTACATACATGCAGCAGACTGATTTACTTTTACTTCTAGGCATCCATTCAGTATCTACATAGAATCTTGAAATCTCATTATGCTTTAATAATTAATGCTTTTGAAACATAGCAAATTTGGGGCTTTACTGACACTATATAGAGGATTTGTTCATGAAATAATTATTTTATTGAAATGTATTCTAAAAAAACTAATTGTTTGGTTCTTTTTTGGCTTAAAGAAACACAAGTTGTTGAGGCATAAAGTTGACATTAGTACTGTACAGATAAAAAAAGTGGATTCCTTTTCTTTGTTCATCACAATCCTCAAGAAAAACTTCATGGTAGGATGTCACAGATGAGTTATAAAGATCACTGGTGTGCATTACGAATGTACATTAATGCCTGTGGTATGTTGTGACTTATTTTTATATTAGTCTAATTTAGCTTTTCAAGTATAATCTTTCCAAAAATAATGATTCTATCAAATAAGGTAAATTATGAATATTATTTCAATCATTAGAATATTTTATATGATGCATTTTTGATAGCATCAAATCACAATCTTAAAGATACATATAAACCGTGAAGAAACTGTAAATGAGGCAAAGAAATGTTCAGTAACCATGAAATTGCATAATTAGTAGTTTGCTTACGAATGTACAAATTTTAAACATATTTATAGAGAAAATGGTTTAATTTGTAAAATATCTAACAACATATGTGTAATGTGCGTGAAGCTTTTTATATTTATCACAGTTTTCAAAATAACCCCCTGACTCTCCCACACAAATTTACATACAGTTTTCAATCTGAAAGGCTTAACTGCCTTTCTAGTCTACTCCACGTGGACAAGACTGAGGACACAGGGGAATCCTCCATGACTGATAATTAAACTGATTGTTGATACTTTCTGAACATATACTTAGTGGTATTTTCATAGGACACATGTTGCACTGTAAAATATACAAATTAAAAGAACTAACACACATAAAGCATTTATTATTCAAGTTCTGCTTCAGCATAGTGCCAGTTGCACATGACATGGCATGTAATACAAATATTTGTTGTCTAATGTGCGTTGCCATTTGTAAAAGAAAGTGATTATTTGGTAAGACAATGACCTAAGCTGGACACCTAATTTAATAAAAAAAAAAACCTTCTCCTTGTGAAGGCAAGTAGACAAGTCAGTGCATACTGTTCCTAAAGAATGGACTAATTAAACTGGGGAAAATATTTTTATTACAGTAAATATGTAGTTAGCATTGCATGCAAATGCCCCAGTATGTCAAATTAATGATATACTTCATTTTTTCCTTTGGTCCATGAAATTGTTTGATATATGCTTTTTAATGCTATACTTTACTTACATTGAAGTTCTGGCTACTGAAAAAATTTAGCAGAATCCACCCAATAAAGCAGTGATCCCCAACCAGTAGCTCGCGAGCAACATGTTGCTCTCCAACCCCTTGTATGTTGCTCCCAGTGGCCTCAAAGCAGGTGCTTATTCTTGAATTCCAGGATTGGAGGCAAGTTTTTGTTTCATAAAAACCAGCTGCACTGCCAAACAGAGTCTCAATGTAGGTTGACAATCCACACAGGGGCTACCAAATGGCCAATCACAGCCCTTATTTGGCACCCCAAGAATTTTTTTCATTCTAGTGTTGCTCCCCAACTCCTTTTATGTCTGAATGTTGCTCACGGGTTCAAAAGGTTGGGGATCCCTGCAATAAAGGAACTGTAAAAAAATGCATGACATTGTGAGAAAAGGAGTATTGGCTGGAAAAGTACTAACTTATGCTGCTCTGTTGTACAGTGCTACGAAATATGTTGGTGTTTTATAAATTCATGTTAATAAATATCATATAATAAATATAATAGACATAATAGAGCTATTATTAGGAGTGAAGAAAGGCATTAACAATGTTTTCATTATCAATTATATTTGCAGATAACTTAAAAAATATTGAAAATAATTGTATTTTGGGGTTTCCATCCCCTATAATATGTTCTTCCAACAGTGCCTGCTCAGAGGTTAAATGCTATGATATCTAGACTGCTGTTAATTGCTAGCAATTATTGCAATGTGTTACCATAACTCCAGCACATTTATAGCAGTTATTGTATCAAATATCAACAACTGAACTAACAAAGGTTAGAGAATAAAACTGGAGGATTTGGACATGCTAAATTTACAAGATAAAACTTGTGTGTGGATAGGAGAGAGAGAGATTTCTTTGTGTATTTCTGTCAGTAAATTGTTAAATATTCAGTCACTAGTAAAATGGGGGGCTAGCAGTACAGTTTTATCTAATAGGTTTATTTCTAAATATAAACCAAAATACCAGTCAGCTGGTGGAGTTGTCCCAGAGTGCATGTGCAGATGAGGCAGCCTGCTGGTCCATCTGAGCACCCGTACTCATTAACATTCCACTGCTGATGTTTAGCTGTTTTTCTCATTCGCAAGGAAAGGGTTGGGCAGCCAGATACAGATAAAAGACTGGTTGAAACCCGCATGCAGCTGCATATGGGAGAATGACACGAATTTAATGCTCTTCTTGTGATACGTTTGCTATTCAAAGCGGCAAGGGGGTTTAAACCCTTCAGTTCCGCCTTTTGTTTCTCACAGAATTCTCGCATTAATTTGCTTAAGGTTTGCAAAAGGTGCAAGGTCCAGTCGAGTGGGATCTTGGGTAGTGACAGTGCGACCTCCCGCGCGCGACACACTGAGTGGGCTTTTGGTGAGGCGGAATGTCATGTACGCACCAAGACACGAATTCAAATAGCGTCAATTATGGGAACATTGATTTGTAGCATGAAAGTGCTAGGAGAACACGAAACGAAATTACGCTGTCTGTTTTAAGAATCTCTGGTTCCCTTCACGATGTAATGGTACTACTAGGGCTTATAATAAACCGGGCGATACTACATTGGTGATTGGGGGGGGGTCTTATGAGTGACAGGGAGGCTGGAAATGCCGTAGTTTAAGTAATTAGTATTTTTATGAACGTTTCTGGTCACTGACAGATGATGGCGTGCTTATGATTCGAGGTAAGCTAATAACAAATGTTCTTATGATGGGGAATCCTATAAAAGGCTGTATGAACGCATAATAAGCCATTTTTCCCCTGCAGCGCTTCTGCTTCACACGCAAAGCAGAAAGAGCGGGAATTACCCACGGCGGCGGGTCACGTGCCTTCATTTAAACCCGCGCAAGCACAAAGGAAAGCGGAGTAGAAAATTGCGTCACTTATCGTCTTGTGACAAACTCTGAGGCTGATGCCAATGACCGTGGATACCCGGGGCCGGGCGGGCGGGGACTTGCTTAGCGTCGGAATTTGTGTCACAGCCAAGTTTTGTTTAGTTCATAGGAAGCGCTATTTACGGTTTCCTACACGTCGGAGTCCGCGTGTTAAATATGACTGTTGTAAGCAACGCAGACATGTCACAGCTTTGTGTGGCTACCCTACGGCCAGCCATGTTGGACCAGCGACTATGGCAGTATCTGGGCTTCATGGGAGCTGTAGTTCCAAACAACTGGAAGTTGGAATCCATGTCATACAACATGGCAGCAAATTCACTATGAGCAACTGTAAACAGATACAATCATGGCAAGACGTAACAAAAAATGTCCACTCTTAATACAGAACTATCCTGAAGAGATGGCAATTATTTTAGAGATGCAGGAAAAGGACTGTGAGATTTAACAGATGATATGATTTGTGCTTGCCCTGAGGAAACTATATGTATTCCTGGTATTACTGCCAAAGTGAATGTACTGATGCTAAAAGTAGACACGGAAGTCTCCCAATAACTCGGAGAACAACAAATAACTGGAACACCATTGCTTTTCTATACTCATTTAGAACTCATCTATTCTTCCTTTCTTAAGTCAAGATAGAAATAAACATCAAGAAAAGCCCATTTACTTAATAGAAGTACAAGAACCCCTAATGACAGTCTACTACTACTCTCTAAGTTCAATCATCCTTCTTCAACCCAAAACCATTTTGAAATAAAATGTAATCCATTTCAATGATTTTAAAGTTATATGTAAATGTATTTTCAATTGAAAACCATCTGCCTGACGTTTACATTCTCCAGAACTTCTGGTCCTGACTCCTGAACCAATGCAGCAGCATTGCATTCACATGTAACTTTAGTTATGAATGTGTAATTTATATAGGAAAGATGCCTACAATTACATTGTCTTTCATTATTCAAACAATTAACTAAATTGTGTGTGCTTATTCCCTTGGTTCTGCAGTATGTGTCATATTTTGAATCATTTGAGTGTGATTTCAATAGTTCCACATTTAATCCTCTTTGCATGTTTATAGACAAAAAGTACAACGCAGGAATTTAGGAAGCTTCTAAACATCCAAAGGGTCTTCTGCCCAAAACGTATTTTGCTTAGTAAAAGAAATTGTAACTCTTTGTTTCCTATAGCTTGTGTGGTTTCAAATGTATGTGAAAATATCACTGAAAGAGCAGTATCTGTCTGACTGTTTACATTTTTAGCACAATCCTGTAGCAATGTTGCAAGGCATCTGATAAATAGACCTGGAGGAGAACTGACTCATCTTACATTACAAGCACAGAGAACAGGAAGGGTAAACAGATACTGGTTTCACTACATTTATAAATAACTTTAAAACCATTGAAAATTCCTTAAAATTGTATTTTCTTTCATTATTCAAAAGCTGGATGGAGGATCCCTCAAATTTCCATATGAGGCACATAAGCCACACTATTTGATTTAGTGGCTTCATCTGCACACAGGAGTGTGTACTTGTTTTTGTTTTACTATGTACTGCTACCTATATACATTTGAATGTTAGTCTTTATTTTTGATGATGGGATGTTGCACAGTTTGCTGGCAAAAAATGTTACAGCAACCCATTCTCCATGTGAAAGGCAATAACTATTAGTGTTGTTTTTGCAGGAAAGCGACATGTTTTTGGGGAAATTGTAGAACCAGACTTGTATATACATTAGAACCCCCATTTTACGTTTTTCAGGGGACCAGAAATAAATTGGTGTTAAATCCAGGAAAATGTCAAATCAGGGAAAAGTATTATGCATAATATATAGGTGGGACCACAAAACAACAATGTAAAATGAGGGAAAACTTAACCAGGGGATGTAAAATGGAGTTCTACTGTATACAAGTTTGTTTGGTCTTCATCGTGTAAATTGCAAACAAAAACAGCAACAATGTGTCCATATGGAAGACAACGTGTGGAAAGGCACATCCTATCCTAGCGATTTAAACGATCAGGAAGATTTCATATATTACATTTCAGTCAATGTGTTTAGATGTTTTTTTCCATGTTTTACTCTTGCAGTATAGCAATAGTTTTAACATTTCAAATCCATGTTAAAATTCGTTTTATCAGCTACCGAAACGAACATTTGTGCGATGTCCTTACCGACAGGAAATATTAGTACATAACTACAGACGATACGATCTAGTCTCAGGGTTTCCCAAAATACACTCAAATGAACATTTCCGAGCTGATCTCCTAAGTACACTTACACTGCTTGACTGGAAGAATGTTCGAGATATGCCAATAAATCTGTATGAACAGGAGTATGTGAAGGGGGCTGCAGTGGTTCCCTTTCCGCCCCATGTTATTCCCAGCGCTTGTTTGATAGCAAATGTGCATTCCACGTGGGAACAGCGCTCAGTATTTAGGCTCCGCCTCTATATGGGAAGGGCAGGTCATTATAGGACAGATATTGCCTACACAAACTATTGTGAGTTTACGGTTCAAGACTGCAAAGGAATTTCGAGATTAGACTTCTGATTGCTTTTAGCTTTTTTTGGGGGGGCGGCTGCCGATGTGACCAGGAATCAGCCTACAAGAAGCAGTGCCACGACTGCATTTGTACTCATTTAAACCCAGGCAAATGGATTTTATCAGGACGCGGTACATCATTAACTTTCAGTGGGTCACAATATAAAAAGGACAATGTGTTCCAATGGAACTTAGATGCTTTTAAGGTGCAAGGTGATGAACGTATAGCTGATTTAATTTGCTGGCCGGCACCTATACATGCTGTAGACCTACCCCTACTGACTAGAATGTTTTTAAGCAAACACTATCTTTGCCAATGAGCGCTTTAACGCTACTCTAAAGGATGGACATTGTTAGTTTCGGCTGCAGAATCGCAAGAAGCAGGGGGGCAGTTCTCTCAGTGAAGAGCTACTTGTATACGGATAGAGAATGCTTGGCGTTCTGAAAGGTATTAGCGCCCCTCCCCCACAGCTGGGACTCGCACTTCAATCGAGACAAATACCTCCTGGCATTTGGGAAGCAAGCTGTGGTGTTTGACCTCATACTGGCAGGTCACCAGCACACTTACATGTTCTCAACGTGGCCAAACCGTGTACTTTATGGGCTGGTTAACAGCACCCAGAATTTCTGGGGGTTACCTTTTGGGACTAAGGGCCTTCTTATTCATAATGTACTGGAGCTGTGAATGTGATGACACATGGATCTGAATAAAGAGATTCTTGTGTAAAATTGTTAGCATCTCTCAGGAATTAAAAAGTTGTTCACTGTTCAAACAACCAGTTGTTTTCAGATAGTAATGACTTTTTCCAATGACTTTCTACTTCCTATGTGTCACCGGTTTTCTAATATTGAAGTGTCATTTTTCACCTTCTAAAGAAGCTCTGGGAGAAGGGGGTCGCCGACCCTGTAAACTGTTCTAAATAAAACATTTAGTAGATACAGTTCTTATCTTTGTCCCTGCTGAGCAGAATCCCTAAATTTCATTACAGACAGCTGTTAGAATTGATACAATCGTTGCTAATACTCCAGAGATGCTGCTGAGAAATGTATCAAGTAAATGTTGCAAAATGGTAACAGTTTAACATCTGCACTTAAATTACTGAGCTGCCAGACTCAAACACCAGAGACAGGAACATTCAACTTTATAAACTTAGATTTTGGAAAAACAGTAAAAAATAAATAATGGAAAGTAATTGAAAAAGTCTATTTCTGGGAAACAATCTGAAAACAACTGAACTGAAAAAAAAAGTGTTTAGAAGGTGAACAACTTGATTGCCTTTAAATGCACTTATCTAAACTAGATGCAGAAAATACTGTACCATACTGTGATACCAGAGGCCTTATGACATATGCTTTGGAAGACACTTGCACCAATCTAGTAGCAGCATCAGCTCAGTGTCTGTGAATATTATAGATGGCGATTAAAATTGTGGGAAGCAGACAAAAACAGTAATTTGCAAATTCCTATTTGTAGGAACCCTACTGAACTTATAAGACATACATTCATGCGCTATAAATGGGATGATATAAGCACATCTCCAAAGAAAGATTGCGCTCTCATTTTTCTCATTGTCCTTGTCTATTTCAAACCCACCCTTCCATGACTCCCACAGAACAATCCACGTTGATGAAGGCTTTTTTCTCCCCCTCACCTCTCCCTTTCCAATGCTTGGCTCTTATTTAGGAAGTCATTAATCACATCCCCTCCCCCGGAAAGAGATGGCGGAGAAACCTGTGAAGTCTGATCCAGCACCCGCCTCTTCCCCACCCCCTCCTTTAAAAACATAGGGAAACCTCCACCACGTTTAACCCTATCGCTGCCACGCCATGTGGCCTTAGTCCGATGGGGTTAATTAAATGCATTTTCCCACCAGCAAATCATTGTATGTCACAGGAAACCTCTCATTCTATAGATCAGACTAAACTGGACAATATGACAAAATATGTAAGGAGCCGTTTTATTGCACTGGCCATTGACTAAATCACACTAAGAATGGACAACAAAAGTAGTTGTAGGTCGATGAATAAAAGCATATCTTTCTAAGCTGAGTCAAAGCAAACCTGCTCGAGTCACATCTGTTAAAAGGACATTGCATGGCGGTCGTTCTACTAAAGATACCAGTAATGTACCAGAAAGCACCGCCGATAAATAGGGGCACAGTGAGGTCACGCTATCGCCATACCGATCTGCACGCTGCAGGCTTCTGCACGAAGCCCAAATATGTACATCCTCCTTGTAGTAAAACGACTTGGCTGTGCTTGTGCGTGTGTAAGCACTCGGCGTGTTTATAAGGATTTTTTTTTCCTCGTTCATTCATAAATGTTTTCCGTGGCAGCCTCGGTCGACGTGGTGATTGGCTGCGCCCGGCTCTTGCCAGCCCCTTGTGGATCAGTGCAGCGAGAAGGCATGTAATTGACAGAGTCACGTGTGCTCGAGGGGCCAGCGAGCTGAGAGCCGGGAGAAGGGAGCAACACAAGAGGGAGAGCACGCTAGACCATGCGAGCTAAATTCGGGAGCGCTTCAAATCAGGATGTTACATTGATGCTACAGATCACCCCCAGCAAAAAGGAAACTTTTCACCTTTCGTTTCTACAGCAGGAGGCGTCATGGCCGAAGGTGCATTAGCCGTATTCTTTCTGTTGTTTTTTGGGCATTTTCCTTTCCCACCGCGACGTTTGGATCGGCCGGTAGAGGGGCATTACATTAGGAGGAGGGGGGCATCTTCCAGCTGCTTGCTTATCACTGTACACTCATTATTATTGCTATTATTTTCTGCAGGCTTTTGTTTCAATCGTCGGCTTTGTAAAGTCATCCCATGGTTTCTGTTTTGTCCTTTTTTTTTTTTTTTTTTTTTTTTTTTTTAATTACAATCCCCACTTGCAAGGGATGTACAATCCAAAAACAATGTGAGATCCCGTGCATAGGCAATAACAAGTTGTGCAATAATCCTCATACCTCGCTTCACCTCCCTCCCCGCGCTGCCTTACATCAGGGCCATTCGCTTGTTTGAAGTGCTTTATTCTCTTCCCAATAGTGTAGTATGGCTGCAGCACCGAACTGACCGGCTGCATTTATAAAGCACATGGCTTTATAAATAAACAAGCATAGGATTTAAGGTGGGGGGTTTCTTATTCCCAAATAGCGCGTTGTGCACTCGAACTAAAGGATGGAGTGTTTGTGTGTACTCTTCTATAGTGGGTCATATGCTTTCTGTTTCTATGCTTAGGGACTCTTACTTATTGTTTTCTTCTATTCTCTCCCAGGAGGGGCTGCCAGAGGTACAAGAGAAGAGCAGGGGAAGCTGCCAGAGCAAGAAGAAGAGGAGGAGGAGGACCCCCAGGTTCTGCTTGGCTCAGGCCATTGCAAGTGGTTCAATGTACGGATGGGCTTCGGTTTCATATCTATGACTAGCCGGGAGGGAAGTCCCTTGGAAAACCCTGTTGATGTTTTTGTCCACCAAGTAAGTCTCCCTTACCCCCTCCCTTCTCTCACCACCCACAAGGAGAGTGGAAAGCCACCCGCTTTGGTGTTTCTCCCCATTTCCTGGTGCTGCAGGAATGTGTGTGCTTAATAGACACTTGCTCTCTCTGTGAACTCCTCACTTTCCTTGTGTGCAGCCACTGCCTCTACCTTTTTAAGGGCAATCGTTAACTCTGCGCTTCTGTCATCTGCAGGGCCCTTTGCTCTGGCTTCAATGGGTTAAGCAGTGCACCCATTTTTGTTGAAAGGAAATCTCTTTTTTGAGTGCAAGTGAAACATGGTGTGTGACTCCACCCTTATTGTGCTCTAAGCATTTGTTAGTTATCTTAAGACCATTAGATGTGAAATAAGTATTTATCGTCCAGCTACAATTCTGGTTGTAGAACTGGGTTCAGTAATCAAGGTTGTTACACTATTGCTTTCTAAATAGTCTGATAGGTAATGTCCAATTGTAATTCATATTGCTTGCCCTAAAGAGTAAGAAAGTAAATAGCCACGTTTGTTTAGGGCTGTGCTTTTTCCCTCTGTCTCCATTGTGAGCAGCAGGAAATCTCGTGTGAGCTGCTCCGCCTCTTTAAGGACACAGAAGTCAAGAAAGCATGTGGCCAGAGGCAGTTCATGTTTATACTTTAACTTAGTAGTTGGCTGTGCTCGTCCTGCACTTTCTTATGTGTGAAATCACAGCAACAATCCACAGCCTGAATCATAAAAAAAAAAAAAAACACATTATTTGCCAATTTCATGGATTATATCTGTGTATAGATGTTAATGTTTGTGTAAAACATGACATGGAGTTAAGAAAAGCAAATACAGTTTGAGAATGGATTATCACCTGTGCACACAGTTCTGTAAGTGCCAGGAGGGGTACCTTTTAAATGCAATTCCTCTTCAACTGTTACGGAACTATGAGTTGCATATCACCTATAACAACCAAATAGTGTATTGTGATGCAGCTTCTAAATTCATGTTTTACACTGTGATCTTGGTGTTGTTGACAGGCTTTAAATTTAACCAAGACTATTGCTGATGGGTATTTTCTATTAATTGCAACATTTAGCATTTTCAGTCACTGATTATCTTCACAACATAGGAACTAGATTAGGACAAAATTTTGTATGAATTCTAAACTATAATCGCAGTTGCCTGCACAACACTGAAAATTAAAATGTTTTGTTTGTAACTTGTTATAATTGGAACCTTCGTAATTATATGACCCTCTGCATCAATTCCTGATGTAATTTTAATAAATAGTCAGATCTGGTTGAAAAAAAGACCAAAGTCCATCGAGTTCAACCCCTCCAAATGAAACCCAGCATCCATACATACACACTGACCCCTCCATACACTCGCATAAACTGTATATACTCGTACAATAACTATAGATTTTAGTATCACAATGAATTTGCATTTACAGATCTGATCAAGGTGTGATTCTAGTAAAGCAACTCTAATGTATGTTGCTTTATTTTTCTATACCGTGAGCACTTATTGTTGGTTCTGAAGTTGAAAAGACCAAGGGAAGCAATCTCAATGTACACTTCACTTCCTGTTGTCCCATAGACAATAGAAAAACGCACCTTTCTTGCAAGCAAAGAACAGAGAGCAAAAGTGCCACTGCAACATCGTTGCTATAACCCTTTTTTTTTTTTTTTTTTTAAATCAATAATCCTGTTGTTGTCAGATGCCTACGTTTTATTATAATATACTTAAGACTGCTTTGTCAGGCTTTTTTAGATGGTTGTAAAAATCCATCCGTGGTATGTGTTGTACAGAAGTCTCCTTTTGTGCTCAAGTTTGACAACAAACCAGTTAAAAAAAAATATATATATATATATATATATATATATATATATATATATATATATATATATATATATATATATATATATATATATGTGTGTGTGTGTATGTGTCAGAATGTTATGCATATATATTTTTTGATCTCCTTTTAAGTACTGCTGGATTTGCTTTACTCTTCTTATGTGTTTCTTTTTCCTTCTGTGTTGCTTTGGTTGGGGCCACGGTTAAAACCTAAAGAAACAAAACTTTTGTGACATGGATCCTGATGGGTCACATGGGGACATCTCCCTCCTATTTGTTGTGTAGCATTTCTTTAGGCTCACTCTCAGTGCTTTGTTCGGTACAGAAAATAATAGGTGTTAGGTGTGAAACCAAATGCATTCTTGGATTAATTATTATTGAAAGATCATGATGTTTTTCCATTCTTGCTTTTTGTGATTTTAATCATATGGTCATGTTTTTAATCTCTTCTTAATATTTAGTTACCTAAATTTTTGTCAGATCTGATTGCTAGAAGTCTCATGGCTCTTTATTCATCTGAACCTCTCTAGGGTCGTTAAATTGTTTTTTTTACGATCTCATAAATTTAGTTTTATAGATGAATAAACTTAAAATGAAAGGAACTTCCTCTCTATGTAATTCTATCTATTTCTTTAATATTTTTCTTTTCTCACCCAAATATATATATACATTTTTTTTCCTTCATACTGCTGTAATAAATACCTCAAGTAATGACCAAATAATATTTTTATTTTAGTAATAAGAAAAAAAAACCTGTCCTGTTTCACAGTGACAAGCTATTTTGTTATCATTTCCCTTTATTTTGATAGTATTTCAAGACCTTCATATCATTTCACATTCTGTTTGAAATAATGTATTTGAGGATTCAGATAGGAAAAGGTACCATTTATTATGTTTGTTGGTTTTAGCTAAATTTCAAACTAGTGTTTGTAATGGAAGGGAGATGGATTAACCAAACTGTGCAATATACAGGCAATTCCTCCATATGATAAATATTTATTAAGGCCACAGTAGAACAATGCCAGAAATGGCATTTGCTGAATGTTAACTGTCATAGTCTTGTACAAGCATAAATACTCTTTTTCTATTTTCTACCTCTATGAGCATGTAAAATATGTTTTATTACACTTTGCTTAAGGGGTGAATTCAATGGTTGTCAGCATTTCAGTGTTCTTTTATAGAGTTATTTAGAGATCTAGTCTGAGTCTTGTGCGAGTGTTTCTGTTTTTAGACACCTATCTCAAGTCCATTTCAAAAGATAAAATTACATACCTATATTACCTAACATAAGTGATGTAGTAGAACAGTAAAACTGCACCGGCCCAGGGTTTTTCTAGCAAGCACCACGGTGGGATCTTCTTCCGGCCTCTTCTTTCTTCAAATTTCCCCGGGCAAATTCATGCGCAGTAGAACATAATAGCCGACTTTTTAGTTAAAGTTCAATTTTTCATTCTTCTGCGCATGCGCAACCGTTCAAAGAGAGTTGAAGCAGGAAGAAGATCTCTCGGTGGTGCTCACTGGTATAACCCGGCCGGTAGGAGCACCGGCCTGGGGTTTCAGGTAAGTCAATACAATCACTTTGGGGTGCTTAACATTTGGCACCCGCAAGTGCAAACACGCTTTCCTTCTCCTTTAATGAGCTATTTCTGTTTTTGATTTGTTTAATATTGCTTCTGAAATTGGTTTACCAGAAGACTGGGATGTAAAACTAAACTGTTTCATCGTGGTTGGTACAATCACTATCCAAACAAATGTATAGGTCACCACTACTAGAATTTTATAAGAAATAGAATAGATCTTGAACGACGTTGGCTCTCGGCTGTGTCATTGATTTTCAGATACTGTATTAAGCAAATAGAATAGCAGTCAAATCAGTGAACAGTAATTATCTTACCTGAAACGTATAATAATAATAATAAACAAGCTTGTCTGTTGGACAACAGGGCATTCTTATTCGGAGAAAAATACTAACATTTTGCAATTGAATGGACACTGCCTTTTTTTTTTTTCCAAAATTATATATGTATATATCAGCTATGTGTCATCACTCCATGGATAAATTGGGTGTAGGATCAAAAATGAAGGTGCAGATTTATCAAAATGTGCAATTAGAACTCGCATCAATAAAACCCACTCACTTTCTATTCAATGCTATGGGATTTTTAGAATTGTATTTATCAATGGAGTTCACCATTTGATAAATACACTTTTAAGAAGCCTATAGCATTAAATAGAAAGTGAGTGAGTTTTTCTGTGGCGAGTTCTGAATTCACACTTTGATTAATCTGCCAAATGTATAATAATAGTACCAAGTTCTGATTTCTTTTACTGAATTTGCTAGCATATCACTAAAATATATGTTTCATTCTTTATACTGAATTACATTTTCTGTTTAACACTCCGTATCTTTAATAGAAAGCTACTAAGTATTTTCGTTTGTTGTGAAGAAGATGCATGAAATTACTTGAGGTAAATGGAGAGCATTTGTACTTTTGACCCCTTCATAAAAAGGTTATACATGTATGGGATCTGTTATCCAGAATGCTCGGGACCTGAGCTTTTCCAGATAGAAGATCTTTCCACAATTTGGATCTTCATACCTTAAGTCTGCCAGAAAATCATTAACTAAAAAAAAAAAATTAAAGTAAACATTAAATAAACCCAATAGGCTGGTTTTGCTTTCAATAAGGATTAAATACATCTTAGTTTGGATCAAGTACAAGGTACTGTTTTATTATTACAGAGATGATTTTTAAAAATATAGATTATTTGTATAAATGGCAGTCTATGGGAGGCTACCATCCCATAAATCATAGCTTTCTGGAAAATGGGTTTACAGATAATGAATTCCATACCTGTAGTATGTTATAATGCGGACAAACTTTTTGATAGATGCTAGGCATTTAGTCTAAGAGTATATGGATGGCTGTAGGGTTGACATACTTAAAAAATAACACACTTTGAGGCTAATATAAGAACCCTTGAGCTTTCAGATACTAATACCTTGGTACATAAAACCTGCAGAGGTATTCAAAGAAAGAAACCAGGCAAGAGTTTAGGAACTTTTGTGTATTTTAGTACCCAGAGGCTCAAGCATTCTTAAACTGACCCCCCTAAACTTGATTTGAATCTTAATGTGAATTCGAATTTTGAGATTTATCAAACCTTGCCCCTTTTAAAAACTAGATTTTGCCACCTAGAACCTGCCGAGTTCATGTATAAGTCAATGGGAGAGGTCCAGGGACCATTCTAAAGCTGTTACTAGCCTTCCTGACATTCAAGTTTTTATTTTTTCAGAGAAAAAAACTCTATTCGTTTTAATTTCAAGGTTTGGGGTCGGTAATATTTGTTTGAGTTTTAGATATTAATTATTTAAGTAAACCCCCAATCGAATTTCAAGTATATTCAAATTTATTAGTTGAAAAGCCTTTGACCTTTGATAAATGTGCCTCACATTGTATAGTGACCGTAGTTCTTAATATTTATTATATATTAATCTGTTTCAAAATCTTTTATGCTTGTTTTGTACACATGTGCACAGCATCTGTACTAATGATACACAGGAGGTTTAAAAAATGTATTACCTGTGTGGTATTTGAGCTTATACCCAGTACTCCTCGCAGTCTCTTCAGTCTTGACAAAGGGAAAATGATACTGTGACTGACTTTGCCTAAAGTGTTTTGTACAGGTGCAGTTCTCAATGACTAAACACACATACCTTACATTGTAATGTGAACCATTACAATCCCAATATCAAAGTTATAAGTGCTATCCAGTCTTCAATGACTGGTCATTTTCAGCCTAATGACACTTTTGCCTTTGAGCCAATGTGACCCTTTCACTAAGCACACATTCTAAATAAGAAATATTAACCCATAAATACTGCTCAACTCTGAAACGGTACCCATGAGATAATGTATCCATAGCAACTCTGTATCTTTGTTTTGATCGCAATGCATGGTGAATACAAATACATATTTTGAAAATTAAACACCATACAACAGAGGTTTCTTTGCTCAGGCCTCCCTGTGGTTCTTAGGGACAAAATTATTCATGTAACTGTGATAATTATGCCCCCCCCAGAATAAGTCGATTATTATTTCGTTCACAAGCGAAATTAACGTTTTTGTCATTTTCAATTAGACTGGAAAATTGGGAATGGCAGGAAAAAATTCAAATAGCCAGCAAGGTTTCTTCATACCCACGGCAGTATTTACCTGTGCTTCATTGCTTCAAGCTCAATACTAAGTTATTGGCATATTTGCCTACAAATGGGCACAAGGTGTTTTGGTGTGATTGAACCTATTATTATTGAGTAACCAATCATCAGTACAGGTATAAGATGTCTTAACCTAAAAAAAGCTTCAAATTATAGGAAGGCCATTTCATATTCACTTAATTCTAAGCAAACAATACTACATTTTAAAATTATATTCTTCTCTGTAATAATAGAATAGTACTTATATTATATATAATAACGGCAAACAATCTTATTGGGTTTATTTAAGGTTTTTTAATTTTTTTTAATTTTTTTTTAGTAGATGCGGAGGTCCATTTATTAAAGGTCACATTTTAGTGGTTTTAGAGCTCTTTGAAAGAATGACATTCTTTCAAGTACAGGTATGGGACCTGTTATCCAGAATGCTCCAGACCTGGCTTTTCCTGATAACGGACCTTTCTGTAATCTGGATCATTATACCTTAAGTCTACAAGAAATCATTTAAATATTAAATAAACTCAGTAGGATTGTTTTGCTTCCAATAGGGATTAATTATATCTAGTTTAGATCCAGTACAAGGTACTGTTTTATTATTACAGGGACACACAAAATCATTTTTAAAAATTTGAATTATTTGGATAAAATGGAGTCTATGGGAAACAGCCATTCCGTATGTTGGAGCTTTCTGGATAACTGGTTTCCGGATAACTGATCCCATACCTGTAATTGAAAATTAGAACACATGTATGGGATCCATTATCTGGAAACCTGTTATCCAGAAAGTTTCCAATTACGAAAATTAAATTGTTCAGTAAAAAAATAAAAACTGGGTAAATAGGCTGTGCAAAATAAAAAAAAATTCTAATATAGTTAGTTAGCCAAAAATGTAATGTATAAAGGCTGGAGTGACTGGATGTCTAACATAACAGCCAGAACTCTACTTCCTGCTCTCTCTTAGTTTCCACTGATTGGTTACCAGGCAGTAACCAATCAGTGCCTAGATGGGGGGGGGTACATGGGCCATATCTGTTACTTTTGAATCAGAGCCGAATGCTGAGGATCAATTTCAAAATCACTGAACGGTTATGTCCCACGTGGCCCCCCTTCAAGTCGCTCACTAAAGGTCCCCATAGACACAAAGAATTTTCTTTGGTGAACGACCGATTTTTAGTGCAATCCAACCAATCCGTCAAATTATCGTGAGGTTAGTGGGAATCGAGCGATTGTGCATCTAACGATTCTTCGTCCGACATCTGTCAGAAAATTGATCGGCAACGTTAACAAATTTTCATCGGTCACAGTGAAATCTATCTATGTTTGCAGGGCCAAACAACAGTTACCCTCAGTTTTCCTTGCTTCACCTAGACATCATCGCTTGAAATGGTCTTTTTAGTTGATGGACAAATTGTACATTTAAAGGAGAAGGAAACCCTTTTGCTAAAAACCCGGTACCCCCTACCCCAGATAGACCTCCTCCTCCCCCCAGGCTAACTACCCCCCCCCCGGGGAAATGCCCCATATTTACTTACTCCTCGGCACAGATTCTTCCAGCAGTGTTCCAAGAATCCATCTTCTGCGTCCTCTGTAAGCTGACTGGGAGATTGGTATTTCTGTGCATGCACAGTTGGAGCAATTCGCCAGTTTGTGACAACTGCGCATGAGCGGAATTACACGGAAATTGAGGATCTCCCAGTCAGCTTACTGAGGACGAGGAAGATGGATGGACTCCACTGGAAGAATCTGCACCGAGGGGTAAGTATGGAGTATGGGGCATTTCCCGGGGGGGGGGTTAGTTAGCCTGGGGGGAGGAGGGAGGGGGGGGTCTACCTGGGGTGGAGGCTACGAGCTTTTTTTGCAAAAGGGGTTTCTTCTCCTTTAAGTGCTCTTACTGATGAGCGGTTGTAGCTGCGCTCCCCTGCGTTCCGTTTTTCTGCGTTCAGCCGTAGGGGAGAGCAGGAATCGACGCATTACGTTTTTTCCAATGAGGCTGTACTCACACAGACGCGTGTAGGCGCCGAACGCAGGTTGAGACGCAACATGCTGCATTTTTCCTGCGTTCGGGCCTACACACGCCTGTGTGAGTACAGCCCCATTGGAAAAAATTTAATGCGTCGATTCCTGCTCTCCCCTGTGGCTGAATGCAGAAAAACGGAACGCAGGGGAGCACAGCTTCAACCACTCGTCAGTAAGAGCCCTTAATGATCGTTTCAAGATAAGCTTGGTCTAACAATAATGAAAAGATCTTTTAAAAATCTTGGCCAGCTTTAGAGTTGAAAAGCAGGAAGTTGTATTCTGTTCTGTTAAACATCCAGTCACTCCAGCCTTTATAGATGACATTTTTGGCTAACTAACTGTATTAGAATTATTTATTATTTTTTGCACAGCCTATCTATTTACCCAGTTTTTTTTACACTGAGCTGTTCCTATAAGTACATTTAAGGACATGCATAATATACAAAAGTATTAAGAGATATATGTGAAAAATAGGAGCAAGAACATACTAACAGCTAAACTTGCTACCATTTTAAAAAATAGACAAATACATGCTCCTTCCATCTAGCATATGGATAATTACATACGACTGCCACATTTATCTCTCTGGCTCCTGTATTTTAAACGGGCACCATGCATCTAAATATGCCTTTGCATAATACAGGATTTTTGTTGAAAGTTATTACCATTACAATTGTGCTATTGTATAAAGAACTAATGGAAAATAGTTTTGTATTTACCTGAATTCACCCTGTACTGACCATGTAGGAAGTAACTAGTAATCTCCGGACTCCTCAAATAGTTAATCAGCAGAACCAGTAAGTTGGTAAAAGTGGTACATTTTTTATTTTATTGTAATGAGAAAAAAAAAAGAAGATATTTCTTAATTCAAACAAAAGACAAAGGGCCAAATTTACTAAAGAGCGAAGTGGCTGGGAAAATTCGCCAGTGTGACGTCATTTTGGTACTTTGCAGATTTACTAACGGGCGCAGGCGTAACTTCGCCAGCGAAAGAGACTGGTGCTCATTCGCACTCAATTGGCAGGTGAAGTTGTGCACTGGTGAAGGGACTTACCGTGCAAATTCACTAAGATTTTACTGAACGTTACCTCTTGCACTAGAATTGCCTTCGCCACCTCAGACCAGGCGAAGGACAATAGAGTAGATAGGACTTCCTCAAACTTGAAAAATGTTCTAAGTCCCAAAAAACGTCTTTTCCTTTTTTCAGGATGATAGGCTGCAAAAGAGCATACAAATTTTTTGGGGTAACCGGCTTCCCCCTACATTTCCTAACATATCACACATAAACTATACACTGGGCTCATGTGTAGGGCAGTATAACAACTCTATTTTATTTTATTAGTTTCCCTGGGCTTATGTAATGTATTTGCTGCAACATATACGTCCATTCAACTTTTTAACTTCCCGCCGTATGCAAATTAACCTCAGTGCAAGACCTCTAGCGAATTTGTGCTTGGCAGAAATGCTTTGCTTGCTGAATTAATGCTAGCGCAACTTCGCCATCGCTCCGCGGCCCTGGACGCAACTTCGCATGTTAGTGAATTAGCGTTGTCTTATCGAATCTTCGCCTGGCAAATGTTGTGCTGCCTGCAAAGCAGTCGCTGGCGAATTTTCACCGCTTAGTAAATTTGCCCCAATGTGTTTTTTTTTTTTTATTGACTCTGAAATCTACCATAGAACACAAGTTTTGTAATTTGACATTATTCATTTGTTTGTTTACAATATGAATAAATATCTTATAGTTACAGATGTATGCTGTGTATGAGATTACATTACAAATAACCATCTTTTTTTGTTTTTTAAGTTAAATGTCTTTTAATTGACTCCAAAGGGCCTGTTATTTACTAATATAGCAATCGTGCACCAGTGAAATAACACATATAAAAATAAGAGTAATTCTCTTTATTCGGTGTTTAACAGTTGAAATAACTTTTATTTGTATACTCCAGTGGCACAGGGGCTTGTGTGAATAGGTTAACATTTTTTGTAATGTATAGCTCAATATTTTGATGCTGTACAAATAGGTTTGAATAAAGAAAGTAAAATCCAGTTTCCGTGGGTTACTGCACTAGTAGTAACTTTGTAATTTGTAGATAAACCTTAGAGGCACATTTATCAAAGATCGAATTTCAAATGCGTTGTAAGTGTGCACACCTTTTCATGAAACCCAAATGTAAGTCTTAAAAACAAGTATAGGGGTATGTGTGATGTATATGTGCATTATAAACATGCATGTATTGCGGGAGACGAGCCAACTGATATTGACTTGGATATTGGCTGGCTTGCCAATTGGGCAGGTCTAAAAATTTTGTTGAGCGCCTGAACATCGCCACTGTTACTGCTGAATCATCGATAGTGGTAGACTTCTGTTGTTCCTACCTATTAAGCTCTAACATGTCTGTATTGAAAACTTAACAATCTTTCTTGCAACCAATGGTTGCAGGAAAGATCCTAATTGTAATGTCTATATGGCCGCCTTAAAACTTCTTAAATTTACAATACTAATGGTCTTTGCGGTTTAAAGTAGCACAAGGCATGTTTCCCTTCAAAAATATATGAACTAAAAATTTGTCCTTTAATATCGTGCCTCTATGTTTGCTCAAGTGCATTAACCAATCAAAAGGTAGCATTTACTGGTCACCTGTAAAAAAAAAAAAAAAAAAAATTTATTGGTCGCTGTTGGTACTGGACTTGTCTATTGGTTGCCTTGGGTTACTAGCTGTGGGCAAATGTATGATTCTTTAGAAGGTTATAACGTAAGATTAATAATATTATGTAATTGTTTTTAAACTGAGGAAGTTAATGTTTAAAAAAAATTCCTCATAGGATTTTGCAAAGAATACAAACAAAATCCTAATCCATTTGCCAATCATTTGTCTTCCGCGAAGCCAGAATTGTAAACAGATGTAAACAAGAAATTATATATACATATCTATATATTTTTGAAGGGAAACATGCCTTGTGCTACTTTAAACCACAAAGACCATTAGTATTGTAAATTGAAGAAGTGTTAAGGAGGCCATAGACCAGGCATGTCCAAAGTGCGGCCCATTTTCAAATTTACACTGGCCCTCAGCCTCCGTCATGAAATTAATAATAATGAGGCCCCCCATCACAGTGTGAACAGAAATCCCATAGCAGTAATATTAAGGCACATTAGTAAAATGATCTGCCACTTGGTCTATACAAGGCATGTCCAAAGTACGGCCCGGGGGCCAATTGCGGCCCGTTTTCAAATTTACACCAGCCCTCAACCTCCGTCATGAAAACTTTAAAAACTCCCATAAACTCCCATGAACTCAAAATTCAACAATCGAAATTTATTAAAAAAATTGAATTTTTAAAACTCGTGTGAATAGGATCAACCCAAAAACTCTAATTGAATTTTTAAACAAACTCAAACAATTTTTACAATTCCCTAGTCAAATTTGACGGTTTTGGCCATAAAAAACCTCAAAATTCAAATTTTAACTTCGACCCTTGATAAATCTGCCACATAGTGCCATTTTATGATATGTTTGATTGAACAGTAAAGAGATGAGGAATTGTCTAACAATCCACAATTTTCTATTTTTCTCTAGCCTGCCTTTAGCTTAGATTTTAAAATCCTACATGGTTCTTGGGACATGTACCCTAGTAACCAGAAACCACATTGATTGTAAGCTAGACATAAAGTTTGTATACTTAACAGAAGTATAGATTTAGAATTTATAGGAAAGTCCAGTGTGGATTATTTCTTGAATGAAATTATTGGATACTATACCCTTTAGCTATTTATATAATGTTTGTTTATTGTCCTGATGCATATTTGGCATACTATTATAAACCCCTGAGCAAGTCAATACGTTTTTATTTTTTTTTAGTTATTTATTTGTAGTCAATGGGGGTCATTTATCAACACTGGGCAAATTTGCCCATGGGCAGTAACCCATGGCAACCAATCAAATTGCTGCATTGATTGTTTTACTTGCAGCTGGCTTCAAAAAGCTAATCACTGATTAGTTGCTATAGGTAACTGCCCATGGGCAAATTTGCCCAGTGTTGATAAATGAGCCCCCTTGTTTTGTTTTAAAGTGAACAGAAGTTATTTTTATTGTCTATACAGTTTTCAGTGGCCAGAAAAACCATAGTGTAAAATCAGGGAAATGTATTCTTTATTGGGACCATCAAAAAGCTGTAAAATGCTGGGGAAAAGTAAAATTGGGGTATGTAAAAAAAAAAATTATGTTTAACTCTGCGTGGTACATTCAGGGCAAGACAAACCAACTGTTTTAATGTCTAAAGCTGGACATTCACAGGCAGATTTAAGCTCCAGATAATGGCACCTTTAGACTAAGTCTGCAGCTTATCTGCCATTGTATGGGCCTTCCCTGATTTCCTCGCCAACGGATATCTGCATCGACTTGTTGATGTGGTCCTCTTCAAGGCCCAAAAATTTTGTATCAGCCTATATGGTTCAGGGCATAGACAACCATATCATGCAAAGATCTTTAGGTATATGGCCACCTTAAATGGGTAGTTCACCTTCAAACAACTAGTTGTTTTCAGGTAGATCACCAGAAATAACTTTTTCCAATTACTTTCTATTTTTTATGTGTCACCGTTTTTCTAATATTGAAGTTAAAGTGTCATTTTTCACCTTCTGAAGCAGCTCTGGAAGGGGGTCGCCAACCCTGTAAACTGTTCTAAGTTGATACATTTCTTATCCTTGTCCTTGCTGAGTAAAGTCTCTGTGTTTCATTACAGACCGCTGTTAGAATTGATATAGTAGTTGCTAATATTCCAGCGATGCTGCTGAGAAATGTATCAACTAAATGTTACAAAATTGTAACAGTTTAGGGTCTGCACCTGAATTACTACCAGACTGAAACACCAGAGACCGGAACATTCAAACTTTAAACTTAGATTTTGGAAAAACAGTAAAATATAAATAATGGAAAGTAATTGAAAAAAGTCTTTATTTCTGGGGAACAATCTGAAAACAACTGAACTGAAAAACTTGAATGTAAAAATTCAGCATCTGAAAGCTGGCAAGGTCATGAAGTTTGTAATTTTCAGTTTTTAAAGCAGTCAACTCTCATCCGTCACCTCTAAGGGACATATTTATCAAGGATTGAATTTCGAATTAAAAAAACTTCGAAATTCAAATTCAAAAAGACCAACCGAAATTAGGTCCGTATTTGGCCAAATTCGAATCAAAGGAATAGCTCTTCGATCGAAATCGATTCAAAGGTTTTCCTATAAAAAAAACATAGATTTTTCAAAGTCCACCAATTGACTCCAAATAGGTTCTAGGAGGTCCCCCATAGGCTAAAACAGCAATTCGGCAGGTTTTAGATGGCGAATGGTTAAAGTTGAATTTTTACATGATAAATTTCAATATTCAAATTTTCAATATTTTTTTTTTTTTTTACAATCGAATTTTGACTATTCCCTAGTCGAATTACACAAAGAATAGCTCGATATTCTAATTTTTTTTCATTCGAAAATTCACCTCGACCTTTGGTAAATCTGCTCCTAAGTGTTTCCTGTTAATATGAATGGGACTGTGATTGGCTGTCCCCCTCCTACTGTGCTTCTGGCAGGGACCATTAGGATACTCCCACCCCTCATTTGAAACAGGGACCAGTGAACATCTATAGGGAGCTCTAATAAAGGGGCTATTTTTAAAGATAATATTAAGATGTAGATTTTGAAAATATAATTTGAGTTTGTGAGCTTTTGTGCAAAAAAAAATCGAACTCAAACCTTTATAAATATCCCCCTTGATTTGTATTAAAAATTCAAGAACAGCATTCGTCTTCCTCGTATCAGTTTTAAAAGAACATCCTGAGACTGTCGGGTCACATGTCAACTTGCCTAGTTGAATATTTCACCTGCTATTATTGAGGATTGTTTTGAAGTTCTGTGCAGGAAAGCATTTCTAAAACATTTTCTTGATTGCTTATCTGGATTTAATTTTACAGATTTGAATTTAATCTTATTTTTTTCATGTTTTACACATTGTAGCAGCTTTCATTTAATACATTTTGGGATCTGTTACCTGGAAACCTGTTTTCCAGAAAGCTCTGATTTATAAGAAAGTCTGACTCCCATAGACTCTGCCAGGTTTTAAAAACAATTTCCTTTTTCTCCATAGTTATAAAACTGTGCCTTGTACTTGATCCCAACCAAGATACAATTAATCCTTATTTGAAGCAAAACAATCCTATTGAGTATTTTAATTTTACTAGATCCTATATTTGGAAAACCCCAGGTCCAGCACAAACTTCAGTCAACTTTTGATTGTTACATCATTATATTATTTATTTTGTCTCACAGTATAAACATTTTTTTGAAAATAGTAGACGATTTAAAGCTAATTTCTAAGACCTTGTTGACATGGCTGCTGCTAATGCATAAAGATTTAGCAGCAATAAAAATTACTGTTCTGTATTTTTTTAGCATTAATTTCTCTTCCTGATAATACAATGGTTATCATTTTTGTATTAAGATATATTTATCTGCAACCTGTGAATGTAATGTGTTTTCCATTTATGGTTCTTTTTATACATTCACACAGAAAAATCTTAATTTGCTGCAGTTTTATACTGTTTAACTTGGTTACCAGACAAAATAAACAATGCTGAATGAACCCCTAACTATTAATCCACTTTCAGACAGTCTCTTTTTAAACGTGTTGTGTTGTGTTTAATTAGGGTTATAATCTGTTTCCCCTACCATTATTGCAAATTATTCTGAAACCAAGATGTGCAATGTTTCACGACAAGGTGCTTCATTTGCTAATTTAACTATTTTAATTTGTCGTAAATTGAATATTAATTTTTTATGACGTTGAATTGAAAATAAAACCTGCATTACAAGCTTGATACTAACGTAAAGCACTGTGTAACTTGTTGACTCTATATAAATAAATGATGATGATAAAAATAAACTATTACACCAAAATCCTATTGCTGCTTGGTTTGAGCAGGTAGGCAGATCAGGAAATCTAGCTTAAGTAGAGAAAGAGTTAATGTTCCTCCCCCCATTGAAGAATTTTGAATGAGAGGAATTTGCACCCTTTGGCTCAGGTTGCAGAAACTCTTGATCAAACCAGGCTAGTGGGGCCATAGTTATTCCCAGAATACTGTTTCCTTGGGTATTTTTTACACCCAAGTTTCCACATAGTGGTTAGCTTCTAACATCCTCAGCATAACTGCAAGAGTAAAATGCTTACCTGATCTGTGGTATAGTTTACTTATAGCACATACTACATATTTTGAAAGATAACAAAAAAAGTGGTTTTAATACACTTTAGCATTTTTACAATTTAGCACTTTTATATGTTTTTGAATAAGTAGTTATTCAGATGACTGAATAAGATGCTGGGAGTTGTAGTGTATAGTTTGGCTACCAGCTGTTCTGCAAGCGCTAAACATCTAAACACCTTATTCATTATTTTTTGGAATCGCTTTCAGTAAGGCGATGCATGTAATTAGGTGCATGGAAGTGTTTAATAGCTTTTATTTTTAATTAACATTTATTTTTAAATGATCCTTTAAAATTTCCCAGTTCAGTTTGTGTTTTCATTTAATTGATATCCGTTTTAATTCATACTTTCTAATATCCATTTTTTAAAATGGATTAGTGTGCCATGTGTGTACATTTATTGATAGACAATTATCAGCATTGATGTTGCTAGTTGTGTATTGATTGCATCAAAATGTTTACAGAACAATATAAAACATGTAGTACAGGTATGGAACCTGTTATTGAGAATGCTGGGGACTGGATAACCGATTTTTCTGTAATTTGGATCTTTATACCTTAAGTCCAGGAGAATATCAGGTAAATATTAAATGAACCCATTGCTTCAAATAAGGATTAATTATATCTTAGTTTGGATCAAATAATTGTAAAACAATGTATTGTACTCTGTTTTATTATAGAGAAAAAGGAAATCCATTTTTAGATATGTGAATTATTTGGATAAAATGGAGTTTATGGGAGATGGCCTTTCTGATAAGCGGTTTCCAGTTAATGGTTCCCATACCTATATACATCTTAGACAAGGCCAACTAGACTTGGTTATGCCTTTATCCCTAATAATTTAAACCGCAGCATACAGCAGTTCAGAACCTTGGGTCCACTGTAGTCCTTGCATTCTCCTTTTTATGTATTCATTTGGCTTCTGCAGTGTATATCATGTAAAAGTGGACAGGGGTGGTATTCATGATTAAGAGCTTGTACACATGCTTGTATACAGTGTTTAAACCTGCACTCGTCTGCTTCAAAGCGCTCAGCCGCAGGAGAACGCAGGAAGAAATGCACCCAACTCTTGCTTATGGGCACGTTCTGACACAGGCGCATATAAGTGCAGAAGCATGCTGTGTTCCATCTGCGTTTGGCTCTTTCATGCTCCTGTGTCAGTATGGACCCCTTTCAAAGAATAAGATGCGTTACTTCCTCTGGTCCCCTGCGGCTGAATGCTTTCAAACAGAACACAGGGAAGTTCAGGTTTAAAGGAAAAGGAAAGGCTAAAATTAATTAAAGGGGCTGTTCACCTTCCAAACACTTTTTTTCAATTCAGTTATTTTTAGATTGTTCTCCAGAAATAAAGACTTTTCCCAATTACTTTCCATTATTTATTTTTTACTGTTTTTCCAAAATCTAAAAAGTTGAATGTCTCTGGTGTTTGAGTCTGGCAGCTCAGTAATTCAGGTGTACTCTTGAACTGTTACAATTTTGCAACATTTAGTTGATACATTTCTCAGGAGCATCTCTGGAGTATTAGCAACTATTGTATCAGTTCTAACAGCTGTCTGTAATGAAACCCAGAAATTCTGCTCAGCAGGGACAAAAATAAGAAATGTATCAACTAAATGTATCCATTTTAGAACAGTTTACATGGTCGGTGATCCCCTCTCCCATGGCTGCTTCAGAAGGTTAAAAAAGACACTTTACACTTCGATATTAGAAAAACGGTCACATATAGAAAATAGAAAGTCATTGGAAATAGTCATTATTTATGGTGATCTATCTAAAAACAACTAGTTGTTTGAAGGTGTACCACCCCTTCTATATAGGTCTATATAAATACACCAGTAAACCATGCTGCTCTGAGTTCTCTGTCAAAAGAAAATGCCACATTTCTTTTCTTCTCTATTGTATACATTGGCTTCTGTATCAGACTTTCTGTTTTCAGCATAAACCTCCAGGGCTAGGGTTTGAACATGCTCAGTTTGCTCCTCTCTCCCCCTCCCTTGCCCCCCCCCTGCAGGTGAGCAGGGAGAGACTGTGGCAGAAAGTGATGTCACACCAAACTAATATGGCAGCTGCTATCTTAAACAAATGGAGAGCTTATAGAGCTGTTTACTCTGTATGGTAAAGCTTTCTGCAGACTTAAAATAGTCTAAAGCTGGCCATAGACGCAAAGATCCGATCGTACGAATCATCGAGCGATTGGACTTCCCCATCTCCCGACCCGCCACCAACCATTCCGATCAAATAAAGTAGAAAAGAACATCAGCCGATGACAAAAGCTAGTGACAGTCTCCCTCTGAAAATTGTATGATCGGCAATACATGCAGAGATATTATAACCTGTCCGATCGACCAAGCGACCGATCTCCGACGGACGAAAAATGTCGGGACTCTCCACACACGGTTCGAAAATCGTACGAATGCTCGATTCGTACGATCAGATCTTGGTGTCTATGGCCAACTTTATAGCTTGCACTTTTGTGGCTAATCTATTGTCAATATACTGCTTCGGTAGCTTTCCTTCTCCTTTAAAGGAGAAACAAACCTGTAATATAAAAAAAACCCTACAATTGGTAGACCACCCTTCTTAAAAATGTTGTCTTAAGCCTAGTCTTTTAAAACTGGTTATCCTAATGAAATGGACCTTGGTTCACTAACTGTTGGGAGAAGAATGCAGCTTTTAAATTTGATGCTTGTCTAATAAGGTTAATTGAAGGGGGTATGTTATACGTGCCACCCACGAGTGGCCTTGTGCAGATAGATAGTACCATGTTTTTCCCCACAAAAATGTTTTCCTTTTCAGAAAGGAAGGAAAACAATTCTTTCTGTTTCACTGTTCTGATCATGTGACTTCTTTCAGTGAGTCACTAAAGGTGAATGAATCATCGAATGATTCAGGCAACAACAAATGTCTTTCGCTGTAAAAACTCTTCTGCAACATAATTCCACCCATCTTTTAAAAAATTCATGGGTGTTCTTTACAGCCCTAATTCAAGACCTACTGTAGTGTTTTCTTCTCCAATGCCTTTCTGCTATTGTATGCATCTGTTTATTATAGTAGTCATGTGTATTGGTGTGTGCGCCTGTATGTATGATAACTCATGTATATTCTAATTTGAAAACCGATGCACTTCTCTTTTTCATGAACACATCATATAGTACGCTTGCAGTTTCAAGTAAGACTAATTTTGGATGCCTATATTTTTCACTCTTTATACTAAAAGCAAACATTTAGTAGTAATAAATAATAAGATACTGGTGTAAATGAGCTATCATTGCGGTCATCTAAAGTGGTTTGTTCCTGTTTAATTCCATGTCATTCTAGCTCTCTGTTTTTTTGAGGGTAGTGAACGTTACCATATTTTCTCAGAACTCGCATGGCAACTACAGTGGGGGAGGGGGAGGGGTACCACCCGTCCCACCCCACCCACCAAGCTCCATATGGGGGCTGGGATTCTTTCTAGAAAACTGAGGTGATCAACATTTTTACAATTTTTAAAGAGCTGTAACATATCCTATGCATTAAACATACTGTATTTAAGGCATAATGCTCATTTACACAAGAGGGCATATTTTGGTAAAGATAACCTAGGATTTTAACCTAAAATAAAATTTACAATGATAAATACATTTATTCAGGATTTATTTTTGGCATGCATTTGAAATAAGATTATGCTATGTCAGTTGACTAGAAAACCTGTTACTATGTTCTTGTTTATTCATGTAAGAAGCATTAACTTGTAGTATAATATTATCTTATTTTTCAAGCCAGTGTGTAGCCAATACTGTCTTTACTTTGAAATGTTATTAATAACTACAAGTAAATTCTGCTTTCCTCTTTGTAATAAGCAATTGTTATTGGAATACTCCCACGCTAAAAAGAAACATAGTTATACTGATTCTTTGCATGTGTGCAGACAAACTGGTTTTGGATTTTATCACTTTCACATTACGTTAATAAAATCATGGAACATATAATTAAGTACAAATTAATTGCGCAAGTGTTTGTTCTCCTGCATTGTTCTGAACAGAAATTTACTATAAAGGGCTGAACCACATGATGCATCTTCTTGAGATTTGACTCGCTGTGAGGAAGCGCATGCAATGAGATGGATGCGGCGAATATAAGGTAAGTAATAGAAATGTTGGAGCTTGTCGATGCGTGCATCTGACACGACTGTCTGATGCGAATGATACACGTTGCATCTTCATCCGACGGTAGTGTTGTCGGATGCACGCATTGACAAGCATCCAACAGTTCTATTACTTACCTTATATTCGTTGCATCCGTCTCCTCGTATGCGCTTCCTCTCAGTGCGTCGGATCTCAAGAAGACGCATCGTGTAGATTAGCCCTTAAAAGCAGGGTGATTTGACTTGCTTTTGGCAGTATGTATTTAAAACTTGGTTGCATGTATTTGTTTATTTTACTTCACTTTCAAGATCAAATGTTGGTGTTTAATGGCAGCTATAAGGTTAATTCCAAAATTTGATACTGTTCTTATGCCAAGAGGTCAAAAAATACATATTCGTTTATTCTTTAACAGAAAGTTATCTCATCCAAAATTCATGGACTATTTCTATGTTCCTCTTGTAGCTAAAATTTACATCAATTTGAAGGTTGTTCAAACCTGCTAGAAAAAAGCATGTTAAATTATGATATTTATTTGCAAATTATGCAATCCTATGAGTTAGACTTTAGTTGTGTGCAGGCATAATATATAGTATGTATGATTCCCTGCCAACCTTTATTTATCACTACAAAATCTGAAACCAATTTGTCTCTTGGTTCACCAATGATCTGTAACATAAGCATTGATCATGCAGATTTAAAACACATTTTGTCAGTGTTCTATTTTAGCGGAGGCATGTTCTTTTGTGAAGCCTAGCCAATAATATTAATACTGATGTATCCACATTTATTCCATATTTTCCCGGTTAAAACGGTTTGTTTGCAGGTTAACCGAGGTTGACATTTCATCAGACTTTTGTTTTACAACAAACTTCTTTTTTTACTGCAGCTAAACATCGTTATTAATTTTCACCAAGTTTATTTGTTTTGTTTTCATTTAATGTTAAAACTATGTTTTAATTTAATTTTTTTACTTTAATCTTACTGTGTATAATTTTAATTATGGTGGACAATTATTTTCAGCTTTCATTTAATGGAAAATAAAAATTTACAGCACTTAATGAAGCCTGATATTTAATTTTTAGCACATTTCAGTGGCAATATAAATGGGATTTCAGATTATGGACTTTGTGAAACCTTGTGATGAAGTAACAGAAAGCTGATGTAACACATTGACCAAAACACAAATCTGTGACATATTCTACTATATCATCTTATATTGTTGAGGTTTTCACGTTTAGTTTGAAGTTAGAACAATAAAATGATGTCCATATAATTACTATATTACTATTATAATACTTATTATTATATGTACATATTTTAATTATCATTTAGTAAGGTAATGCAGAGATTGCTTATCATCATTATCACCAGCAGAGTTAACAATCCTATCGTGTTGGGCAGTATTGTTGGTGGATGTTAAAACACACAAAATTGCCTGTCACTGCTTTTGGTAGCAATTTCCATCTCTGTGATGGCATATATTATGTATAGGGCTGTTTTAGGCTCTTAATATACTGCTCATGTGCCCATCTTAAATGGATGCAGGGCATACCTGGCATTGGGGAAAAAATGGCAAGGTGATCTGCATTTTTTAAAGGAGGCACACCAACCAAAGAGTGATTGTCACTCGGTGGTGTCTAAGAAACCTTATATTTATGACACTGCACTTATTTTAAACTCTAGGGCATATGCTGGGGTAAACACTAATCTGCAGGAATTTGTATAAAAGTATTGTCTTCTAAGGCTTACAAATGACACAGGGTGCATACCCTTATACAGTTGTAATTACTTGCCTGTAACCTGTAAAGTTTCTGTTATATATATAGTATAACAGTCCTGAAAATTTGTATTGTACGATGTTATCTGTGCGTCTATGGGACCAACCGGTGCAAGCAGCCATGTCCTGTCACTCGCATGCGCATAATTAAAATCTGCCCCGAATTGCTCGTTATGCGCAGGTGCAAGTGGCCATGTCATGCATAGCACATGCGCATAATGAGTAAGTCACAGTGTTTGCTCATTATGCACATGCATTTGCCCCAACATGACCGCATGTACCTGTTGCCAGTGGCAATTAAAAAAAAACAAAAAAAACAAAAACGATTACCCCGAACCAGAGTGCGGGCTTTATAAGCCTGCACCTTTGGTTGAGGAAAAATGTTTTTTGCCAATAGATGCCCTTTAATTATGTATTAATCAGCTATATTCACTGTATTTTGTGAGATGGGGCACTACTGGGGACATCAAGTGAGGCACAGATCTTCCTTGCAGGGGGCAGTGGTTGCCTTGGGCTGGCAGAGAACCCCAGTCATGATGTATAACATGTTCCAGAACATTTGGAGGATAACTGCCACCACCAGGCATTTAAGCAAATGCTCACATTATTTTAGTATTTTTTATATTTTAGTAGTCATATGAGCAGATTGCATTGTAGAGACCCAGGAAACTTTTTTGTTAATCTAATATATATATATATATATATATATATATATATATATATATATATATATATATATATATATATATATATAATCTATAAGTCTATTACATTACATTTTTATACTTGGTCATAACTTGTTGACACCACTTCATTTTTAAAGGGCAGCAGTTATGAACAATTCTATTTATTAGAATTGCAGCAAAATGACCCGGGCCAGCCGACAGCTGGAACAGTTGCAGCTTCTGTTATCTGCTAAAGCACCATGTACAGTCCAAAGTATGATGATATCCAGAGCACAAAAATATTGATTTAGATAATCTGCACAGAATTATATGAAACTTTGATTTATGCAGTTTTATCGGTACCTGTATAGACCACTTACGAACCACAGTTTATGTGATGATTCCTGCATGAAGCCTTTTATTGTGGGCTAATAATGGCTGATTGTAACAAGTGTTGGCCCTGCCCCATGTATTATAAAAAACCAATAGTCAAATTGATAGATAATCTATTCAAAGCTAAGTATAGTATAGGACAACACATTTGATTTGTCTAAAAAAAAAGAAGAAAAAAAAGCAAATCATTGAGAGATTTTGAGAAACATTTGTAATTTTCACACTGTAAAAAGTCCATAGTTTTGCATTTGTAGATGTGTTAAATATTTTTCATATTGTGGATGGGGCAACTTTTTTTTTATTTTTTTTTTTAATGGTTTTATACATACAGATATGACATGTTTCAGCTTTCATGAAGACAGATATGATGTGATTAAGTGGGCCCCCATTTATTTTGGAGATGATCAATGTTACTTCTCAGATAGTGTTAATATGCTAGGCTCAATAGCATTCATGTAACCCTAAACCATATAGAAAGAAATCTGCCTTAACTAGATCTCTTGTTCACCAAATGTCTCATTTTAAAGTTTGCTTTTTGCCATGAAAATTATACAGAACAAAACAGTGCATTGATTCCAAATGTCTCCTTGTAAAGTTTGCTTTTTTGCCATGAAAATTGCAGTTTTGTTTTATTTTTATTCTGAGGACCGAGGTCTCATGGTGCTAGTGGCCCAATAGAAAATATTGGACCCAAGGCCGACACTCTAACTATTTATTTTATGCTATGACTGAAGCATTTTCCATAGAAAAATACAAGTACACTTTTTAACATAAATGGTGTGGTTTTGTAAATGATGAATTTCAAGCAATTTTAGTATAGCAGCTCCCACTGATTTATACAGACATGCCAAGTTGGGGAAAAAAGTCTGCAGTCTTGTAAAGGAAAAGTTGTGTTTCTGAAAAAAGTGTCTTATAAACATATGCGAGTAATGTATTTTTTCCTGTTGCTTAAAATATGTAAGGTGGATGTAATTATTTAAAAATCCATATAGCAAGCTATGTTACTACCTGTGACTCGGCAGCAGCTAATGGGCCAAAAGTTAAAGAACTGCGGATACCTCATGTGGCTCAGACAATTCATTGTAGTAAATTAACACCAGATTTGCCAGTAACACAGTTTGCTCATTGTATTATCACCGATATGCTACTAATACCACTATAGTCTGTGAACTCTATTTTATTGCCTAGATTACCCAGTAACACCCACAGCAGAAGATGATTCTCCATTGCATTAAACCCAGGCATGCCAGTAGCACAATCGTAAATAAATTTTAAGTTTTTGCATTAATGGAAATGGACTCTGTACATTTCGTTAAAGGGATCCTGTCATCGGAGAACATGTTTTTTTTTTCAAAACGCATCAGTTAATCGTGCTACTCCATCAGAATTCTGCACTGAAATCCATTTCTCAAAAGAGCAAACAGATTTTTTTATACTCAATTTTGAAATCTGACATGGGGCTAGACATTTTGTCAATTTCCCAGCTGCCCCTGTCCCTGGTCATGTGACTTGTGCCTGCACTTTAGGAGAGAAATTCTTTCTGGCAGGCTGCTGTTTTTCCTTCTCAATGTAACTGAATGTGTCTCAGTGGGACATGGGTTTTTACTATTGAGTGTTGTTCTTAGATCTACCAGGCAGCTGTTATCGTGTGTTAGGGAGCTGTTATCTGGTTACCTTCCCATTGTTCTTTTGTTTGGCTGCTGGGGGGGAAAAAGGGAGGGCGTGATGTCACTGCAACTTGCAGTACATCAGTAAAGAGTGACCATAAGTCACATGACTTGGGGCAGCTGGGAAATTGACAATATGTCTAGCCCCATGTCGGATTTCAAAATTGAAAATAAAAAAATCTGTTTGCTCTTTTGAGAAATGGATTTCAGTGCAGAATTCTGCTGGAGCAGCATTAACTGATTTTTCCCATGACAGTATCCCTTTAACCACTAAACACTAAACTTTCTTTCTTATCCCTGCCATCTTTTGCAAGCATCACCCCTCTGGCACACAGACTATTTTGCCATACTCGCAACACGCATGCACGCTTCCTCCCCCATTTTGCTGTTCCCTTCACGCTGTCTTTTTCTATATCCTCCCTTTCTTACACTCGGCCTCATTCCCTCTCTTCCCTGCAATCAGCATTATTTTCCAATTCTTTCTTTCTTGCACACAGCACCCCATTTCCCATCCTTACTCTCCTGTGCTCTATCTCCTTCTCCATTCCAACCCTGTCACAGACTTTCTTCATCCTCACCCTGTCTGCATACAGCCTCTTTCTCCTTCCCTTCTTTTGCACACCGTCACCTTCTTCATCCTACCACTCCCATACAGGCTCAACAATAGGTGAAAAATTGTTAAAATTGAATAATTCCACCACAGTGTTTAACTGCAAGCTTTATAAATTGTCTTTAATCTGTTATGTGGACGTCCTCTCACATAAATGCTCCAACTGCAATTAAAACAATAGTAAACAAGACTTTTTTTTTCATTTTTCATCAGTGAAATTCCTGGATTATGTGTTCCATTCTAAACATTTAAACTTGTTTTGTTCCAGAAGAAGTGGTGTTCAAACTGCTACTCTCCCATGAAGGCTAGTTTGCTAGTTGTCTTTATTGCATTCAGCTGAACTGTATTTGCAGTAGTGACAATAATGCTTAAGGCCTCTTACACATTTTACGCATCTTACGCATTTATACATGGAATTGCGCCTGTGCCATTCTACTATCTATTCTGGGGGTATTTATACATGGAATTGTGCCTGTGCCATCCTACTATCAATTCTGGGGGCATTTATACATGGAATTGCGCCTGTGCCATCCTACGATCTATTCTGGGGGTATTTATACATGGAATTGTGCCTGTGCCATCCTACTATCAATTCTGGGCGCATTTATACATGGATTTGCACCTGCGCCATCCTACAATCTATTCTAGGGGTATTTATATATGTAGTTGCGCCTGTGCCATTCTACTATCTATTCTGGGGGCATTTATACATGGAATTGCGCCTGTGTCATCCTACTATCTATTCTGGGGGTATTTATACATGGAATTGCACCAGTGCCATTCTACTGTCTATTCTGGGGGCATTTATACAAGGAATTTCGCCTGTGCCATCCTATTATCAATTCTGAGGGTATTTGTACATGGAATTATGCCTGTGCCAACCTACTATAAATTCTGGGGGCATTTATACATGGAATTACGGCTGTGCCATCTTACTATCAATTCTGGGGGCATTTATACATGGAATTGCGCCTGTGCCATTCTACTATCTATTCTGGGGGCATTTATACATGGAATTGCGCCTGTGCCATTTTATTATCTATTCTGGGGGTATTTATACATGGAATTGTGCCTGTGCCATCCTACTATAAATTCTGGGGATATTTATACATGGAATTACGCCTGTGTCATCCAACTATCAATTCTAGGGGTATTTATACATGGAATTGCACCTGTGCCATCCTGCTATAAATTCTGGGGGCATTTATACATGGAATTGCGCCTGTGCCATTCTACTATTTATTCTGGGGGCATTTATACATGGAATTGCACCTGTGCCATCTTACTATCAATTCTGGGGGTATTTATACATGGAATTACACCTGTTCCATCTTACTATCAATTCTGGGGGTATTTATACATGGAATTACCATTCTGCTATGAATTCTGGGGGTATTTATAAATTAAGTTGCCATTCTGCTATGATTTCTAGGGGTATTTATACATGGAATTCTACTGTGCCATCCTGCTTTCTAGGTTGGGGGGGGGGTATACAGATACAGGGTTAAAGATCTTAGTACAAAGTTAATCCAGAAAATGGTCCAATTGCATCTTGGAGTTGGGAAGAAATTTTTTGAAGCAAATTGGAGAAGCTTTACAAGGGGTTTTTCTCCTTCCTTTGTATCAGCTAGAAGTTAGATAGGTTTTACTTAGGCCAAAAGACTAGACGTGTCTTTTTTTCAACCTAAATTACTATGTTTATATACTGTATAATTATTATGCTGATGCAGTGGGATTGGAGAATGTGTACAACTGTCCCATTATAATATAACATTGCTGTCTAACTAGCAGAAAAGGGATCCATGTAGTGAGAGATATTTGAATTTTTCACATTACTAATGCAGTCAGTTACTGCATGGCTTTCCCTACTAAAGGTTACACAATGCTCCAGGCCTACAGCTCCTCATACCTTGCATTTTGGCAGAGCAATAGAGTGAGGCAATGCATCTGGAGGTGCTAGAATTTATAGGCTTGGAGTGCCTGTGTTCACTGATTCTTACTATAAAATGCATTCTTGTACTTATACCCACTTTGTTTTATTGTATATTGTGCTTGGTCTGCCAGTATTCTCTATATCGTATTGCTTGTGGTGCCATTGTCCATTGCTCTCTATGTTTGTATTTGGTGTACCAGTGCCCTCTGCTTCTTACAATATAATGTACTTTATAGTGCTTGTGGTGCCTTCTCTATATTATGTTAGGGGAGATCAGTACCTACTGCTCCTTTGTATGTCTTTTGAGTACCTCGCTGTCTCTGCATGTAATGTACTTTAGATTACAGAATCCTTTTCCCCATAATGTGCTTGTAGTGCCAGAATTCAACGATCTCAGTTAAACTTGTATTAATACCCTCTTCCTGCAGTGCAAAACGTTAAGCAAATTTCCCCCCCCCCCAATGCTATGGTTTGATTTTCCGGAAAATGTAGTGAAACCACACAGGAAAGTGGGTGGAGTCCAAAGGGAATGCTTCTTCTTGGGGCCCCCCCCCGCCGTAACCATCTTCTGCTGCCTATGCCCTCAAAGGTTTAAATGCCGGGGAATTCCCTACCAATTCAGTTGAAATGAAGAAGCCATTTGGATGAGTGGTGAAACATTTTCAAGAAAAAACTGTAAATGTTGCCTTTGACTTAACTCTACTAGATTCTGTATTTATGACCTGGATAAATGAGAATCTTCATAGACTTGGATAAATGAGAATCTTTATAGACATAATCCGTAATAGATGTTAAAAACCAACACATTTCACACTGTTTAAAAAGGAGCACAAGATGTTAAGTGAATTAATTACAGTGCCTATAAAATTATTGTAATTGTGACAGAGCATTGAATCACAGTGTAGATGTTTTTTTTGTTTTTTTGTACATACTTTTGAAAAACAATCTTTTCAAAGCGCTTTTATGTTTATTGCAATGAAAAAACAACCCCTTTTAATATGGTCTATCAATTGAGTTAGAACTTTTTTAAAAATGAAAAAAATAAAAAAAAAAGTTGGATGTTTTTAGACCATACTGCATGTTACTTGTAACAAGCATTAGATAAACCCTACACATAATCAGGCTACATTTCCATTAATCAGTGCTATAACTTTTAATTCATCTAATCTTTGTTTTTATTATTTTAATTTAGAGCAAACTGTACATGGACGGATTTAGAAGCTTGAAAGAAGGAGAACCAGTAGAATTTACCTTTAAGAAATCTTCCAAAGGGTTTGAGTCATTACGGGTAACAGGCCCAGGAGGAAACCCATGTTTAGGAAGTGAAAGACGACCCAAGGCAAAGACCGTTCAAAAAAGAAAACCAAAGGGGGATAGGTATGTTTTTTTTACATTTTTTTATGAACTCCTGTTTGTCAAGTGTGTCAAGTGTCCTTAACTTTGCTATGTTGTCATAATGGTTGTGAAGTCTATTTTCTGTTAAAGTTTATCACCGGTTTCTTTAGCAGTTCATTATTTGTTGTGTTAGGATGGATGTCTTATTTTTGCCAACCTTTGGGCATAACAATTGCATTAACTATTACATACTATTCAGACAGAAAAAAGAAAAGTTGGGCTTTGCTTTTAGTCTAGCACCCCAAGGGCACCCTAGTTGATCAGATATTCAACCCAGTTAGGAAATGACTAAATCCGTGCTAGTCTCCTTTTGCTGGAGCTGCAAAGAGGAGGCAAGCACTCTATCGTTCCTTACCTCAGCATGAGCTTTTGATTATTTAGTTGTGCAGTAAGGTCCGGTTTTGACCCGGACAGCCCGGTTTTTTTGAAAGGGCTGCCCGAGTCAAAACTGCCTGGTCAGTTTTCCAAATTAAGAAAACCGTGCAGGATTCCCTATAATTGACATGGCGATCCGTCAATCATAGCCCATCCCCCTTTGTGTTATGGCCCCCTGCCCAGTCTACACCAGGCTAAAAGGTGGCAACCCTAAGTTGCACCATGAATTTATTGTAGTTCATCCAATATTTTACCGAATGTACAGCACTGACTAGAAGCCTGCATAATGCATTAAGACTGTGTTTCCCAACCAGTAGCTCGCAAGCAACATTTTGCTCACCTACCCCCTGTGATGTTGCTCCCAGTGGCATCAAAGCAGGTCCTTATTTTTGAATTCCTGGCTTGGAGGCAAGTTTTGGTTGAATAAAAACCAGGTGCACTGCCAAACAGAGCCTCCTGTAGGCTACCATATAGGGACTACCAAACAGCCAGTAACAGCCTTTATTTGACACTTTTCATGCTTGTGTTGCTCTACAACTCTTTTTTTTTTTTTTTTTTTTTTTTTTTTTACATTTAAATGTGGCTCACGGGTAAAGAAGGTTGAGGACCCCTGAATTGACATGGTACTTTTTTCCCCAGAGTGTCTTGTGATATAAATGCAGCTGTACTAGTTTTCTTGAGTGCCAGGTAACAGTTTGTCTATTCAGCCTTGCTGTTTCTTAAGTTCATGGTGTGAGGAAGCTGCTCACTCTCCACACACAAATATATAAATATATATGGGAGTTACTATTGCTGAACTATGTTTTGGCAAGAAATTACATTTTATGATCAAGGTGTCACGTTCAGCACCCTATATCCAGAAACCAAGCTAAGCTCCCTGGTCTTGACTCTCACTTCTGCCTCTAACTGCCACCTTCCACCTCGGGAGGAGCCCTCGGCTAATTGGATGCCGCCAGGTCTTATTTGAGAGAGGAGCTAAGCTAACGGTTCTGGACAAGCAAAGGGGCAAGATCGTCTCTCCAGAATACTGGAAGGAAGAACACCACCAGGAACACGCAGGCCAGGCCAGCACAAGCAGAGAATAGTCAGACAGGCCAGAATCGGGATTGGAGAGTGAAGAATAGTCGGAGGACAGGCAAAGCCTAATTGGAGAGATCAGCATAGTCACAGGCAAAGCAAGGGTCAAAACCAGTAATAACAGATAAGATTATACTAGAGAAGGCACCTAGGAACTTTCCAAATAGAACCTAACAATGGGCAATCTGTAAACTACAAGGCCCCATTAAATAGTTTGAGTTTTGTGCCGTTGCGCATAAGCATGGGAGCGCGCGCGCCATAGAGAAACCGGTGCTGCAAGAGACAGGACGCATGTGGTGGGTGCCCCCCCGCATGCCAGAGGAAACACCACTGGACCACCAGGGTAAGTGGAGGCTATTACACAAGGTTTTCAATTTATAGTCATGTAGAGAGTCTTGAATGAATTTGACACCTAAATATCCTTCTATATAGTACTATATCTATTCTATTATACTGGTGTTTCTGTTGTCTGCTATGTAAACATTAGCCTTTTTTCTCTGTTCAGTTTTAATGGCTGCCCCCCATTTCTACATTGCAAATTGATATTAACTGTAGTAGTGTTTTTGAGAAAATGCTGCTACAGTTTGTAGGGTAAAGACAAATTTTATTTAATTTAGTGGTCTCTTTCCTTGTGTACAAAAATAGGAGTTTAATTTATAACTTCTGCCAAGGTAGTAAGTAGACACCACTAGATTCTACATGTTTTCACTGAGCACATTTAATGGCATGTATTGTATGTTGCTATATCTATCTTATTCTATTTATTTTCTGCTAATGTGTATGTAGCACTTCTATATTTTTGTTGTGCCATAACAGTGTGTTTAGTATGTAATTTTTTTAACATATCAATGTTTTTATAAATTAAAATGTGTTTTAATTAAAATAAGTAAAATTTAGCATTTGTGTTGAAACCACGAAATGGTGGTTCAAGGCAAGAGATGTAAAGGGCAATATTTACTTTCTAAATACAATCAATTGAAAATTCTGCATTGTTTCTGAAATAATCAACTTTATATTCACTATTCCTCTCTCAGCATCTGTTTCTCTTCATTCTGTCTACATGCAGCAGATGGGTGTCAGATAAATGATCCATTATATCTCATTGGGGGACTCCCTTCCCCAGCAGATGTATTAGAGCTCACTCAAATAACTGATTCCACAATTACAAACAAAATCTAACAAAATAACTGCCTTTTGCACAAATTCAGCATGTAGAGAGATATGATTTCTGGTGGTTTTAATAGAGGGAGCTCTAATACATATTCTAGGCATAAGAAGCCCCCCTGTAAGATATATTGGATCATTCATCTGACAGCCAACTCCTGACTGAAGACAGAACGAGGAGAAACAGATGCTGAGAGAGGAATAGTGAAGATAAACTTGATTTTTTTCAGAAATGGTACAGAATTTTTAATTGATTTTTAGAAAGTTTCTTATTTCAGTATGCTGAAGTGTATATTTCACTTTCGGATAGTTCCCCTTTAAATATATATACCGGTTTGGTGAGATTCTTTAAACTATCTGTTGCTTAAGTGTTCATTGTGGGGGTATAGTTTTCCTTAAAAAGGAAAATAACTTAAATTGTATAAATAATGTAATTTTTTAATTTTTTTTTACCAATTGTTGCTCTCCGTATGGTTGCAATCCGTGTTTTATTGACCTTTTGTTGTCCATATGTACCCAATCTGTAGAAACAATGTCTCCATTGGTTTTTTTGTGTGTGTTCAGTGTTGATGTGGGTACAGTTAACTCTTGTTTTGTATGTTTTGAAAAACCTGAAAACACACCAATAATTAAAAACATCTGTTGGCATGTACCCTTTACTATACATCTCCTTAACTCTTCACTATATTGCCATTTACCACTACAGAAAAAAAGTTGATATGGGTAGCAATTCTGTTCAGTATTATATTACTTTGTTGTCTGTGTACCCCATTTTATCCTTCGTTTTGATATTGTCTCCACAGTTGTAAAACAACATACATTCTTTACCATGTCTGAAAGCTAGCCATATAACTGTACAGGTATGGGACCTGTTATCCAGAATGCTCAGGACCTGGGGCTTTCGGGACCTTTCTGTAATTTGGATCTTCATACCATAAATCTACTAGAAAATCATGTAAACATTAATTAAACCAAATTATTTTTTTTTTTAACAGAGGAAAAGGGAATCATTTGTAAAAATCGAGATTTGGATAAAATGGAGTCGGTGGGAGACAGCCTTTCCATATTTCAGATATTTCCGCATAATGGGTTTCCGGATAACTGATCCCATTCCTGTAGTTCTATTTTTTGGTGCTGGCACAAGAAACAAATGAGCTCTGGCTGTTTCTCCTATACATATCTGCTGATATGACTGATTTGCTTTTGTTGTGAACAAGGAGAAGCAGATGCAGAATGTAATAATATACTAAGATCCAGCTGCAGTGCAGGATGTATTTTGGCCTTAACCCAGTAATTGGTATTTGCAATAATTCCGATTGGTGGAAATAGTAACCTAACTAAGCACCTTTAGTGTTTTGATGCATCTAAGGCATAGATTATTTCTTGAATATTCCTTTTTTCCATTCTTTTAATATTTTTGTTTATTAAAACTGTGTTTATGTTACAGGGACTGAGCAGCTCTCGTCCTTAAATTCTTGAATTGTATATTATCTGTTGATGTATCCTATTTTATGGTAACATTGAAACGGCAACATATGGTAAAGGAAATCCGTTTTTTTCCTAATTAAACCTTTTCTTCAGTTTGCATGTGCAAATATTAGTAGAACATCAACCAACACTTGTATAATATAGAGGTTGCTAAGCAACCTGAAAATGCTGTTCTTGCATGATCTGCAGTGTCAGGTGGAGCTTTTGAGACCTCTCGGTGCTTGTGTTGCTAGGTAACCAGAGGTATTCTTGAGACCCCAAAGGAAAATGGATACGATTAAAATTGAAAGAGAATATTGCACTGCAGAGGCCATTATAACCAGCAACCTGTTGCTACAAACCAATATATGAGAAGTTTTGTAGGGGTTGTGCTTCCTTCCTGTTTTTCCCCTCATAAAAACATGTTTTCGTTATACATGACATTTCAAATTAAAGCCATTTAAGAACATGCATCAAAACTCATAGCCACACAGTCATACAAACTGATGTAAAATTTTCTGTCCTGCTTTTTTAGATCGCAAATTATCTGTTTATATTAATGGTTTATTTTTGTCTGCTCCATTGTAAATATATGGTAAATATTGCAGATCTTAGAATGCAGAACCCTTTATATAGCCAATATTAGATTTCTAGCCTTGTAGAAAAAGCCATGTGACTTGTGGCTGTAGTACCCTTATAAAATGTTCAGATGTTTTCCTCCCCCACGCTACTGCATGTGGCCTTTTATGCCATCTTTCAAGTAGAAATCCTGTGATGCCTGCTGGGGGAGGGGAAAGATAACACTATTCATCCATTGCATAATGAGCCACAACTTAACCCTTTGAATGAATGTCTTTAAACTAAACACTAAATAAAAAAAAAAATATTATCTGATAAATTATTAGTGCTTTATTTCATCATGTCAACGTAGGCAGTAGCGTTTGTAGCTGGTTTGATTTTTTTTGTTGTCGTTAATTTTACTTTTAAAGCTGGTATGAGCAATAAGGGCTAAAGTTCTAATCATAGTGCTTACACATTTAAAATAAATAAACACTGAATACTTACAAGATGTTAATGTGTAAGTCTATATATTCTAAATGGGCATTCTATTAATTTAGAATAGAGATGTCATTCATACATAATACGAACAGATGAAATAGAATATTATCCTTCTTTGATTATGAAGTGCATGCATTGTCTGTCATACTCTGCAAAGTACAATGAAAAGCATGCATGCAGTGTCATAAGCAAGTTTGGTGATTTATAAATATGTATAATACACACAGCCGTTTTTTTCTGCACTCCCCTGCGTTGCACTTTCTTCTGTTCAGCCGCAGGGGTAGACACACTCCATTATTGTGAAGGGGGCTGTACAGATGCATGTATGCGCCAAACGCAGGTGAAATGCAACATGCTGCGTCCCAACCTGCGTTTGCCGTTTACATGCGTCTGTGTGAGTACAGCCCCCTTCATAATAATTGAGTGCCTCTACTCCTGCGATCCCCTGTGGCTGAACAAAAGAAATCGCAATGCAGGGGAGTGCAGGAAAAAATGGCTGTGTGTAAGAACGATCTTACATTTTAGGATTTTTCGGCCGACATCTGTCAGGAAATTGATCGGCCAGGTCAAAAAATCTTTGTTGGTCCCAGTGCAATCTATCTATGTTTGCAGGGCCAAGCAGGCAGCTCCCCTTTGTTTTCCTGGCAAATTGGTCTTTTTAGTTGATGGTAAATTTGTACCGAGAAGATCATAGTCTCTCGATCAGGATCTGAACTTTTAGAACATCTATGGCCAGCTTAAGATCCCTTAATAATCTTTGTTGTGAAAGCTGAGTCGGATACTGGTAACTCTTTTGACTGAAAATCATTAAGATTTATTATTTTATGTTTAAACTTAAAAATGGTGTAACTGAAAAAAAATTTTTCATTTTAGCTTAAAATATAGCATTACCAGCACACCATATTTTTATATTTTATATATTTAGATATATTGTTAGATTTGGATTATATTCTTCCTAGGTTTTGTGCATGTTTTGGGTTTTTAGCATTGTGTGTGTCAATGTGCAGCCTAATAATTGGCAAATTCATTTTTAAATCCAATTTATTTATTTTTCCAGACACTGCTTTTTTTTTAGTGTTATTTAGCCTTCTTTAGTAGAGGTAGACATTGTAAATATTGAGACTGCAGCCCCCAGGGCATTAGCAAGCCAAAAATGTTAAGGTACCAGACTTTGAGATTTCTCTGCTGTTTTCTGTGTTCTATTTCTTATCTGCATATTCAGTGCTGGGGGCTTTTAATGCTAGATAAACTTAGGAAATATTAATTGACAAGACTTAATTTAATTCAGCTCAAAAGCACTTTATTAATCAGGCTGGGTCCTGAGTTGTAATCCGCACCAATTCGCCTTTATGTTGCCAAAAATGTACCGACTCCTACAGAGGCGCACCAGCCATGAGGCAAGGTGAAAACCTTGCCTCAGATGACATTTCTGGGTTTTAAACACAGAAATGCACTCTCTACACTAGTGAAGCCCCCCCCGGACCTATTCGATGAAAGATGGGAAGAAGAGCAGTTGGGAGGGTGGCAGTTTAGGGGCCCAAATCATCCCTGGACTCCTAATTACTTTAAATACAATAACTGAAAATCATCAAATCCGATTTAAGATTCTATGGAGGAGGGTACGGCAGAAGCAATTTCTAAGAATAATACTTTGTATTTACAGCTATTCATCAGCTATATGCCAGGTTCAAATAAATGTTGTTTTAATATGACCAGGGGCAGCTGGGAAATTGACAATATGTCTAGCCCCATGTCAGATTTCAAAATCGAATATAAAAAAATCTGTTGCTCTTTTGAGAAATGGATTTCAGTGCAGAATTCTACTGGAGCAGCACTATTTACTGATTCATTTTGAAAAAATTTTTTTTCCCATGACAGTATCCCTTTAACTTCTTTCAATCAACATAGAAAATTCATTAGTATTTTAAAGGAATAGTAACATCAAAAAATGTAAGTGTTTTAAAGTAAGTAACATGGGGAGACCAATTTAGCAAAACTCAACTTTTTCTCACTTTGTTATGAAAAAAATTCAACCAACCCCGACACGACTCTCCTTAATTTACCAATAATTATTATTCTCAAACAAATCACACCCCCGGCGACAACTCAAATTTATTGGATTAGCGACTGTAAACCAGCGCAAACAGCCCGAAACTATCAAGAATCGTGAAGGTAAAAAACATGTTCCAATTGTTAAAGGGACCATCTGCCAACAGTTTCAGAGCATAATAAATCTCAATTTGAGTTTTTCTCTTTTAGAAACTCAAGCATGCACTGGTAAAAGCTGTGTGTTTGCTTCAGAAAGATTATTATAATTCCTATTAATAAGCTTTTGTGTAGCCATAGGACAGCCATTCAAGCTGGCACAGGTTCCATAGCACATAACAGATAAGCCCTGTCCAATGCAATGTAGTTTTAACTGTTATCTGCTATTTAACCTGTGCCTTTTTTCCATCTTGAATGGCGGCCCCATGAGGAAACACACTAGTTTTACCAGTGCGTTACTTTGATACACTCAGTTTTTGGTGTTCATTTAAAAAGTCGGTGGTACCAGACTAACATTACTAATATAGAATATAACACACAACAAAGATGCTCTGCTAGTCCTCTTATACACATATTTAAGAAAATAATTGAGGTGTACCAACATTTGGGGATACTAGTTGAGGCCATACATATGATTACCCCCGAGGTGGGTCGCTCCCTGTAGTGCTATAGAGTAAAGGGGTTAACAATAGAGAGTCAATATGTCAGTGCGACATTTCAAGTGAAAGTTTAACAGCCCAAAGGAAGGAGAGATCGTTTTGTGCTATTATTGCTATTATGGTGTTGTTTTTAATTTAGTCTTTTCTGCTAGGAGAGATGAATACAAACTGATATACTCTCTCTCTCTCTCTCTCTCTCTCTCTCTCTCTCTCTCTCCCTCTCTTTGGCTATAGAGGCAACTTACTGCATCTTATCGAGAGTGCCAGCTCCATGTGGCTTTAGATAGATAGGTAGATTCAAAGTAAAACTTCCAAACTTAGTTGCCCTTTTATTGACCACCAGTGGGATCACCTGACTTTAGCTGGAAAAGGTGGGAGCTACAACATGGAGCTGGCCACTGCTCCTGTATAAACTATATCAAACAAGGGAAAGTTGTGCTCACCACTAATTTTTTAAAAAATAGTTTTTTTCACAGACAAATACAAGAGGTCATCTGCACTCAATCCATTATCAATATATTAAGGACATTAAAACATTTTGTGCCTTAATGTCCTTACCCTTTAAACCAAACAGGGATTGTTTGTCCATATATTGCAATATATTTAAGCTGGCCAACTACGTCAAAGTCATCCCCTGTGTGGCCAGTTCCTACACTCAACTTGCATCTGATTCATTAAGAATGCTATTGCTTCATTATACATTTTACATTATACACTTTATTATAATTCAGAAGTTACAGTAAGTCATATGAAAGAGATGACATCACAAAGTACCATTTAAAAGGATGTAACTTACAGGATATTCATGATTCTTGTGTTTTTCTCTACTGAGCCTTCTTTATTTCTCTGTAGTAAATTTAATGGCAATAACTTAATTAGTTACCTTTACTAGTACATTTCTAAACTCCAATGTGAAAGCACAATTTTATAGCAGATTATTAAAAGAGCAACATGAGTAGTCCTTATATCTGAAAATTGTGGAATAGGTTTCTTTCTTTCAAATAATAACTACATTTCCTTTGTTTCCCTTAAGATGAGCGTTTTAGACATTTACTACTTTTAAAATGCCGTTTTCTAATCTTTTGATCCCCTTACTCTGCTAACCCTGTTTACTTTGTGGGCATTATAAACTACTCCCCCCAACAGTAAACCATTCTATATTTCGCTGCAAATAACTGATCTTTCTCTGTGATATAAACCTTCCTCTGATGATAAAACATCCGTTTATGGAAGTTCTGTCTCCTTGCATTTGCGCACCTGGCATATGCCTGTCACTTGGCCCAAATATCACACTTTTCGGACAGAAATCAACTTTGTGTGCATAGTGTAAATTTTTTGGAGATGTTTGTAACATATAAAATGTGCTAAATTTGTCTTTTATGATCTATACATACAATGAATTTAATGCTTGGACTAGCTGCAAAGATGTTATTTTTGAGGTAAACACAAACAAAAAAACATAATTTCCTGGCTGCAACTGCCTCCTGTTCATAGAAAATAGAAATGCAATGCCTATAAGATATTAATTCTGTTAGATAGGGATCGCTCAGGAATGCTTAGTTCTGCCCGTGTGCCTCTACAATACTAAATGCCCGTTTAGAACAAAAAGGCACAGAGATTAAATCAAATACTAAGTAAATTGCATGGGAAAAAAATAGTGACATCTACAATGTTTAGCAAAAAAAAATCCCATTTTTACTTTCTTTAATGAAAACAAAAAACAATATACCCCAATAAATCTCCAATATACTTCAATTAAAAAATCTGTACCGTTTTTTATAAGAAATCTGACTGTGTGCAATGAAATTCCCCCTTCGTTTTACTTGCTCTGACTGCTGCAGACAGGGTCGGACTGGAGCCTTGGGGGCCCACCGGGGCTGCAAACCTAGGGCCCTCCTGGCAGTCCCCGGGGGCCCCTTCCAACCTCCAATTCCCAGTGGCACATAACAATTGTATGCGCTGACAAGGCGACATATGCACATGGCTGCACTGAGCGTGCATACGCAGACACGTTGTGCCGGTTTGTTTCTTTATGTGCCAGGCGGGGGAGCAGGTCATGGCTGCGTGCATATGCGCGGTCACGTCGCTCAGGTTTATTTCTGTAGGGGCCAGCCTGGGGAGCAGGTCTGGGTCAGCGGGGCCCATGAGGGACGGGGCCCACCAGGTTTTTTCCCGGTGTCACGCCGGCCCAGTCCGACACTGGCTGCTGATAGGAAACTTCAGCTAGCTGCTCTGCAGGGAAACGTACTTTCAAACAGCAGGGAACCCCCCACACCTTGCTTCCCAGCCCTGCAGAACTCAAGCAGCTTTGTTTGTTTCCTTGTAGAGCAGTCGGCAACTGTGTCGAGATTCATATTAGATTTTATTTTTGCCTTTACATTAATGTTTCCAACTCCACTGGCAGGGACAAAGATCATGGAGCAAGATTTAAACGGATAAACTGAGATTCTCATTGAAGGATTATTTTGCTGCAGCCACTGGTTCTGCAAAGTTGCAGAAAGTTTGTATTAAAAAATAATAAAACTATAAACTCCACATTAGATTACATGACAACACAGGACCCAGTGTAGTCTGCATAGTTTGATTATTGCTGTATCGGCTTCTGGCAGATATCATGTGATTTGTGTTGTTTTGATAAATTATGACGATCCCTAATCTTAGCCTCCTAACAGCATCCTAGACCACACTGAGCACGTGTATTGTCTTGGTCTTGCAAAGATGTTTAACATAGTTACAAGATGGTGACCCCCTGTGGCCAACTTTGAAAGCATAAATCATTTGTTTTATTAGGCTTGTGGTGCAGTAAGTTTATGTTTAGTATACAAAATACAGCATTTCTAGCATTATTCTATTTTAGACTTTAGTTCCCCTTTAAGGAGTTCTCTCCAGAAACTACACTCATATTGCAGAATCCGAGATTAATCCAACAAAAAAGGATATTTACATTTTCAATCTAAAATCTGGTCAAATACTTTTTGAATCTTAAGGGGGGAGAAGAAAAGTTAGTCACGCCCATTGCTTACTTAACTTTACACTTGTGCCTTGGAGAGGCCATGAAATGTATTTTTTTGCTAAGCATGGTCTATAACAGTGCTGTCCAACTTCTGTGGTACCGAGGGACAAAATTTTACTGGCCTATGTGGTGGAGGGCCGATAATAGAAGTCAGTGTTCTGAGTAAACCGAGAATGGCACACACGCAGAACTGAGTAAGCAGAGAATGGCACACACAAGCAGCACTGGGCAAGCAGAGAATGGCATACACACGCAGCACTGGGCAAGCAGAGAATGGCACACACAAGCAGCACTGGGCAAGCAGAGAATGGCATACACACGCAGCACTGGGCAAGCAGAGAATGGCACACACAAGCAGCACTGAGTAAGCAGAGAATGGCACACACAAGCAGCACTGGGCAAGCAGAGAATGGAATTCAAAGCTGCAAAGGGAAACCAGCGCTCATCCAGCACGAGGTATAGACAGACAAAGGGGCAAGAAATTGACTCTCATATAGTGTAGTATTTTTTCATAGATAGAGTCCACCCTTTTGTGAGATTAAAATATTTCTAAAAAAGGTGCCTTCTCCAGAATATGCTATTTGCCGTGCTTAAACTTCACACAATAGGTGAGTCTAATGTGAGGATACTCACGAATGTTTAAACGAAGTTTGGGCGTTTAGAAAGATAATTGGACGATCATCCCCTCAAATCTCTCCAACCTCTGTGTCTTAAAAACAATGCGCTGACATAGTGTAAAATCGTCACTTTTTTAATCCCAAAAATAACATTAAAATCACACTCACAATGTTACTGTTAAAATTTTCGCATTAAAACAAAAGTCACCAGTTCGGCATCTGTTGGAGTCACTTAGGCAGCCGGTATAGATGTTGTTGCCGGCGTCTCGACCGCCTCGTGTATCCCAGTGAGCTTCGTGGATGACGTCACTGCCCGACGCGTTTCGTCTACTGACTTCCTCAAGGGCTTCAAAAGTGTCAGTGCGCATGTCGCCTTAAGAAGAGATATCGGATCCGGCTACGTGTACCTCCCTTCCGCTTCTCCGTCCTACTTGTTTATATGTTGCTATAGCAACATCTTTCCAGCGAAAAGTCTCCTCTATATTACCACAACCCAACGTACTATTTCAATCGTAGGGGAGACATCCTTACTGTTCCCACCGATGGATAGACACGTCCCCATACTACACAGCCTCTTCACTCTTTACCATAAAAATATTCCAACAGTTCCCACATACAGCATAAACAGCATAATTGTAATCTAGGTCATTTAAAAATTTCAAATAGGCAGCAAAATTATAATTCTAGGGCAATTAGGTCGTTACATACAAATACACATTTTTTTTTTCCATTTAAATTATAAAAAAGCTCTCAAATTGATGTCTACATTAAGTCCTTTAGGCGTAAAGGTTTCTAGGCTGTAAATCCAGCGGCTTTCACATTGTAGGGTGGTTTTTATCAAATCCCCCCTCTCCATCTTTTTTTCACTTCTTCCACCCCCCAATATTGTAAACCAGCAGGATTCATTGCGTGGGAATCTTTAAAATGTTTAGAGACGCTATGTTTCTCATTCCCTTTTTTTATATTGTTAACATGTTCTCTAATTCTATCTCTCAACTTCCTATTAGTTTTTCCCACGTATTGCAGTCCGCATGGGCATTGTAAACAGTAAATCACTTTTTTGTTGTACATCTAATATTCTGTTTTATCTCAAATTCCCTTTTGTTTACTTCTGAAGTGAATTTTTTCTTTTTCTTCCCATATCTACAGGCCGTACATAAAGAACATGGGTAAAAACCCGCCAATGTATGTTCCTTATGTATATGCTCTTTTTTGATACAGTGGTTATTAGTTAGAATTTGTTTCAAATTGTTCGCTCTTTTAAATACCACTTTGGGTTTGTCTGGAATGATTCCTCGCAATTCTATATCACATTGTAGTACTCCCCAATGTCTTTTAATAATTTTTCCTATACTCTTGGCCAATGGGTTGTATGTAGTCGAGAATACTATCTCTTGTTTTGTTTCACCTTTATTTTCCTTTACTTTCTCTCCCAATAGATCTGTTCTTATTATTTTATCTACCTTTTCTCTAGATTCTTTTATTGTTCTCTCTTTATATCCCCTTTCTCGAAATTTGTTGCTCATCTGATCTAGTTGTTCCTCTAACACTTTATCTTCACTACAGTTCTTTTTTTATCCGACACATTTGGCTAATGGGGATGCTTTTTACCCATTGTGGATGATGATTGCTATATGGTAGTACATAGTTGTTTGCATCTACTTCCTTAAAGAAGGTTTTAAAGTGTAGTTGTGTATCTTTAGGGTAAATCTCCAGATCTAGAAAATTTATTTTTTCGTAACTATAGGTGAGAGATAGGTCAATGTTCAAATCATTTTGATTTAGGGAGGCTACATACTCACACAGTGAACTTGCCGACCCCCTCCAGACAAGCACTATGTCGTCTATGTAGCGACGCCATAGGACAAGGCTCGCTCCCAGTTCTAGGTATGGGAGAACATGACATTCTTCCCAATACCCCATGTGCAAATTTGCATAACTGGGCATGAACCTCATACCCATGGCTGTCCCACATGTCTGTAGATAGTACCTGTCCTGGAACCAGAAGAAATTATGTTCCAGAATGAATTCAATTCCCTTTAGAATGAATTCCTTTTGAAGGGGTGGGATTAGTTCATCTTTACCTAAAAAGTGTGCTGTAGCTTTAAGTCCTTGATTGTGTCTTATTGAAGTGTAGAGTGATTTGACATCCAATGTTGCCAATAGCATATCAGACTTCCATTCTAAACTTTGTAACGTGCGAATGACTTCAGTAGAATCTTTTAAATAGGTGGGTAAGGATATAACATATTTCTGCAACATTCTGTCAATGTATTGTGACAGGTTGCTTGTTGGTGAATTGATTCCTGAAATAATTGGTCGTCCTGGAGGATTGGCCAAAAAGCAGAGAATGGCACACACAAGCAGAACTGAGTAAGCAGAGAATGGCACACACAGGGAGTGAAGGCAGAACAGAGCAGGAGAAAGTGTAAACTATCATTCTAATATGCATTACATACAGTGACACAGTGCTGGTGCCCCATTAGCATTTTGTATAAAGTGTGAACAATGTGGGCAGTTTCAGTCTGGGTTTCAGGTGTGAACAGTACGGGGCTTTAGGATATAAACAATAGAGGTGTCACAAGTGTGAACAATACAGGGGGATCACAGATGTGAACAATGCAGGGGATTAGTCTGAATTTGATCTTTAAACAATGCAGGGGCCAGTTAATCTCTGTAGTGATATTAAAAAAAACAACTTCAATTTGAATGTAAGATTTATCACATATTGACCCTTAACAGTTTTAATTCAACTATTCGCCACATAAAACTTGCCAAGTTCATGTAGAAGTCACTGGCAGAGGTCCCTTGAACCATTTGAAGATGTTAAATGCCTTCGTGACATTTGAGTTTTTTTCAGAGAAAAATTTAGTTCGAATTTGATTCGAATTTTCAGGTTGTTCTTATTCAATCAAATGTACTCATTTGAGTTGTTAGTACATTCAAATTTATTAGAGTTAAAAACATTCCCATAACTTATAAATTCAACCTTTGAAAATAACCCCCTACAGGTACACTCAACCTAAACTGTGCCATATACTTCTTAGTCACATTTTACTTTTTACAGGGCAGTCAATCCACAAACCAGATGGGGATGTTGGGGTTTACCTGAATGACAAGGTTTTATGGGTCATCTAGCAACGTGTGACCAAAAAACAGCCGTTTTTTACATTCATTTGAGGTTTTGTTGTTTGGCTGGAATATTTTAAAAATTACAAACACACACAGACTTCTTTACCACATTTTAAATAAGTTTACAAAAAAATGCTATGTAAATATTAGGAATCAAAAAATGTTAGTTTGTATCCTATTTTTTTTATATCAGTTTTTTCCTTCATTTTTTTAATATGTAAATATATTCAAAAGAGTAGATGATACTTTATGGAATGGTGTGATAACATGATTTCTGAAATATTTATACTTCATGGTTCTATACAAACTGACAAAATAAAGAACTGAACGTTCTTATGTATTCTATACAAAATGTGCTTTTCTTTCACCAAGCTGCCCTAGTGTTGCCTTTTACTTCAACTTGCACACTGAAAATGAAAGCCATGGTATTTGAGGAATGTTCAGACATTTCAATAGCAAATGGAACATCTTGTTGTTTTCAACAACTACACAAGGGGTATATGTGTACACTTGCTCTATTCTGATGGTTGTTTCTTAATCTACAGTATCTGATATTTTGAAATTTTGGTGTTCGCTAAAACCACCAAACATATACAGCTTTATGTTAACCAGAAAGTAAATCCTGTGGGGAATTGCTATAACAATGCTATGCAGCGATTCAACTTAGTGTGTTCTGAATACTTTCAAAATATGCATTATTTAGATATTGCTGCAGTTTTTGAAATTATTTTAGGATTATTTACACAGCTTTTCTGTAGCAACATGTTATAAGATATGTTTCTTCATAGTTACATGTTGTTAGTACTAAATCAAGGACCCCCCACAGGTTTGCTTACCAGAACATGGACTGGGTTTTGGTTGTAGTCCAAGTGGGTAAGGGGAATAACCTAAAATGTACTGTTTTATTTTGTTGGTAGATATACTGGTAAGATCTTAAATAACGACATCTTAAATGTCTTTGCTACCTCTTTATTGCAAAAGTCCTTGAAAATAATGGTGCAGTACAACTAAAGTCCTTATATTATGTAGCAATAGGTGGACAAGCAAAGAAAACGGCAGCATAAATCAGTTATTGCCACATTCTCACAGCACACTAGGAGCCAATTAACTGTGTGACCTTAGATTGTTAGTTTCACTAGTGATTGGACTGGTGTGGAAGCATAATGCAATATGTTGGCACATAAGAGATAATCTTTTTAATGTCATCAAATTTTGGATTTTCGTTTTTTTGAAAGTCTGCAGTGCTTTTGTCATTGTAACCAACCAAGTTTGGTTGTTCTATTCGGAGTGGTCTCTGTGAAGGTTTCATGAATAAACAGTTTGAAAAAAAGTACAATGGCATACCAAGTCCAAATGTCATTGTAGTTCTGCGTAACTGGCTTGTCACAATATAAGCATACGTTTTCAAATGTTTAACCAGTTGTCTGCTACTGACCACAACCTCTATGGAGCTAGTTGTACTTGATAGCTAGCACCATAAATTTTGGGTTCCTCGTTTTCTCATTGATTATTGCTGTACAGGTATTGGATCTGTTATCAGGAAACCTGTTATCCAGAAAGCTCCGAATTACGGAAAGACCATTTCCCATAGACTCCATTTTTTTCTAAATAATCCAAATTTTAAAAAATATTTCCTTTTTCTCTGTAATAATAAAACATTACCTTGTACTTGATCCAAACTAAGATATAACTAATCCTTATTGGAAGCAAAATCAGCCTATAGGGTTTATTTAATGTTTACATGATTTTTTAGTAGGCTTATGGTATGAAGATCGATATTTTGTAAAGATCTGTTATCCAGATACTCCAAGTCCCGAGCATCGTGCATAACAGATCCCATACATGTACCATGTATTGTCTGCCAACAGGAATCATAACAACAACAAAACAACAACAGAGGCCTGTGCAGAAAAGCTTAATGAATGCTGTACGTTTTATCTTGAATACCTTACCATGTAAAATGAAGAGTCCTGTTTAGTTTAAGACAGAAACAGAGGGTATTTTATTGTTTCGCTAGTAAAACAGATTGAGCAATATTTAGTAATATTGTATGTGCTGCTTTGCTGCACCCTCCCCATGTATACAAAAAGTACACACATATTAGGCTCTTAGTGGGTGTTTCCGACACTTCCCCTTTATTGGATTGGAAGAACTGCAGTCCCTTTTCTCAAATTGAGCAGGCAATTTTCCAATGCAGTTAGTTGTGCTCCATCTCTATTTTCCGGTTGCCTTCAACCTCCATGAGTACAACACAATTTGGTAAAAGGGGCTACTATCTTCCTGCAGTGGAATGTGGGAGAGATCCACTGCAGTGGAACATGGGCAGAAATGCCTTTGTCATTGTGGTGTTATTGTAGGCAGTGCAAGCCAATGATGCCTACATACATTGTAGAGGTTTGCATCAGTGTTTCTTCTTACAGCCCCCCAAAATTAAACCCCACTTTCAATGTACCCTATATGTGCACACATTTTTAACTTGTGTGTGCAGTGTGCTTGGGTCAGAATTGATACAAAATTCTTGCCTCAAAATTTTTGTATGAGCACACACCTTAGAGGGAACATTGCCCATTTTGTTACTCTTAAAGGATAACGGTGATAGAATTGAAGGAGACGGCCTGGGAGCAAGCAGAAGGGTGCTAATGCTATATGGTTGGATGGTTAAAAAACTACTGCATAAACAGATGAAAGAATGCATATCGAGAGATGTGAGTAAAACCAGAAAAGACAATAGTGGGCAAAAGGGGGTAGAACACATAAAACAGAAGAAGGGAGGGCAATCAAGTGAAGCAGCTATCATTTTTTTTGTTTTTTTTTTTAATTTAAAATCCGAATTTCCAGAGTTTTTACCCAATCTGATAAAATCATGCATTTTTTTTTTTTAAATAATAAAAAAGGTCCTATTGTGGATTCTAGTCAGTGTCGGACTGGGACACCAGGGGCCCACCTAAAAACCTTACACCAGGGGCCCACCAAAGAACCATAGATAAGGGACCCACTCTCAGTACTATTATTATTCTTCTCCTCACTCAACCTCTATTCTCCTAGTCTTTTTTCTTTACATACTATAATCTATTATTCCATCTATTTAGTCTCTTTGTTCTCAAAGACATAGGAAATGGCCATGACACCTGGGCCCACCGGGAGTTTTCCTGGTATCCCGGTGGGCCAGTCAGACACTGCTTCTGGTTAGGTCAGAAAGAAAATTACTGGAGACCACGAAGGTGAGCAATGGTTATGGATGGTGTATTGTCTGGTATGGAATAGTGTCAGGTTTTTTTTTTTAACTAACCATGTGGACATGCATTCTAGTAATTGGTCACTCTTAGATTCTTTCTAAGCCAGCCAATGTTTCTATTTGTTCAGTGGCCTCACTTTTCAAACTATGGTATGGAGAAAATGGCTTGTTTGGCTAGCTTATGTTGTCATAATCCTCTGTTTTTTAAGCAAAATATTGTAAATCAGTCTAACTAGAGGTTCACAATTTATTTATTTTTAACTCTCCCCACAGAAGTTAAACTGACCTGTGTAATGCATTTAAAGTACTAAGATAATGTTTCTTCAAGCGCACGTAGATTTCTTTTCGAGACTTTTTAAAGGTACTTACTAAAGTGTTCCAGGGTGGGAGAACACAATGAAGAAATTAACTTGCTAATTAAAACCAGTCGAGTTGTATGGTGGTGTATTGATTGCGTAATAACATGGCAGAACAATATGCCAACACTGATCTGGCTTGATAATGGATTAATGTGGTTAATGTGCATGCATACACGATAAAACTGAGAAACAATTTACCATGTTTATACGTATTTGTGTGTAGTTTTTTATGCTAATGTATTAGATTTACTAATGTATTGGTATTTAATACTATTATGTTTGCAAAATGTTTAATCACCTAAAGCTTTTAAGTTTGTCTATAAACTCTGCGTAATAAAAACTGTGTCCATATAAAGTCAAAATCTGAGGGCAGGAGATTAGAGCTGTACTTTGTATGTGTTCAATGCCAGCAATTTCTTACCCACAGAGCAACTTTTTATAAGCAGAGATTGAGTACTTAGTTGAAATAGAGGAATAGATCATTCCTGACTATCGTGAACAATCTTTGAGCAATTCTGCCTAGAAGATTGGGGAAACGACAATCAAAATGGGTATATGCTTAGCCCAAATGGCTTAATTCTGCTGTTGCTACCCAAGATGTCTACAAAATGACTATAGGCAGGAAGGAGAAATCGTAACCCATGGTGTTACAATTAGACTTATTGGACTTAAATTATTTTTGTTTTTTTAAATACCGGATTAATAAAGTAAATATCTACCATTTAAAATATGAATATGAAGAAATAAAACTGATTTTTAAATTATCAGTGCAAATATACAGAAGCAGTTTTGAAAAACCTAAAAATAAACTTGAACACCTCCTACATTTTCTTCGAATTAATGTTGAAAAATCAAATAAAAAAAATAGTCCAAGATTTCAAATTGTGTCCCATTGATATCTGTGAACTCTCCTCCTTTTAGATTTTTTTTTTTATGCTTGATTTTCCAGAAAGACAATATCTAATTTCCAGGAGACCTGATAGAAATGATTGTGGAAAGAACTGTATCTCTGGAATTGTTAGCCAGTTTATGCCAAACTGTTCCCATAATTACAGAACAGTTGTTGAATAAGAAATAAATAAATGTGCAACCACGCACTATATATATCATAATGTGGACTTTTGTTCAAAATGTTAGACATACCTTTCCCAAAAAAATGTTCTATAGCCTCCTGGTCGTTTACTACTCTTTAATGCTATACACCCACAAGCAAAAACCGTACAGTAGTTTACTTATTCCTGGCATCACATATGCAGTACTTGGAGCCTGAATGTTCGATAACATCTACAGTATCTTACAGTCTGGTGGTGCATATAGGCAGATATTTTGCACTTTTAGCTAAACTAAACAGGAGATTTTGAAGATAGCATTGTTAAAAAATAATCGGACTGATAGAAAAACCTGATGTGTACTCTGAAGCCTTGCTCTCTGACACACCTGCTGGAGCGGAACACAACGTGCTACGTCTTCATCCATTGAATATCTGATGGTAATCGTCTTTTTCTTTGATATTCATTGACTGTCTTATATAGATCCATGACCAATTTGCAAGTCAAATAAGATTTGGGTGGCTCATTATAGCTGTCGGGGGCAGATTTTGTAAGGTTTTACAAAATCTCATACTACTCCTGTGTAGTTAAGCACGTAAAGAGTAATAGAAGCAAATGACTGAGTGATTTAAGGAATAATAATCTGAAACAATAGAAACCCTCAATCTCTAAGAATATGATTTTCTGTCTGTACCACAAATAATTTAGACCATCCTTAACAGCAGATTAAAATGATCAAACAAGACTCTCTTCTGTCAGTCACAGATCTTACAATTTGCAATAGTACAACATAATAAGATGGGGTAAGGGAGAATCTGCACCTGAATTTACGGAGTTGTCACACTGAAATATCAGAGACATGAACATTAAAGGGGTACTGTCATGGGAAAATTTTAATTTTTTTCAAAATGAATCAGTTAATAGTGCTGCTCCAGCAGAATTCTGCACTGAAATCCATTTCTCAAAAGAGCAAACATGGGGCTAGACATTTTGTCAATTTCCCAGCTGCCCCTGGTCATGTGACTTGTGCCTGCACTTTAGAAGAGAAATGCTTTTTGGCAGGCTGCTGTTTTTCCTTCTCAATGTAACTGAATGTGTCTCAGTGGGACATGGGTTTTTACTATTGAATGCTGTTCTTAGATCTACCAGGCAGCTGTTATCTTGTGTTAGGGAGCTGTTATCTGGTTACCTTCCCATTGTTCTTTTGTTTGGCTGCTGGGGGGGAAAAGGGAGGGGGTGATGTCACTCCAACTTGCAGTACAGCAGTAAAGAGTGACCATAAGTCACATGACTTGGGGCAGCTGGGAAATTAACAATATGTCTAGCCCCATGTCAGATTTCAAAATTGATTATAAAAAATTCTGTTTGCTCTTTTGAGAAATGGATTTCAGTGCAGAATTCTGCTGGAGCAGCACTATTAACTGATTCATTTAGAAAAAAATTTTTTTTCCCATGACAGTATCCCTTTAAGTTTTAAACTTGAATTTTGGTATAAACAAAACATGGAAGGCAATTGAAAAAAGTCCGGGCACCATTTTCGTCGCTTCGGTAATCTTTAGTATGTAAGCGTCGTTTCGGTGCATGTGCAGCTGGAGCAGTCTTCCATTTCTTGATAACTACGCATGTGCCAAAAGTGACGAAAATTACTGAAGCGCCGGAAGAAGACCCGAAGATTACCGAAGCGCCGAAATATGAAGTCATTACAGGCTTAGGGGCATTTACAGGTGTTAACACCTGTGCAGGGGGGGCAGGAAGGGGGACTATGGAGGGTTAGGGTTTTTACATTTAAGTAATAAATATTGCCCTTTTACATGTTTTGCCTTGAACCACCATTTCGTGATGGTCTGTGTGCTGCCTCAGAGATCACCTGACCAGAAATACTGCAGCTCTAACTGTAAAAGGAAAGTGTGGAAGCAAAAGTCGGAACTTTGTCTGTTAATTGGCTCATGTAGCCTAACATGTATGGTTTGTTTGTGTGCACTGTGAATCCTAGGATTCCAGGGGGCGCCCCTTGCTTTTTTTAAAATGTCAGTTTTCTGTTTTATGACACGTGCTACTAAAAAAAGTATTTTATTATGAAAATGGGTTATTTACATGAAGCAGGGTTCTGCATATGAGCCGTTTTATGCAATATATTTTTATAGAGACCTACCTTTTTCGGGGGTGTAGTTATCCTTTAATGCAGTACTACATACAGAATGAGGCACAACACTTTGTACTTCATTTTACGAGCGCAAAGAGTTGCCTCAGGCCACAAAAAGATTGACAAGGAGCTGCCCCTTCTGTGGTCAGTAAGCCTTGAGGTGTATGTGGTAATGCAACAATGGAAAAAAATCCCCATCATAGATATTATTTTCCTTTTACCTCTTTTGGGCATCACTGGATAATATCAGCAAATAGGACAAAACTTTTTCTTAGTTTTATTCAGTTGTAAATGTAAAGAATTCTCTCCCTTCAAAGTATTTTTTCTTTACAATTGGCGATAAGCAAATTTTTCGCCAGGTTACATTGCAAAAAAGACACCCAAAGACTCCAATGAATGGAAAAAATTGCTGCATGTCAAAGAAAAATAAAAAATTGCTGTGTGTAAAAAGTAAAAAAATTGTTGCCTATTGCCAAATTCATTTATCAAATTTTTCACCATTTCGCAAATTTTCTGCAAAATGGGTCAGATTCGCCCATCACTAAGATGTTTTCTACAGTAGCCATAATCTACCTATATAAAGCAAAGGTAAATTAAGGCAGTGACATTGAATTTATCAAACTGAATAATAGAAATTACTACAGGGGCTGCACTGTAAATAAAGGAATCCACTGCTTAATGCTGATGGTGCAGTTTTTAGTAAATATATATGTGTAAAAATGTAAAAAAGGGAAAGTTGTGCTCACCACTAATTTTTAAAACCATTAGGCAGGGGTGCAATGAGGCTGTGACCACAAAATACATATAGACAAATACAAGAGTCCTCTGCACTCAACCCATTATCAATATATTTAAGACAGAGACATTTTGTGCATACTGCTACTAAAAAATGCCTTACCCTTTAAACAAAACAGGGATTGTTTGTCCATATATTGCAATATATTTAAGATGGCCAACTACGTCAAAGTCATCCCATATCTGGCCAGTCCTATGCTCAATTTTCATCTGATTCATTAAGAATTCTATTGCTTCATTATACATTTTACAAAGGGACTAAGTTCTACCTGCAACTTACTTGCTGCTTTCAAAGTAAACCTCCATACTTGGCTGCCCTTTTATTAGACACCAGTGGGATCACCTGACTATAGATGGGAAGGGTGGGAGCTACAACATGGAGCTGGTCACTGCTCCTGTATAACTATAACAAACAAGGGAAAGTTGTGCTCACCACTAATTTTTAAAACCATTAGGCAGGGGTGCAATGAGGCTGTGACCACAAAATACATATAGACAAATTTAAGAGTCCACTGCATTCAACCCATTATCAATATATTTAAGACAGAGACATTTTGTGCATACTGCTACAGAAAAATGCAAAGTAAAATTTAAGCTGAAATATATAAACAGGTTTCTGAATGTCTACAACCAAAATATTAGCCTCTGTTTACTGTGGTTGGTTGTTGCTTAGATTTGTTTAATGGTTATAGTTTTTAAACATGTCATTCTATATCTGTCAGCTTGGTGTTTATTTAAATTTTTTACAGAAAGAATAGCATTTATGTAATTATTATTGTGTTGTCACAAGGTTGAGTTTTTATTTTATTATTCTTGTACTTCATTGTGCCACTGTACCTTAAGTTTTTAAGAGATGAATTCTCAGGAATAATGTACTTTTGAACAAACAGCAGCTATACAGACACATTTTTGGACTACTTTGTAATAATCCCTTATAAAGTAGAAACACTTTATCTAAAGCTGTGACTGGGGCAATTCCTCTTTATTTAATCATTCTCGTGTAAAATAAATATTTGAAAGCTATTGCTTTACTAAAGGTGTTAATACATTTTTGTGCTACTAGCTGTTTCAGATTAAATAAGATTCAAATTTTTAAGTGTTTGTATATCAAAATATCTGGTATTCTGTCATATGTAATTATTTGCAGTGTCACATTTAAAAAAAAAAAAAAAAAACTTTTTGGAATTTTAGTTCCAATTTTGTCATCTGACAAAATGTGTAGTTCCAATAAATAATGCAAAGTGAAATGTTGGAATTCCCAAGTAATCTGTTAAAAGTAAATAGGATTGACCAGACTGGGGATGAGCTGACAAATATATTGTGGCTGACAAATATATTGCAATTATTATTTTTATTTTATTTGTAGTATTTGCATCTTTGATTTATATATATATCACGAACTCGTTTACACAATGCACATTAAACAAGATGGGTTGTTGATTCATGTGTAAAGGGAAAGTGCATTTTCATAATTGCTTTTTATACAAAACTCCTTTTCATATATTGATAAGGTTAAATGCAGAGGACCTTGTTTTCTGTTTGAATAATGTTGTCACACCCTCATTTATCATTTAAATGTTGAGTGGAGACTACAAATTTTCTTGTTTTGCCATTTGTTCAGATATAATTTAGAATAACTAAAATATCAGAGCTTTAACATAACTGAAAAAGAGGCAAGTATTTAACCTATGAAGTTGCTTAGTTTTCTATAACACCTGCTATGTGGCTTGGTGCTTTCTCATGATCGGAATTCTCAGATATGTATATTACCTTACCACAAACATCTATTCATTGATATTGTTGGTGATGACTCATTATGTGGCTTTGTAATTTTTCTAAATATTTTCACGACTAATTAATGTAGTCTGAAATAGACTTTTCCATTTAAATAGTTGCATTTATATTCAACAGAGAATTCTTAGTGAATTATTTTAATTATTTGGCATTGTTTTTTATGCTATTAGTAATTTTTGTAATTTAGCAGACGCTAAAAATAACAAACATTTACATGTAGTTTGAATGAATGGTTAAATTATTAAAATGTCAAACCTTCATTTTGCTGCATCATTTAAAGTTAAACTTGTGAAAATTAAATATAGCATAGTACATTCTATCTATTTCTATTTTTATTATTTTAATAGCATAATTTATTATTCCAAGAATCTAAAATAGCTGATTCACTAATGGTTTCAGATTTATTTGAAATAAATTAGATTGAGTAATCATTGTGAATTTATTTTATTTAGATGATCTAGGAAGCTAGTAGTTTGGTAAATGGAAATGACTATAGATATTTAATGAATTATATCATTAACATGATAAAATGGTAAACAAAATCCTATCCACAGGATTTGTCTATTGAATTTAACATCCTAGATTGTTGGTGGGCTACTAAAAAGCAATCATTTATTTATTTTTTACAAATCCTAAATCCAGTAATATCAATATTACTGACCAGCTGGATTTCTTTTAAGTTCTGATTTTTTTTCATTCCAGATTAAACTTTGTTAAATATGTTCAAAGTATTAATAAATATGAGCACTGCAAAGGTTTTTAAATAAGGTTTCTATATTTAACTTTCTACTGTTAAAATGCTGCTGCAGATTGAAACGTGAATAATACATACATATATTACATTGATTTGTTACAGTGATTGCAGTATTACGGTGGCTTTTTGAAACTGTATAGTGAAATTAAAAAAGGCTTTTTCATAAGAATTTTAACACCACTTTATTTTGATAAACTCAATTAATTTTTTACCAAATAAAAGAACGGTGCAGGCTGTCCGCATTATTGCTTCTTTGCCAGTTTTGGTCTAGAGATGTAATGTTGCCCCCTTGTGGAATCAGAATTGACTAGGATGAAGCTACAATATCCGTTATTCTAGTGCGCTGTCATCCTGTTACGTTGGTTATAGGGTTTTTATTGTACAGTGATTGTGTTTAAAAATCTCAAGTTTTATTTGTGTTATTTGAGTTGCATCCAACAGCAAAACCTATGTGATAATACAAACTTTTTCAAATTGGCTTTCTTGGCACTATGGCTTATAAAACATTGGTGCAGATAAAGGAGCAAAGTGGAAAATTAACTTTTCAATTTGCATCATAAAGATGGTTATGTTTTTTTATAGAAGTAGGGATGGTTAACCTGTAAAAGTCCTAGTTCTTTGCTGGTGATAGTGCACAAAATAACCCAGTTCTCAAAAGAATGTCCGTCTCTCTTGCTCATATATATAATTTTTAAGAATAAATTACGGATCTGTTTAAGCCTTTGTATTCTGTATTAAGTGCTTACCTTGTGTGCTTATATTGCATAAAAGTAAGGGGGAGAATAACCGTTATAGGGAGATGCTTTGCTGAAATCCAGTTGCAGTTATTAAACATGTTTATGTAGATATCAGATTAGAAGACGCCCACCCTAAGAAGCAATTTTAAGGTGCTAATTAGAGTCCTGCAGCAGGTCGGGTACCTGTGGGTTAACAGCAAAAAAAAGCAGGCACCTTGCTGAATGAGGGGAGAATTTTCAGGTGCGGGTATACCCGTGGGTCTGCAGGTCGGGTTGCGGGTCTCATCTAAATGTCTTATCTAATGTAATATTGTCTCTATTTTACTCCTTTGAAAGTTTTACGAAACTTGTTTCTGTCCCCGCCCACTTTTGACGACATCACTTTTTCATTTGCTTCTTGTTTGGTGGTCGGCGGGTTGTGTGTCGGGTTGCGGATAAGGCAGTTGCGGGTCAGGTAGTGGATCAAAGTGGCTAAATATGCGGGTTGTGGTTTGGGCTGCGGGTCTGTGTCTTAGAAATTGGTCCCCACATGTGGGTCTCCAAAGTTAACATGTACAAAAATAAACTAAAAGATTGCACACTCTACTTAGAAAAGCAAAAACGTATTTATTATAAAATAAGTAGTGAGCCCAATGTGTTTTGACCATGGTCTTCCTCAGGGGCACAAAAATCAAAAAAGAGAGGACTTTTTTGTGCCCCTGAGGAAGACCACCATGGTCGAAACGTGTTGGGCTCACTACATATTTTGGTATTTTTTGTTACTTTTTGGATTTTTTGTTACCTTTTTCTTTTGATGTAATAAATACTTTTTTGCTTTTCTAAATTGAGTGTGCAATCCTTTAGTTTATTTTTGTACATTAAACATGTTTAGGCTATGGACACGCTGGGCTGAAGCCAAGAATCCGCCCCTACTTTTGAATTGGCACTTTTCTGTGTCTGCACACAAAGCCGATGTGGTGGCCCAGGTGCAGGCATACGGAGTGGATTTTGGCACTGAAATGCATGCTTGTGTACTTCAGCAACAAAATCTGCTCCATGTGCCTTTTCATTCAAACATAGGGGCTGATTATAGGCCATGCAGATCAGCCCAGTGTGGACGCAGTCTGAATTGTAGCATGGCTTTTCATTTGGTTAGAAGGCAAATCATTTTCTAAGGGAAATTATACACAACACATTTTATCACTCGCATGATTTTTCACTGAAGGTAGAAATGGAGGAATAACACTGGAATATATCCATCAATAGACTATACTGTGTTGACCCTGCTAGCGCAATTACCAGAGTCAATAAATAAATGTTTAATGCAGTGTTTGAAATTTGTTTTAATCTTTCTAAAATGGTTACTTTAATAGTGTTTCATTGCCAACCTACGTTTCACCAGATCCTCAGCAGTTGGATTGGATTAAAGACATGCTAATTAACCAGGAAGGAAAGAGTGTTAGGCAGAAGCTATGAATGCCTATTCTTCCCTTCTTGTGTATTAACCCACTCAGTGGTGGGAAAGGACCATATATACTGTCAGAGGGTTAGCAGAAAGTTGTTGGTGTTTACTTTGGAAAGTCAAGGGGCATGCATGGCCCATTTTACTAGTATACAGGACCTGCCACACTGATGTCCTTTTGACCAGTGCATTATAATCAAGGGCCTTCAGGTCAAAGGGGCCTAATAATTTAGTAGTATGGGGTCTCATGATTACTAATTTTGGCTCTGCCTATGATATTGGACAGTTTCAGGCCCCCTTTTTATTCCTCTAGATTATCAATGAATACAGAAGATTTCTGAATAACCGTGTGTTGGTATTTAGCTTGCATGACAAATTGTATTTGCACAGTACCGTAACTAGAGGGGGGCGGGCCCTGGTGTGTGACGCGCAGCCGGGCCCCTGCCCCCTCCGTATGGCCCGCATTTCAGTGGCGTGCAGGCTGCCGGGGGCCCTGAGGGGGTGAGGGCCCTGGCCCGCTCGCACCCCCTGCTCCCCCGGTAGTTCCGCCACTGTATTTGCAGTTGTTGTTCTGCCTTCATCTCTCCCAAAAACAATTTTTAAAAGTATATTACAAGCATGCTTTATAACCTGAGATTTTAACTTTATAGCAAATCATAAAATTGACACAAGGCAGTCAAAAACCTTTTGTTAGAACAATCAAGGTAAAAGTAAAGTGTCATGGCAAAAAAGAAAATAATAACACATAAGCAGACTTTTTTTAAAATAAGTAATAATGGAGAAACAAACACTCTTCTGAAATTCTTTATAGCATTGCTCAAATGTGTGTTAAAAATAGGGAAAGTGATTTGCAGAAAATTTTTAAATGGGTTGTAATGCCTTAATCTGGTGCAACTAAAATCAGTGTTTGTTCTTTTCACTCTTCCTTTTAGATGCTATAACTGTGGTGGCCTTGATCATCATGCAAAAGAATGTAATCTACCTCCGCAGCCAAAAAAGTGCCATTACTGTCAAAGCACAATGCACATGGTAGCTAACTGCCCACACAAAATAGTTCCACAGCATCCAACAACTTCTCAGGGAAGATATGAAGCAGAACCACAGCCTTCAACTTCATCTTTTCAGAGAGAAGGGGGAGGGGCGTTTGACTATTCATCTCCATCTTATTCTCAGGAGGGAAGATCAGAGCTCTCAGAACGTTCAAGCAGGTTGCCACAAGAAGCTTCCTTAAGTAAGATATCTACATCGCCTGAAGAACAAAGCAGAAAGGGGCCTTCTGTTCAAAAAAGAAAAAAAACTTAAGGCTTTGTCCTGGTGTTTCCCTTTAACTTCACCCTTTCTGGGAAGTTCTACCTCATACAAATACAGGGGAAGTCATTTCATTTATTGCAACTGACCAGGAATTTTAACTACTGTTAAGAAACTGTGAATTTAAGAAAAAAAGCAAAAAAGCAAAATCATGAAATGGACAAATCACTCCAAGCAAAATTAAAATGCAGGGTGTTTTTCTATATTTTATTTTCTAATTATTTTGTGTTTTCATATCTGTATAACATTTTGCCCTTAATACATATCACATTATAATTTGAAGGAAAAAGGCATCTTTGATATAATTGTGTGTGTCTATATACACATATATACAAAATAAAGGTGCACATACTGTAGCACACACCAGGAAATGGCAATTCCCTGAGTGATAACATAGATAACATGAAAATGGCTCTCCAATCAGAACTATTAAAAAAGCAAAAGGGAGTCACAGTTATAAAGGCTTGTTTAACATTTTCATTGGGATAGAAGCAGGAATATTACTGGCGGTCCACCTAAATAAGGCCCCGTACAAATGTTGCAACTACAGCTTAGATAATCAGGCTTTCCATATTCATTGTTTTTAATTGTTACTTTTTTTTGTTAAACACTCCTGAAATTAATTTTTTTATTTTTACTGTCAAAATGTTATTGTGTACACAAAGTTTATAAGATTGTTGGGTTTTTTGCACCATCTCTATCAATCCTTCCTAAACAGGAGGGGGTTTTCCTGCCCCTGACCTTTTTGAACCTTCGGAGTTCTAACTGAGCAATATATTGAGCCAAATATGCTTAAGGTGTCTTTAAATATTATGTTCACATATAAAAGATCAAAAAGAGACAATGAATGATTATCTTCTGTGATGTTGTATCATATCCTGTATTAATTATAGTGTGTACTAGATGAAAACAATGCAAAAAACATCACAGTTGTATTGAAGTCACATTGGCATAATTTCTAAAAAAATGAATCTTGGCAGTGGCAACAACACAATTTTCATGTTATTTAGCTTAAACATGGTCTTTGGGGACCATTTAGATCTGATTACATTCATACAATTGCCACAACGGGGCAAATTAAAGGGATACCGTCATGGGAAAAAAAATGTTTTTTCAAAATGAATCAGTTAATAGTGCTGCTCCAGCAGAATTCTGCACTGAAATCCATTTCTCAAAAGAGCAAACAGATTTTTTTATATTCAATTTTGAAATCTGACATGGGGCTAGACATTTTGTCAATTTCCCAGCTGCCCCTGGTCATGTGACTTGTGCCTGCACTAGAGAAATGCTTTCTGGCAGGCTGCTGTTTTTCCCTTCTCAATGTAACTGAATGTGTCTCATAGGGACATGGGTTTTTACTATTGAGTGCTGTTCTTAGATCTACCAGGCAGCTGTTATCTTGTGTTAGGGAGCTGTTATCTGGTTACCTTCCGATTGTTCTTTTGTTTGGCTGCTGGGGGGGGGGGTGATATCACTCCGACTTGCAGTACAGCAGTAAAGAGTGATTGAAGTTTATCAGAGCACAAGTCATATGACTTGGGGCAGCTGGGAAATTGACAATATGTCTAGCCCCATGTCAGATTTCAAAATTGAAATTAAATATATCTGTTTGCTCTTTTGAGAAATGGATTTCAGTGCAGAATTCTGCTGGAGCAGCTCTATTAACTGATTCATTTTGAAAAAACATTTTTTACCATGACCGTATCCCTTTAATTATACACAGAATAACATGAATGTGTTACACATTTAGATTAATCTAACATTTACAGGCCGTGCAATGAATCAAGTGTAACCGTTTGTCTCTTATTTGCTTTTCTGAAAATTCTGTTATGGTGCCTTACACCTTTTACAGAAAGCATAACTAGCTATTTTAAGATAACTTGGTAGAACACTGATTGTAAAAAAAATTCTGTCATCTGGTGTCCACATTTTAGAGGGATACTATTGTCACATAACTGAAGGTGTTTAAGTGTAATCATTTTATGCAATTTGTTTTTAATTTTTGTTGTTTTTAACCTTTTCAGAGAAAATGCTTGTCCCTACTAGACAGTGAGGTAGACTATCTGGTGCATAAAACAACTGAAATAGTTCTAAATGCAGGGCCTGTCTACATACTGCAGAACAATCTATCACTGATCTGGTGCAAGAAGGGGCTGCCCTTTTTGCATATAAATTCAGGGCTCTTATTACAAGCAAGCCAATCCCTGACCCTGTCTGCACTCACAGGCTGCATCTTTGTTGAGCAGTAAGTAAGCAACCATCCTTGTATGTGTGTTTGCAGAAAGGACAGATCTTGCTTGCTGATCATAGCAGAGCTGCAGAGCATGAGACCAGCAGGGCTGGTATTGTTTTCAGCTAAAGCTGTGAAATTTAGGTGCAAAAGGGACAGTGCCATCTCCCTTAGGTGATAGATTGGCAGACGGGTTGGAGGTGAGTGGAATCTCACTTATGCAGTATTTAGAAAGGATCCATGTAGAGACATTTCAGCAAGTATTTGTGAGAGTTTGCCAACATAGGCTGTTCTGGCCCACTTGGAACCCCTTAGTCTGGGACTAATTTACTCTAAAATAGTTAAACCTAAAGCAAATTGCTAAGGCTATTTTATAATCACACACACACACACACCAACACTGCTTCCCATTCTCTCGTTGTGCCAAACTTTAAGAAAAGCATAGTCACCATACATTTTATTTTTGTAGTGAATCTCTTGTAAAGTCACTCCAACAGATGTAGGCCAGAATGACTTTAGGAACTGATTTACGAACACCAGTGCAGTAACCAAGAGGAGTCACTTGATAAGTATTTTGCAACTTTGAAAATGAAAGCAAATTTCTCTAAATGTTTAAGCTGGGCTGCTACACTTGGCAAGTTAGCACTAGAAAGGCTGCTTATAAAAAATTGTCACTAGCAATAATAGCCACAATGCTGTTTGCCAAGGTCAGAAAAAAACCTTATGCTGCAAAAAGTATAATATACTAAATGTTTGATATAGTTTATATTTCTGGCTGTACAGGTATTGGGTCTAGTATTTGGAATGGTAGGTACCTAAAGTTGTTCAGCTAATAATTCGTGTTTTTCTGTAATTTGAATCATATACCAGTGTATGTCTGCAAAAAAAAATGTAAATCCAATGGTTTTGGCAGTGATATGACGAGTGCCAGTGAGCAAGGTACTGTTTTATTACAAATATAAGGCAGCTTATTTTAAAAAATAGGAATTATTTTCTTTAAACGGACTCTGTTGGATGGCTTTTCTGTAATTCAGAGCTTTATGAATATTGGGTTTCTGGATCCCATACCTCAACTTCTAAAAGGAACGACATGGTTTTCCTTCTGAGGGTGAGCCATTTAACTATTGGAAGCATTTCGAATGTTATTTGGAACAGTATGTTAAATTCTTCAACTTCTGGTTACGAAATACAATGGATATGTGTACAATGTTTTATCTACTATCCTCTGTCAAAAGATCTGCATTCATGAAAGTGCAAACCTAATCATGAATCAAGACTTCTTAATATCCGATGAAAATTGTTAAGCAGAGATCTCCATTTTACTTTATTGTAACAAATCACATTGAAACCTCAAAGTCATCAGGTGCAACAGCTGTCTGTGCAGTACATATAAGCAAATATTTTGCCTCTAGGGCTATAATCTTGTTGATGCCAGCTGAATGTTAATCTTCATAATCATACAGTATTTTTTTTTTCAGCTAAAAGGGTATCCATATTATGGCCATGAGTGGTACTGTGGTGTTTCATATTGATTTATCTAGGATAATGGTTAGTTGAATAGACTGTCTTCAAAAATGCACCTCTCTAATAGCCTTGTTTTTTCAGCTGTGTAGTAGACCTGAAATATTACCTAGAGAACTGTTTTTAATGTCTCATCGAAATTTTTTTTTCCAATCTCTGTTTGAATGCTGCCATTTAAAAATGACTTAACTAAGATGGACCAGTAATTGCAGTATTACAAATTTTGAATTGAGCATTGCTGCTATGGCTTTCAAACATTATCTGTTTCTACCAGGCACAAATCAAGTCATTACACTTGAATTTCATTACTGTATGATGCAATGTTTAACTTTTGACGATATTGAATGTGATGTATCAATTTTGAATACTTCCTTGACTTTAAGGAAAAGCTGTCATATTTAAGTTATGTAGACAAATCAAAGTGACATTGTATAACCTGGCAAATGGATATAAAAGATTGTGACTATGTAGTATGGTCATGTTGTTCTGGTGCTAGAGGTTATGCACTACACAAAAGAACAAAATTATTGTAAAAGATCGCTTTGAATTCTTAAACCAAAGTTTCCTCATTTTCTACAAATAGAGATTTAATTTTTTTTTCTAAATGGACATTCCCTGTTTAGATTTGGTTCAGAGAATCTAAAATTTCTAGACTCTTCCACACCCCTTTTTAGGGGTGCTGTAGATAAATTCATCATAAGCATATGGCCGTAACCATAACGAGCACATATTAAACCTGTGTTATTTCTAGGTTTTATTTTTATATATGACATTATTATCACAGTTTCAAAACATACTCAGGATAAAGAACTTTGCTCAGGGAATATACCATACGATAATGTTTTTTTCCATTTCTGATTTGTCTACAGGCCTATTATATCAGAACAAACCAAATAGATGTAGACTTTTATATCTTGTGTATTAAGTGTTATATACTGGCATTAGTAACTACCTCTCAAATTCAACATAAACCCACAATTCTGATAATCAGATTCATATTTGTGTGTGTGTGTATGTGTTTGTGTGTATTTCCTGTTATTTGTAAAACTGTGTTATTTGGATTACTTATGTGAATACTTGTGAGCTCTGTTTTCGTTTTCACAATGTTTATGTAGGTATTTTTTGTTATTTTATTCTGTTTACAGCAAAAGGCTACCTCATTTTACCATATTACATTTTATGCTGCTTCAGCCTTTTAGGTTAATGTCATGTCAATGGTACATTTTTTTTTTCCTCTTACGTTATGACTATCTTTTTGAAAATAAAAAAAAAAAGTAAATGTAATTTATTTGCCAAGAATGCTTAGAATCAATGTATTTGGAATTGGCCACAGAAGACTACTGCCAACATGTTACATCTACGGCTCAGTAATAGTATTTAAAGTTTCAGTTTAAAAAAAAAAAGCCTAAAACCACAATTATGTATAATTAGCTATATAATTTTCTCCAGTCTCCCACTGAACTCATTTGCAAAGTTTTCTGATGTTTAAAGGGGAACTCGAAACCAAAATTTGATAAGAGGCCCACATAACACAGAAACCCTAATATACCCATCACAGTTACCTGTTTCTTCAAAAAGTATGAACAAATGCCATTTTCTATGCTGAAATCCAGCTGTTTAACAGTTCTTCTCTTTCTGCATCTTTGAAATCCTGGCAGGGAAGGAGGGACTAAACACTGATGTTACAGATTGTAATAACTACTCCACAGCTTAAAGACAGCATGCAGGAACTACATAACCCACAATGCATTGCTCTGTGATGTTACTTTCCTTTTTGAAATCATGTGTGCAGGGAGTTGTGGGGTTCGGAGGATGCAGGCTGAGGATAGATTGCTGTTGATACAAAGTAACAGTAGTCAGCCAGTTCAGCTAAGTAGTCAGACAGATCAACAGGAGAGCAGGGGGCTAGGCTTAGGGAACTGTCAGAAACCATTAAAAATCGTGAAAAGTCTGCATATTTTTTAAATGATGTATATTGCAAAGTTGCTTGAAATTATGTTTACTTTTCAAAAAGTTCCCCTTTAAGGTATCTTAATTTCTGAGTTGTATTCTGTGTTTTCTGACCACCTAAATTTAAAGAGTTGGAAGTATATCTTATTATTTACTGCATACCACAATTATGACAAATCCATTATATGTGGTTGTATTATGGCTGTTGAGTGTACAAAGCTTTAATATTAAAAAGAGCCTTGATGGCAGAATCATTGCAAGGGTAGATTAATGTTTAACATACAATATTGCATGTTCAACATGTGTTCTTGCTCTTGGTTTTCTAGGAGAATTTCAATGCATTGTTTCTAAGTAGTGTGCTTTTGTAAGCCTTATGTTGTATTTGGATATGGCTTCTGCTGTATGTATCTCTGTGGAGATGGCATTATCATCGAAGGACAATGTGTGCATCCATAAAATTATTCTAAATATATTATCATTTTGGAGTGTTTAATAGATACTTTTTTTCAATATAAATTTTGAGATTTAAATCACCTCTAATTTTGATTATTGTTTTAATTATCCAGACCTAGAAACTAATATTCCCTTGATTTAATTTTGTCTTTTAAGGTAGCATCCTAATCCATTTTTGTTATTATGCAGCAAATAACATTCTCAAAAAAAATGTATGACCTGAGGGATCTCAATAAGTCTTAAGTAATTTAAGTTATGAAAGAAATTTTATCATAAAAAGTTATATATGTTAAAATCACCCTTTTATAAAATCAGGGTTGGGGCATAAATTATGTGCATATGCACTGGGTTGATGTCTATATGAACAAGACATAGTATAGAAAAAGCAGACCTCTTGATATGACTTCATCCTTCTTCATTTGCTGAATACTAGCAATAGGTTGGTCTGTTAAGTTTTTTTTTAAACAAATTAACAATATAATTGTCTTGTCACTATTACATAGTGACTGTAAACTTAACAGAACTGTTTTTCATAAAGTGTCCACATACAGTGCTAAGTTGTCCCCATGCCCAATGAAGTACACTAGTAATTCGTTAAAAATATTAACTAAACCAATGTGGACCAGGGGAATTTTTTCCTCTAGCATCTAGAATTTTGTTTGGCATTCAGTGAGAGCAATTAAGTAGAAATTCTATAGATTCAGCAGTACCCGATTTAATATAAATATTTAATTAAAAAATCTTCAATTTTTTTAAAACCTCAGCTTGAACCATCTAATGTTACTTTAACTTTATTCTTTCAACTTTCTAGGTTAGACAACTTTGGTTAATGGTACTCTGCAGCTATGTGGGTACCTGAATTGTGTTTCCTAATAGAGTACTATGTTAATGATAATTTACTATTGATCCCACCTGTTAACTGCCTAAAAATATCTTTTTTAAAAGCATTGTGTATAAGGTTAGCACTGTAGTAAGTTTTTAAACAAATGATGGCTAACTCTTGAATTAAAACTAAAATAAAAATTGACTAGAGAACCTCATTGTGCTTTAATTAGCCTGATTTAAAGTTGAAATAACCACAATAGAGAACAAAGTAAACACTGATTTTCCCCCTATATATTAAATATTATGCCATATATAGTTTCTAAGTTAACTTCTGTAGATTAGAATATCTTCCCCATTTTTATTATAACACGTTTAAAAGATTATAAACCAACGTTGCTTGAATTATATATACTCTGTTAAAAAAAAGTGGAAAAAAACAGACAATTGAAGTTCTATGGGTCACATTGCCTGTTTACTGTCTTATTGATGGACTAAAGCACTGATTGCCTTTCTTTATATCATGTATTTTATAATTTCATTTCATGCCTAGTGTCTTTTTATATCTGTCAATCATAATTATTGTGAGGTTTTAAAGGAATTACTTGATTAAAAACAAATAAACATTTAACTTTGGCATTTAAATGTTCATGAAAATTGTTTCTTTTCAACATTATAATCAATGTATTATTCTGCCAAACAGCATGGCATGTGACTAGGTGTTCCAGTTTACCAATGTAAACTGGCTCTTGTTTCTGTGCTGGGTTTGGTTACCAAAATGTAATGGCCACTAATGAAAATAGTGAAGGAAGCCACAGACTGCAGAGCTCTGCTGCTTAGTGCTTTATTATACACACAACATGTTTCGGATCACATGGACCCTTTCTCAAGTGTGACATGCACTAAGCAGCAGCGCTCTGCAGTCTATGGCTTCTTTCACTATTTTTCATTTGATGTCATTTGAGGTCTATACGGTGTGACCTTTGGAAGGAGAGCCTATTATTATAAAGATTGGGGATACGCTGATAATTCGTTTGTTGTATGTAATGGCCACTAATTAGGTAAGATTATCATCTCCGTTGACACCTGCGTGGTCAGCAAAATGCCACCACGGAGCACGTGTAACATTTAAGATGTTCGAGAAGAGGGACTGCTTATCGCCTTTTGGAGGTAACCACTGTCTAGGGGCAGACCATAGGAAAAATAGGAGGAGGTAGGTTGCTTATTTAGCTTAGACAGCAAATTGTCTAGATCAGTAGTAGTAGTAGTAGTAGTAGTAGTAGTAGCAGCAGCAGCAGCAGTAGCAGTAGTAGTAGTACAATTTATGGAATGACGACCTATCTTTCCACTTCCATGGACCCTTTTATCATTGGAACTTAAAAATGCACACCTACCCTCTCCTTTTTATTTAACCTTTTTTCATTGGTTTCATTAAACCAAACTCAAAATTCAAGATATGAATATAATTCTTTCTGAAGTATCTGCTAAAGACCCAAGGGCATATAAGGAGATGTAAAAAAAAATATTGTGCAATGCTGTTTTTCATACACCTGTTTTCCACCATGTCTCCTTGACCCCCACCCCTACAAATGTACTGTGGCCTAGTTGATAAACCAGTTCAAATATTTAAATTGCAAAGTTTTGCCTTAACAGTCGTATGTGAATACAGGTAGATACAGCTCATATTCACATACACTCTACTATATCAACTAAATCTGGTAATATACACCCATCTGGCAACTTTGTGAAACAGATCTTTTTCTTGTTTTTTTGTTATCCAACTATTTTTTTTTATCAGTCTAATTCTAATTGATATCTGACTGAAAAACACAGAGAAAATCTTATTGAAAGAAGCACAATCTACAAATTATCATAATAGTCTTTTAAGGGAAGTTTACACAGTAAGATCCTTAACAAATATACAGTATGTAGTAGATGAAAAGCCGGAATCAACTGGTATTTAAACATTTGAAAGGGAACCATAATGAAAACAAAATTATTATGATTATTATAATTCTATTATATATAAATCATATAGACATAAACTTTCTAAATATAACCACTTTTCAATTCTGTACTGTTTCTGAAATCAGTTACAGTACTTTTCCTGATCCCTCTCTTAGTAACTTTTTGAGTAGTAGACATCATTGGTCTTTCCTCCTTTTCAATAAGTGATGTGTTTGAGACAATGCATGCATGTAAATTCCGCATTTTGCCATCACTGGATTTTTCTGCAAAACGATGGCAAAAATTCACTGCAGAAAATTTGCTGCGACAAAAAAGATAAGTAACAAAAAAAAAAAAAAGCCTAGGGTGCATCATGGAAATGACTCTGCGTTGATCCACCACTGTTGTCTTCTATGGACGTCCAGGTCTAGGAGTTTACCAGTGCTTTCTTTCTTTCTCAGGATGTACCAAACTGTAGATTTTGCCACTCCTAATATTGTAGCAATTTCTCAAATGTTTTTTTTTGTTTTTGTTTTTTTCTGTTTTTGCAGTTTAAGGATGGCTTGTTTCACCTGCATGGAGATCTCCTTTGTCCACATGTTGTCTGTTCACAGCAAAATCTTCCACATACAAGCACCCCCCTCAAAACAACTCCAGGGCTTTTATCTGCATAATTGATAATGACATAACAAAGGAATTGCCCACACCTGCTCATGAAATAGCTTTTGAGTCAATTGTCAGTTGAGTCAATTACTTTTGAGCCCCTGAAATTAAGTGTAAGGCTTTAGTTCCTCAAAATGTTATGCAATCTTTTTGTTTATTCCCCCCCCCCCAACCTATCCAGGTGTTTAACAGTGAGGAATTACTGTGTGTTTCTGCACCACCACATTAAAGACTTTACCCATTATTGGATGCACATGTGGTTGTAGTCCAGTTCGGTTACCGCATGGCAACACCTGTGGTACTGACTGCATCTTGCCTAGTTCGTCTACATCCACACCAAAGCCTTTACATAAAATATAGGCCCTGATACCTTTTTTTGTGAGTGTTTAATTAAGGTTTTCACGCAGTGTCTACAGATTTCTTTGGAAAAAATTTGATCTATTGATACATGGGCTGCCATTCACCAAACTTTACTGCATGTGGATACATTTCCTAAAAGTTCCTCAAAACATGGGAATCAAACACAAATGTATTCAATACAGTCAAAGCATTGCTTCCATTTTCTTCATAGTGAAATTGTGAGTAGGTATTTTTTATTTCTATTAATTAAGTATATCAAACATTTGAACTGAATGAGAAATTGCTATACTTTATACAAATTTAAAAACCTTTCTTTCTTGCTTATCCCTAAAGAAAACAGGAAATCAACTGCATGTTACAGTGCTAGAAGGAGACCTACAGCACCAGATACACTAATTACAGACATCTGTTTGTCTTTCTAGATCTCATTGATGTAATTTTGGACTCTAGTTATTGCATTTTCTGTTCATATTTTAAGTCTAAAGCCAAAAAAAGCTATCTCCACAATATAAGCGGTTCTCTCAGAGAAACTGCTAATATAAGCCTTCGAAACCTACTTGAAATAATAAACATTTCAAGTTTCACGAGTCTGAAAAAGAAAAAAAAAAATCAGTTTCAAGACAGAATAAATCAAACCACAAAGAAAAGCCATATCATGGTAGTTTGTTAAAAGCAATTTCACCTAATTCCACCATTTCCTTCATCTCATGAAAGTCTTAATGATTTAGTTGAACGTTCCCCATTTCTATTGAATAGAATCTCTGGAGCAGGGGAAATCAAAGAATATGCACTTCACTTCTGATTAGTAATAACTCATATTTGTGGATACAGTGAACTACTTAAAGTGCTAACTAGTTTTTATTGCACTCGTATTAGGAAGTAACTGAAGTATTGTTCTCATTAGTGGTTGTGTAAAGTGCTTTTCTCCCTAATTAAAACCCTTACAGAAGTTCATGTCAAGGTCAAAGTGAACAAAGCCAAATGTGCGTACTTTGGTCTGTTGTAAATATATCTTTCTTTCAGAGCTTTTGCAAATCTACAAAAAAAATACATTGCCCACCGAATCTAGCGAAATAGGCCTTTTAAAATAGTGGATGGGATGGGAAGTGTTATTTTGCTGCTCTACATAAAAAACTACAAACTGTAAAAAGATAAAGATAATACAGATATTTAGCATGATTTTTAGAGGGACTGTATGCAGCTATTGAACATCACAACATTGAGGGCCTTATTTATCAAAGTCCGAATATTGCTCATTATTTTAATGAAAAAAGTCGGACCAAACTAGAATCCACGATTGGACCTTCTTTATTATTAAAAAATCACGATTTAATTGGATTGGGGACAAACACGAAAAAATACATCTGAAATCCAAATTGTACTTTTTCTTGGGTTTTTTTTTCCAAATTGCTCGAGTTTTTTTCTCTTTTTCCTGAAAAGCCAGAATTTTTCAGATTTTTGCCCAAAAAAGCCTTAAATACTTGGATTTTCGGGCTAATTCCAGCGCAGACCACAGAAACTTTCAAATAGGATAGGGTCCTCCACCTTTGACTTATACAACTTTGGTAGGTCTGAGATGAAGGATTTTCAGTTTCAAACTTTTTCCATCCCCGGGATAAATCTCGAAAAAAAATAAAAAAATTTCCACTTAAAATTGGGATTTTATAGTTAAAAACTTGGTCTGATACATTTTAATTTGGTCTGATACATTTCAATTTGGCCTTACCAAAAATAATTTATTTCCTTCTGTGTTTTCATGGTACAGGTATAGAATCCCTTATCTGGAAACCTGATACCAGAAAGCTCTGAATTACAGAATGGCTGTCTCCCATAGACTCCATTTTTTCCAAATAATCCAAATTTTTAAAAATGATTTCCATTTTCTCTGTAATAATAAAACGGTAGCTTGTACTTGATCCCAACTAAGATATAATTATTCCTTATTGTAAGCAAAACCAGCCTATTGGGTTTATTTAATGTTTAAATGAATTTCTAGTAGACTTAAGGCATGAAGACCCAAATTACGGAAAGATCCGGTATCCGGAAAACCCCAGGTCCCGAGCATTCTGGATAACATGTCCTATACCTGTATTCATATTTTGTAATTGAAATAAAATAGCAGAAAATCATACGCTCAAAGGTATACCCCCTTTTCATCATGAATATGATTTTTGCACATATTTTGTGTGGTTTTGTCTTTACTTGCACTAAACTGAGCAAAAACTGCTAATAATGTCACACTCTACCTGTTTGTAGAATTTACTTTCAACTTAAGATGTTGCCATGTTTAGTGCAATAAATAAAACAACTCATACATCTAATAATTAAAACAATAGGCAAAAGTATTTTCAGCATAACCATCGTTCATTGACCAAACTAACATTCATATTTTATTTTTTACTATTCAATGTGTTTAGCAGTAAAAATCTTGCATGTGAGGAATGGTGTTAAAACACAAAATGTTATCTATTAATTAAGAGGGTTATTTACTAAAACTTGTCTCTTTCTCATATAGTACCATAAACAAACTCTGCCTAATGCTCCACCACAAACTTTGCTAATTTACCAAAAATTAAACTCTTCAACAATTGCATAAATTTTTTTTATAAATACCTTGACTTTTCCAAGTTTATAGGCTTAAAAACCTCAAATTGTTAATCAACTGCTGCAATCTATAAAGGCCTGTCAAAAAGGGACAAAAACGCTGGAATATAGCCCCCAACTCGGAAGGGCACTTAAGTCAAAATCCAAAAAAATATATATTCCAAGTCATTCTCTCAGTTAAAAAAATCACTCTTTATTCAGCATAAATATTAAAAAGTAGGCATACAGACTAATTGATGCTCCGCCTAGGCGGTCTGTATGCCTACTTTTTAATATTTATGCTGAATAAAGAGTGATTTTTTAACTTTGAAAAAATGACTTGGAAAATATATTTTTTTGGATTTTGACTTAAAAACCTCAAATACCTTGATCAAGGTTTTTTTTGTGAAAACTAGTGTCAAACACTGCAAAACTCCCAAATGGTTAAAGGGACAGCTGCCATAGACTTTTACATGAAATCAACAGGTTTTAGAGTTTTTTTGGATTCTGACTTTTAGCAGCTTGGGGGCATGATAAATCTCTAAAAACTGTAAAACATTTATTAAAATTCTCTAAATTTTTTTTTAACAAATAACCCCTTAAGCATAAAAACAAAAGTACACCATCAAGCTCATGTAGAAATCAGTGAGATTAAATAATTCAAAGTAAACAAGGATTTTGAGGGTTTTTTTTATATTTTTTTTGTTTATATTTTGTTTTTTTATTTAGATCTTTTAATAAATAGGTAGACATTTGTACTTTTTTTTATAATGTGAGTTTAGTCATTATTGAAAAACCTACACAAATTCTAGTTTTGATAAATAGGCCTCTAAGGGGCCAATTTAATAAAGTTTGTTTTCTTTTCCCGCAATCATATATTTTTTTTTACAGCTATAAATCATGTATTTTACAAATTACTCTAAACTACAAAAAAAAATTACTTTATTAAGTGTAAAAACCACAAACACTAATGCAAAACTCTGCAATCTAAAAGCTAGCAAGGTCACGTAGAAGTCAATGGGAACTGTCCTTTATCAATTGTAAAATCTTTCTTTGCTTTGAGCTTTTAAAAGGTTTTCGGGGTTTTTTTTTTTGTAATTCCATTAAAACTTCCATGACAATTCATACAAAAATGGGGATTTCAAAAATTCCTTATTATTCAGATTCATTCCTCAGTTTTATTCATTCAGGCTTTAAAAAACAAGTTGACATTCATGGTTCTTTAAAAAGTGAGGTTTTTTTGTCCTGGTTTAAAAAAAATCACTAAAACCCACACAAATACGCTAAATGATAAATGGGCCTCCACATGTAATGTCACACAGGGACAATTTAGTAACCTGTATGGTATTGCAGCATTCACAATCCAGTTAGGAAGTTTGAGGGGCTGCTTGAGTAAGGCAGATAGTAGACTGTTATACAAGTTCCAAAACCTCTAAAAGTCCAAATTGATTTAAAGCGGTCCAGTAAGCTCAGCCCATAGCACATTGACAACTTTTACTTGACAACATTTTTAGAAGTTTTTATAGTTTTTTACACTTAAATCTTTTTTTATTTAGAATATTTAGAGCTGTATAGAAATATAGGAAAACTATAAATCTTTTGAGATTAGTGGAAAAAATGAAAATTGGATTGTTAGTACATGGGCCCCTGTCACCTGGGGGGCAAATTCTTATTGTTCATTTCAGTATTTTTTACAGAGCAGTAACAATAGTTACCACTATAAAAATACAGCACATTCCTGATTAAAAATGTTTTTTGCCTGCTGCAGAACAAGTGCATTTAAATTATGGGATTATATTTCAGGGGGTACCACTGAACTCTTAACACCCCATATAGCAGAATGATGCTCAAAGCAGATGAGCACATTTTGCCAATCTGCAACATCTGACACATTAATCAGTTTTTTTATTTAAATTCATTGAAGTTGACTTGAACAGTCAGGAAAGTTTTTAAACCCCTGGGAATAATTTAGGATTCCTTGTTTTTTAATTTTAGTTAATTTGCCCACTTAAAAGATATGTATTATAATATATAATAATTTCTTAATACATAATAATTGATAACTGCAAAAGTGTTTTATTTTTAGCACTCATAGTACATTGGGGAAAAAATAAAATCCTAATTCCTGTGCACCAACTGCGTACTGCTTGCAAAAGGGCACATAGTGGTACAACACTAACTGCAACTTTTGACTTATGATCCTTTACTTAACTCATGCAGGATGTTTCTGTGTTATTACTCTGAGTTCAACAGTCACGAGCAATTACCGGAGCCACTTCCTCATCCCATGCCTCACACACGCACTTAAGCATTCATTAAAAAAAGAACTTTATTTCCTGAAATATAACATCTCCCAATTTATAACAGAAAAAATGTTATATAGAAAAAAATTCTAAAAAAAAAAAAAGGAAATTAAAATAGCATGTCAGGGAAGTGTTTGTGAATGATTATTTTCCCTTTTTGAAATTTATCTGCACTAAAGTCGTTTCAGAAAAAAATGGAACCATCATTATCATCTTTATCAAACAATAACATTATGTACATTTAGGGGCAGATTTATAAAAATGTGGGATTAGGCGGCAGATTTATCAAAGTGTGAGATTGGGGGGCAGATTTATCAAAATGTAAATACAGATTTTAATAACTGTTCATTCCTATTGGATTTTTAGAAGCATATTTATCAATGGGTGATAAATATGCTTGCAAAAATCCCATAGGAATGAATTGAACGTGGGTGGGTTTTTATTAAAACTGAATTTATATTTTGATAAATCTGCCCCTAGTAATGCTTTATTTTAAAATGTTCATATTGTGATGACCAACAAAATCACAGTTTATCAGGCAAGTATAGCAAACTCAAATGGTATGACACAACATACTACAGCACTTTTCACTTCAAACCAGGGGTGCCCAAACTTTTTGCAACGAGGGCCAGAATTGGTGAGGTGAAAATTTTGGGGGCCGACCATTCGGCCCAACATTCTTTGAACCATTAACATTAAATTACAGGAATCGAGTAGCCATAGAAGTAATACTTGGGCACATTAGTGAAATGATCTACCTCTTCTCGTTAATAATAAAACAATAGATTGTACTTCCCAACTAAATTCCAACTTACACAACTTTGTTCAATTTACTTTGCCCAGTTCCGTTGATTTGCAGTTGAAGTACAGCATCCTGCGCAGATACAACAAATGGAGGTCAGGTTTCAGTGGAGATGAAAGGAGCAGATTCACTTTGCTCAGCCTTCAAAAAAAGAAAAAATGCAGAGGTCAGTAAATACAAAGTATTTTGAGTATGGTAATCACAGTGTGTAGAGGCTGAAAAAAGGGAGGTTAATGAATACCAGTTAAATCACCAGTGGGTGATTGGGACCTCTAGGGCTTATCCAGAGGAGTGTTTTCCTTGCGCTCCCATTTGTTCAGTTCAAATGCGTTCAGCCACAGGAAGGGGCCTGGAGATTGCATCAGAGAGTGGGGTGGCTGCACAGCCTGCACTGGTACTGATACCTGAGATTGGTAGTTACTGTGCAGGAAAAGGCTTGTCTATATGAAGCCTTAGCCCCTGAGTCCTTGTGCCCAGCTGAACCGAATCCTAATTTGCATGTGCAAATTAGGGGGCAGAGGGAAATTGCGTGACTTTTTGTCACAAAACAAGGAATATGCAAATTAGGATTCAGTTCGGTGTTCGGCCGAATCTTTCGCAAAGGATTTGGGTGTTCGGCCAAATCCAAAATAGTGGATTTGATGCATATATATATAATTTATGTACAGCAGTGATTTTGCCTGTATGCCCGGATAAATTTGAAAATCTGGTACTGCTTAATTAAAGCAACCTTAGAAGTGACAAAAGAATTAAATAGAAATAAAACCGGATATCCCCAAATGTATAACCAATAAAAAAACATCTCTGAATCTTTGCGGATGTTCAAATGAGCTTGTCTAGCAAAGGTCTACATTTCCTAGCAGCATCTAACTGTGCATGTCAAAAGTCACACGGCCCAAACATCTGAGATCAGGGTTGCAATGGAAGAATAACAAACTAACAAGCTTGAGGTACCGTAATGATCTGGATGTAGCTCAGCCCCAGCGAGAGGGAATGAGGACAGGACTCCAGCTCGGAGCATGGTGGATGCAGCATTGCATTTAAAATAAGCCAACATTTTGGCCTTTTACAGCCAATTTTTGCATTTGTATGTGTGTGCATGCACAATTTTGTGTATTAAAAATCTTATTTTTGTAGAAACAATATGATTGTCGATTATCAAGGATAAGGAAAAGTTTTGCCTTTCTTTTTCCAAGGTCTGTTTTGGAATTACTTTAAAATTCAAAATTTGATGTCAATTATGCCTCTGGAAGAGTTAAAAGAAGCCTACCTTATGTTGCTGCCAAGTAAGGTTTTCTTTTAGTTTTTCTTTTTAATGATAGGCCTACAATTTAAAAATACTTTATAGGAAGCTTTTATGATGCTGTGTTTGGATATTTCTCACTTTTTTAAAGATAATGTTTAGTGCTTTGCAGCTTATCCATGCAGTACGCTGATTAACCACAATACCACCGGTTTAGGGCAAAATTTGGTTAAAATAAATATTACACTGGTATTACAAAATCTCTGGCGTGCATATGGTGTAGACAGTTGTATTGGAAAATGATTGGAATTGGGCATAATATACTTTAATGGAGCCTTGCTGTACTTTTTTTCTACTTTAGGAAAAAAATAATACACCATCCCAGCAGAGAAACTTAGCAGTAGCATTCGCTGGGGGGGGGGGGGGTGACTAACTCATTGCCACACACCACTTTACTATAGCTGAATAAATAGCTATAGAAGCTCTAACTGGTTGTTTAGGATAGCAGCTGCCATATTAGCTTGATGTGACAAAACTTCATGCCTGAGTCTCTCCCTGCTTGCTCATAGCTCTGGGTTCAGATTACAGCAGAGAAGGGAGGGGGTGGTAAGAGTAGCAAACTGAGCATGCTCACGCCCAAGCTCTGGAGGTTTAAGCTGAATGATGGAAGTCTGATACAGAAGCCCATGTGTACACAATAGAAGGAAAGAAATATGGTGTTTCTTTTGACAGAGGACTCAGAGCAGTACTACTCTGAGGGTTTACTAGTGGATTTATAAAGACCTTTCTAATAAAGCTTATTTAGTTTTAACCTCTCCTTCTCCTTTAAAGAGGTGGTTCAGAGTTAAGTTAACGTTTAGCATGTCATAGAATGGCTAGTTTTAAGCAACTTTCAATTGGTTTTCATAATTTTTTTTTTTTTTTTTTTTTTTAGAATTATTTGCAATTTTCTTCGGACTCTTTCTAGCTTTCAGATTGTTCTACTGATCGTTCTACTGACCCCACCTAAAACAAATGCTTTGTAAGGCTACAAACGTTTAGTTATTGATACTTTTTATTACTTTATTAATCTTTCTATTCAGACCCTGTCCTATTCATATTTCCATATTCTTATGCAAATCAATGCATGGTTGCTAGGGTAGATGGGACCCGAGCAACCAGCTGAAATTGCAAACTCGAGAGCTGCTCAAAAACCACAATTATTAAAAAATATAAAACAATTAAATCCAATTGCAAATTGTCTCAGAATATCACTCACTACATCATACTAAACGTTGACTCAATGGTCTAGTTTAGAAGTGAGAAGGAAGAGAGATGATATGAAAATGTTTTATAATAAATAAACACTTCTTTAAAATAAAAGGTGTCACATCGACTGAATAGCCTTCTGTTATATTTGTTTTGACAATTTTATAAAGGAATACCTAAATATCAAACACTTTAAGGCAATAAAGAAAATGAATAGAAAGAAAAAAAAAATAGTCCTTATATAAATTCAGATTTTTCTTCATTTACAACACATTTTAAAAAAGGTCACCTTGCCTTTTAAACAGATGTAAAGGTCCCATTATAAACCATGTGGTCACTTTTCCTTTATATTGGGCTGCTCAGTGTTTTTTTTTTGTTTTTTGTTTTTTAAGACTAGACTTGGTTTTATTTTAATTTATGGATTGCATGCATTTGACATCTTAAGGCTGATGACATACAAGTGCTTTCAGTCAGCTGATGCTAAAAAGATGCTTTGTGTGTCATCGGGGTTAGGGCTCATTAGTAAACAGTTCAGATATGCTGTAGGTCTGTTTGCAAACCAGCATGCAGCGGCATTTAAATGAGTAATTTTCAGCATGCAGCGGCTTGAGAAGGAGTAATTTGTTGCCCACTTGTAATCAGTCCGTTAACCAGCTGTAACATACTATCCACAGGCTGTATGTAAATACAAAGGTAAATACAGGATTTGGTTTTTGCTAAATTCAAGCACTTTTTACAGTTTTTGGCCAGTTCCGTAATTCTCAGCTGAACTAATTCCGTACCTGTATATCATGTGACTTTAAAGAACTGGAGATATGAAAGTGACATAATGCAGATTTTATTTTGGGGGGTTGATTAAACAAATTTGGATTCAGTATTTTACTGAGAATTTGGCATTCATCTCAATACAAAAATAATGGATTTGGTGCATGCCTTGAAAATACTGTTTTATTTCACCAACGTGCCATAAATCGTATGCATTGCCAGTTGATTGGATTCTCATAGTGTGGTGCAATAGTATGACATAAGGGTGATATCCTGTTTATAGCAGGTAAATGGAATTTATGTCAAAACATAATAGAAATGTGCTTGTTTTACATAGCCATGGCCAGAGGAATGCAGCGATTATTTTACTGCGTGGTGCAAAGTACTTGCTAGATAAGAATGGTGTCACTCCTCTGGATCTCTTTGTGCAGATAAGGAGAAATACAATATAATGAAAAAATGTGTGCTTTGAAGGCATATATAATAATAATACAATATTTTATTATAAATAATATAATAAAACCCAGTTGCCAAACCTGGTAATATTTATGAAGTTTTGAAATAACTGCTGATATACACTAAACTTCACCACAGGGTGCAATGCACTGTAAATAAATGATAGTTTTTATTACTAATTCAATTTTGTAAAAAATTACACCATCTTTCCCTTAGTGGTATTAAAAGGTAGAAAAAAACTGAAACACATTTATTAAAGATTAAAGTCAGCAATTTGTGTTAAGTGAAGCCAATGGGAGCTAAAGAACTTTCCGTTTGTATATGATTGTTTTGACAATCAATGTAATTATAGTTTTAGAATCCTTGGCCACAGTTTTAGAGATTTATGATATAACACATTCTAATTGATTGGAAGTTTAATTTCTGCGGCTCAGATCTGCCAAGATAGTATAAAAATCAGTAGAACTGGATATTCCGATATTAAACTGTTTTGAGTAAGTTTTAACAGAATATCCACAGGGATGGCATTAATTGAGTGGTTCGTTGCACTATACTCCAACCCAAATGAAGCAATAGCCAGCTGTTAAAAAGAAAAAAAATCAGCATGCTTTGCCATGTTAAACCTTTAAACAGTTTGTAGAATGGAACAGGTAACTAAACACATTTTAAACCTAATTCAAAAACATTATAGTGGGAGGAACACAAATATATTAACAAGTAATTTGTATTTTGTTGTCACCCTAGTAAATCAATTTGACTTAAAAACAAATCAGCTGCTTTTTGACCGCAAGCAGTGCACAGAACTTAGAGGCCTATTTATCAAAATACTAATTTGTGAGGTTTAGGGGCATACTTATCAAGGGTCAAATTTCGAATTTGAAAAACTTTGAAATTCAATAAGACCAACCGAAATTAAGGTGAAGTTTTTTTGGCCGAATAGGTCAGTTTTCGATCAAATAGGCCCGTATCCAGCCGAATTCGAATAATACAAATAGAATTAATAGCGCATTCAATTCAAAGTTTTTCCCCAAAAAATTTTTGAATTCGAAAATTTACCTCGACCTTTGATAAACCTGCTCCTTAGTTTTTTTCTACTTTGAATAAATTCACAATTAAAAAAAACTCGAATGTTTGCTTATTTATGAAAAAATCTGAGCGTTATTAACTCTATTGAATACAATTGTGAAAAAGAATTTGGATTCCTTGAATTTTTTGAGTTTATAGGCTTTAAAACTCAAAAACTCCAATAAAAAATGGCTTGAAGTCAATAGGAGTTGCCCTAGGAAAAATTCAAGCCATTTTTTAAATTCCAGTTTTTAAGGGTTTTTTGTTTAATGAATACCATACATTCGAGTTTTTGAAAATATAATTCGAATTTGTGAGTTTTTGTGGCAAAAACTGAAATTCGAACCTTGATAAATCCCCCCCCTTATTCTGAAATAAAATATATGAGAGCACATTTATAGAAGGCATGTTTACATTTGACTCTTGAATGGAGACAATATTTTTGTTCTGTGTGAAATAATTTTTATTGTTGGAACAGATTTTAAGGTACGATTTATGTTGAAGGATTTTTTTTAGACAAAGCAAAAACTGTTTGGTTATTATCAGTTTGTTATATAAAGATCGCCTTTTTACTGTCCCTTGGTTCCAAAGTTTCTCAGCGCACCTCTTCCCTGCTTAAAGGAGAACAAAACTCCCAAGAAACATATGATTATAAATGCTGTATTTTATATACAGGTATTGGACCTGGGTCTTTCCGTATAACGGTTCTTTCCGTAATTTGAATCTTCATATCTTATGTCTACTAGAAAACCATGCAAACATTAAATAAACTGAACAAGCTGGTTCTGCTTCCAATAACGATTAATTATATCTTAGTTTGGATCATGGATAACTGGTTTCTCGATAACGTATCCCATACCCTTACTAAACATACCACCAAGCCCCAGCTTAAAGTTTCAGAGTCTCTATAACAGTAATGATTCAGGCCTTCAAAGTTGTGCACAGGGTTCACCATGTTGTGAACTGGGCAGCTGTTGATAAGCCAAGTTTAAAGGAGATCTAATCTCCTCTGTACCAAAAGCCCCCATAAACTTCCTGGCATTGCACCCTCTCCCTCTCCCTAATGTATATTAGTAAAAAAATCCTTTAAAAAAAATCTGACCCTTAATTGCAGAGAAGCGCAGCGGAGCACCATCTTCCATCGCTTCGAATTGTCTTCGGGTGTCAACGCCGACTCAATACGCAGTTGAAGCCGATTCCTGACTTGGCCCAACTGCTCTGGCAGGCTTTGTGTCGGCGTAGAGACCCAAAGACAATACAAACCCTCGGAAGATGGTGACCGGGAGCCGATTTTTTTAAAGGGTTTTTTTTGGACTAATGCATATCACTGGGAGGGAGAGGGCGGGGGAATTCCAGGAAGTTTAGGGGTGCTTTTGGTATGGTGGGGGGGAGGTTAAGTTCTCCTTGAAGGGGTGTTGCAAATGATCAAGCAGAAAAATGAGGTTTTCATTTCTTAAAAGTTGATGTTACAAGGGTGGTTATTGAATTCTGCTGCAAATTACAATGATTTCTGAGCAGCCATATAATGAGAATCTGAATTAATTACTAATTAGCTTTGTATTGTGACCTTTATATTTTATATATACAGTATATTGTTGGTCCAATAGCTCAAGTAACGGACAGCAGCACAGATTATGTGCTTTAAAATAGCAGAAATAAGATAGGGAGCTCATTTAGGGCATCTTCTTAAACTTATATCAGCAGATTTGCAGCATTTGTAGCCTTCTTCTTTGTTGTTCTCCTTTATCACCCTTTCATATACAGTATGTTTTCATACAGTATTTAGCTCTCCACCAAAGCGTGCTCTATTAGCTCTGTTGAAACTGCTGTTGAGGATTGGCCAATTTTGCTATCTGTGTATCTCATATCTCATTGTTAAATAACAATGTAGTGTAAATACAATAAAATGAAGCTTAATTTAAGTAGCAATGTATATTTCCTATTTCGCTGTTTCACCTCTATCGCTTGTATGGCTGTGGAATCTGGAAGTACATTTAAAATTAGTTTGACCGTGGGGAATAATAAACAACATCTTGTAGTTGGAGCTTTGTCAAGTTTATAATTACACATTTTTCATTTTTAATTAGCTTTGAGTAAACAGATTTTAGTAAGCTCTGAAAAATTATTGGGTTGTCCATGTTTTAATATATTTTTTTATTTCAAGGGTATTATATGTAGTCTGATATTTCAGTAGTTTTTTTTCACCCTACTTACAAAATAACTACATAATATAACTCTATGCTATATTTAATATACAGGTATGGGACCTGCTATCCAGAATTCTCAGAACCTGGGGAATTCGGGATAATGGTCTAGATGAATGTAACAATTTAGTCCTCAAATAGTATCAAATCTTCTCAATCATTGTTGATGGAGATAAAATTCCAGGTATATGATGGAGTTTAGAAAGAGGGAGAGAAAATGTAGTGTATGAGGCTCAAAACAAAGGCCAATATCTGGGTTTGTGGCTGGCCAAAAGTCTAAAAAGTAGAAAGAAGTGATGCCTTACACACAGCCAGATAAAATGTTATGTTTAGACTGACCAATATTGAAAGGGATTGCAGTTAGGCCTTCAAACTGCCACTGAGGGGCCTTTATTATGAACAGATGGTTCGGCACTAAGGCTGATGATTTGTGGCCAAATCTCCATTGATATCGCTGCATGTAATGCTAATGTTAGTCTTTTGTATGGAAGAGTCTTCCCTTTGCAGGTAGGTGAAAGGGGCATAAATAAATTGTGAAATGGCACAGAGAAGCAATGAAAATTTAAGAAGGATTTCTTAAAGTTCATTTCACTAGTACAAACAAAGAGTTGTGTTTTAAGAGCAAGAAAATAGTTAGCAGGAGAGCAGAGTAGAATGGTTGTTTAGATGAGAAATAAATACTTGAACCCTAGAAAAATTCATGCATCCTCTATTATAGCAAAGATTATCCAAACAGAGCACTTTTTGCAATGTATATTTTCATATTTTTTATCTAATATATTCTTTCTTAGGACAAAAGTATATGTATTCGCAATACAATAAAACTATACCCAGTGATTGCCTTTACCAGTATCACAACTAAGCTAAATAAATGGTATGCATTTTTTCTGTTCAGTATCTCAAGTAGCAATGAAGAGTCTGCTGAGGATTGTACGGATTTTCTGTAGAATCTGTATCCATTTCCACAGACTGTAGCAGGAATCATAAGCATAAAATTATGCTGCAAAGTAGTCAGGTAAGTGTTTCCAAGAAACTGTCTCAAACCCACAACGTTAACAGTACTTTTCCTTTAAAGGAACAGTAACAACAAAAAAATTACCAAAAAATTAAAGTGTTTTAAAGTAATGATCATGTAATGTACTGTTGTGCAGCACTGGTAAAACTGTGTGTTTGCTTCAGAGACTCTACTATAGTTTATATAAACAAACTGCTGTGTAGCCATGCGGAACCACATTCAAAGTTGAAAATGGAGAAAAGGCACAGGATACACAGCAGATAACAGATAAGATCTGTAGCATACAATGGGATTCTTCAGAACATATAATTTATCTGCTGGGTATCCTGTGCTTGAATGGCTACCCCCATGGCTACACAGCAGCTTGTTTGTATAAACTATAGTTGTGTTTCAGAAGCAAACACACCAGTTTTACCAGTGCAGGGTAAAAATAAATGATATTGTCATTTACTGTTCCTTTAAATTTTTTAACATTCTAAAGTGCCAGAATTGACCACTTAAAAATGTAACTTTCACTTGATTTTCTCGGTACTTGTACTGTGAGCAATGCTCTCATAAACCCATATTGATAGGTAAATATTTCTTTTGTTTTGTGTTTTTTAGTAGATGTTGAGATAGATTGTTTAAAGACCACTTATCCAAAAAACTCAGCTACCAAGTATTCCAGATAATAGTTACCACACCTTTCTGGCACTTATAGGAGGTACTGCACACCTACTTATTCAGATACAGTACCCCACAGTGTTTACAGTACAGGTTTTTAGGCCTAGTGTACAAGAAATATGTGCCATATACAGATGAAGCCATTTACAGGTAAATAATAGAATAAACACCAGATTTTCGCAATCACAAAAACATAGTAGCTAAGATCTCTTAACTAGCGATGCTGCTTCTGAGAGGAGACTGTAAGCTGTTCAGGGCAGGAACACCCTATGACCCTGCCATTCATTCCTACATTTTTATTCTACTAATTTGCAATGATCCATAGCACTCTAGTGCATAAGTGTGTGTGTGCTTTTTGTCTTTGTAAAGTGCTTCATATACTTTTAGAGATTTATTTCTATACAAAGAAAGCTATTATTACAGATATTCCCTAAAAGAACAGTAGCAACAAAAAAAAACAAAAAAAACCCTGCACTAGTAAAACTGATCTGTTTGCTTCAGAAACACAACTATAGTTTATATAAACAAACTGCTGTGTAGCAATGGGGGCAGCCATTCAAGCAAAGGATACATAGATTACAAATACGTTCTGAAGAATCCCATTGTTTACTACAGAGCTTATCTGTTATCTGCTGTGTGTACTGTACCTTCTTTCCTGGAGATGCCCCCATGGCTACACAGCACATTTTTAATATAACCTATAGTAGTGTTTCTGAAGCAAACAGATCAGTTTTACCAGTGCAGCACAGCAGTACATTATATTTTCAGTACTTTAAAAGACTTTATTTTTTTGGTGTTACTGTTTCTTTAATAAGTTTGTTATTGGTTAGCCAGATAATTTCAAGAAAATTGCCCCAGCATATGAGAGAGAAGTCTTAAGAATATCAGCATAGATGCAGGATATCTCAATTGTGCTTAAGGATTTCTTAAGAATTTCTATCCTATAGTGCTGATTCTTAATGAAGAGATAACATTTCAGAATATGATCATGACAGCAGGATAGCTTGGTTCTATTCTATAAAGTGTATTCTGACTGGCAATGGAACTGACATCTCCTGCTTTTTTACATTTTATCTACTGCAGCAATGCATACTATTATATTCATGTCTCAAATACCCGTCCTGTTTCCCATAATGTCTTAATGTTATCTGCCACAAGATGGGGCTATTGTGTTAGCATTACAAGGGTAATGACCAAAGGCCAACATTGAAAGTGATTATAGCCTAAAATTACAGGTTGGATTTTTTATTTCAGAAGCCATTTATTTGAATAACCTAAACATAGAATAAAACTTCCCTAGGCAATATACCTGAATGCACATTAAAAATATCAAATTCCTATTTGATACATCCATGTATTTCTATTATGTTGAATAACACATTAGTTTACTGGTATTTTGTCTGAATCTTGTCAGAATTCTTAGATTTATATTACACAGTTTGCTGTTTCTTCCCAATTCATTATAGTATCCACTGTATTTTAACATCTTCATGAATGTAAGCCATGGGTAACCAGTAATATTCAGTTATTCTACTTCCTTTATGGATTTTTGAAAGTTGCAGCGCAACATACTGTATGTAAGGCCACAGGCTTGTCATAAATGGATTATATATTTTGGTAACATTTTTAAAAAAAAAAAAAAGACAGCCGAATGTAATAAATGTTATGGGAGCAATCACTAGTGTCTAATATGAAAAATAGAAATGTATTGACCCATCTTACTAACTGTTGCCATTCTGCTTAAAGGGGTTGTTCACCTTCCAACACTTTTTACAGCTCAGTTGATTTCAGATTGTTCCCCAGAAATAAAGACTTTTTCCAATTACTTTCTATTTTCTATGTGTGACCATTTTTCTAATATTGAAGCGTGAAGTGTCATTTTTCACCTTTTCAAGCAGCTCTGGGAGGAGGGGAGGTCGCCGACCCTATAAACTGTTCTAAATTGATACATTTAGTTGATGTATTTCTTATCTTTGTCCTTGCTGAGCAGAATCCCAGAGTTTCATTAAAGGCAACTGTTATAACTGATACAATAGTTGCTAATATTCCACAGTTACTGCTGAGAAATGTATCAACTAATTGTAGTAACTAAATGTAGCAAAGTGTAACAGTTCAGATGCTCCTGGATTAGGGATGGGCGAATTTGACCCGTTTCGTTTTGCCTAAAATTCGCTGCCGGCGAAATGTCGCCGACCCCCATTAAAGTCTTCGGGCGTCAAAAAAATGTTGTCGCGCGGCAAATTTTTTTTTCTATGGGTGTAATTTTTTTCGGCAAAACAAGGCGCCCATCCCTATCCTGGATTACTGAGCTGTCAGACTGAGACATCAGAGAAACAGACATTAAACTTTAAAGATTTTTGAAAAAATGGAATGGAAGCAACTGAAGAAAGTCTTTGTTTCTGGTGAACAATCTAAAAAAAATTGAACTGGAAAAAGTGTTTGGAAGGTTAACAATATCTTTAAGAGATGGGATAACCGGTAGCTAAAGCTCACGTGAGCCTGCATGTTTCTTTTAGACAGAAGAGAAACTGCCCACAGGCACCATTCTTCAAGAAGACATAACTTTATTAACACTTCTGCATTAGCAGACAAAGATCATGTCACATGACACTATCAGAACTGTATGAGAGCATACCCATTAATGCATATCTTAACACTAACCATTTCTGTTGTTTTGCAGTATTTACAGATAATGGTTAAACTTGTTTTCTCACCCTCGTTCTGCTTCCCTGAAGTTACCTCTAGAGAAATGAGAATAGCAAGAGATAAAGATTATAGGTATAGGACCCATTTTCTGGAATGCTTCAGCGTGCTTTTTTTTTTTCTTATTCAGAAAAAGCTTAATGTAATTTGATGCCCCACAGATACATTAAAAAGCCTAATGGGATTTTTACAGTGAGCATGATTACATTCTAGCATAGGTAACATTAATCACAGTGAACTATCTTTTTATAAGAGTAAAAAAAGAAAAAAAAAAGATTGTTTAAATAGGAAACAATAGGAAGTAGTACTGCTATATTTCTAATCTTTCTGAATGACGTTTCCAGATAATAGATCCCACAACATATGCTCTAAAGGCCTATTACCTGGACACTTGTGTGGGATATGGCCAATGAAGATAGTTGTGCCACAAAAAAATTCCCTCTCAGAACTTTAGCCAAATACACTTAGGGGGTTATTTATCAAGGTCTGAATTTATCTCAATAGCGGCTGCTACAAACTCCGATCTAACCTGCTCGGGTTTTTAACGCATATTTATTATAACATTTTCTTGAAAATTTGCTTCGTGGGAAAAGCTCAGATCTTCATGAATTTCACCCGAAAGCTCAGAAAACATAGTGAAATTGCCCGAAACCCCTGACACAACCAAAAATCAATGGGACTGTTCCAATTGACTTTTATGTAACCTCGACAGGATTGAGATGCAGTGTTTTTATATTCGGGCTTTTTAGCCCTCGGGGTTTAATAAATTCAGAAAAATTTGTGATTTTTTTTAGAAGTCAAATTTTATAAAAAAAATCACACATTTTTTGGATTTCAGGGAATTTCGGGTATTTGAAACTTAGTAAATAACCCCCTAAGTCATGATAAGCAAATATATCAATTATAAAACTTTTCCCCCAGGAGCACACTGTTCATCAGCAAACATAATGGATTTAGAAGCACAATGAGCATTTTGCTAAACATCTTGGGGGGGGGAGGGAGGGGTAATAGAAGGAAAAGGATGCTCTATTAAAATGATGTTCGCCACATACATTTGACTGTGCAAAAAACAATCTATGTAAATCTGTAAAGTATCAATATATAGAAACATCTCCAACTTCAGTTCCTGCTCATCAGAGACTTCAGATCAATACATATGGCCATGGCGTCAATTGTCTATTGAAAAGACACACTGTCTGATTTACAGTTACACTCATACAGTCTTCAAGGCAGGCCTATGGACATCCCCCATCACCATTACAAGTGGTCTAGTGCCTGAAAATCGAATTGAATTATATATACAAAGCCTTGTATACAGTTAAACAAAAAGCCATGTAATATAATAAATAAAACTAATCTGAATAATCTGAAAAAAACTATTTAAGATTAAAATAAAAGTCTAAGCAATGTTGATGTCCTCCAGTTAAAAAGGAGAAATTTTAATTAAAAAAATTGTGACATAATTTTACTGTGATGGTCGTAAAGATCTTATTCACTCTCCATGGTTTTCACTTTTTTTTTTTTTTTTTTGAAAGATCAAATGCAGAAAGAGGGAAATATTCCAGTCCCAAATGTTTTTTTTCAGTCCATGTAAAATAGTAACATAGTAATTTAGGTGAAAAAAAGACACACGTCCATTAATTTCAACCTTTTAACTCTATATATAACCTGCCTAACTGCCAGTTGATCCAGAGGAAGGCCAAAAAGAGCTATCTTCCATAACCCTGTATTCCCTCACTTGCTAAAAATCCATCTAACCCCTTCTTAAAGCTATCTAATGTATCGGCCTGTCCAACAAATTCAGGGAGAGAATTCCACATCTTCACAGCTCTTACTAAAAACCCCTTACAAATATTTAGACGGAACCTCCTTTCTTCTAATCGGAATAAGTGACTTCATGTCAGCTACTACTGGTAAATAAATCATTAGAGAGATTTTATTATATGATCCCCTTATATATTTACACCTAGCTATCATATCACCCCTTAAGCGCTTCTTCTCCAGTGTGAACAATCCCAATTTGGCCAGTCTTTCTTCATAGCTAAGATTTTCCATAGCTTTTACCAGCTTGGTTGCCTTTCTCTGGACCCTCTATAATTCAATAATGTCCTGTTTTGAGATATACTCAAGATATATATATATATATATATATATATATATAAAAAGGAGCAACAGAGCTTATCAAGCTATTTACAGCGGCCTCAATCACAGCGGAGCGGGGATCCTCCCTAAGACGGCGCCTCAGCTTCCTCTCCCACACAGTCAGATGGCTCGGTAGAGTGGGTCACGGCAGTAACTTTGTAAGAACTGCAGACTTTTTTTTTTTTTTTTAAAAACGTTTATTTATTACCAGCACAGACTTGTACAGTAGAATGACATACAATCAAAATAACCATGACCACATTGTACTGGACATTTTAACATTAAACCCCAGGGGAAAACAGCATGAGAGGGGAGAAGCAAGAAGAGAAAGAAGAGGTAAAGAGAGAAAGAAGAGATCAAGATCGGGCCAAAGGGAGATCAAGAAGAGAAAGAAGGGATATCCACGAACAAGGAAGTGGGATCCCTACCTCACACATAGTTACTAAGAACAAGTCAAGACCAACCATATAGCTTCGGAGCATATCTAGCTACCGAGAAGGGGGCTGACCACCTAGTCAGATAAGGCAAAAGCTCTATACAAGCAACATCAAGTCAAGTCCAGATCGTTAAGCCAGTCCAGAGCAGGTTGAGGGGGGGACTGTGTCCTGTTAGTATAGGAATTTTAGAGAATTTCGTGGGACAACCATGAGCTGCATAAATTTGTTCCAAGGTCGGTAGAGTTTGCTCAACCAATATTTTCCAAAGAGTGGTTGTAGGTGGGAGGTCATCCTTCCATTTCATGGCAATTGCCTTTTTAGCAAAAAATAGTAGAAAAGTGAGCAGTGTTTTTTCCGTCCTTGAAGTAATAGTGTCATCTAGGTAGTTAAGTAACAAGACTGAAGGGTGTATTTCTACCGGTAATGCCATTAACTGAGAGATGCACGCTGCTACTTCAGACCAAAAATTTCGTATAACGGGACAGCTCCAGGCTAGATGGAAAAAGTCAGCATGACCACTTTTACACTTGTTACACACATCCGGAAATGTGGGGTTGATTCTGTGCAAAATATGAGGCGTGTAGTAGGCTCTTTGGAGATACTTGAATTGTATAAGCCTATCCCTGGATCTAATAACGGGCTGAATGGATTCGGCAAGGATAATTTCCCATTGATCAACCGTGAGGTCAGGAATATTTCCAAGCCATTTATTATAAAGGTCACCATTGGGAATCAAAGTACACGTTCCAATCTGGCGGTATATAGCAGAGAGTGGTTTGACTAGTTTTTCTTTCCTAAGCAGCTTTTCAAGGGGGGGTACCTCTATGGTAGGTGGGCCAGAACGAAATTGCTGGTTAATGGCATGCCGGAGTTGCAGGTAACGGAATAGCAGCTTGTTAGGTACATTAAAGTTATCCTTAACTTGTTGGAAAGAGAGCAGAATGTTATCCTTATAAATATCCCCAAGATACTTTACATTATATTTGGCCCACAACTGTGGTTCCGGCACCGTGGTCAGACTATGAAGGGCAGGATTATGCCAAAGTGGTACATGCGGTGAAAATACCTTTTCCATTTTCCCCACCCTTGCGGATCCCACCCGCCAAGCTTTAAGTGTGTTAGCCATCATTGGGGTGATAGTGGTCATGGAAGGTGGCTTTCTATATATCAGATTCCTCAGGCCTTCCATGGAACCTACCAAGTGGGCTTCTAGCATAGTGATTGGGTCCTCCGGGAGAGGGTCAAGCCACCTTTGTACGGTAGTCAACTGGGAGGCTAGAAAATAAGCCCCCATATCCGGAGCAGCCAAACCCCCTAATGATATAGGCATGGTCAATACATTGTATTTAATCCGTGTCGGGCCCGGGGACCAGTATAGGCGATTGAGGTGGCTCTGAAGGAGTTTAAAGAATTTAGTCGAGATCCAAATGGGGGATTGTCAGAACAGGTATAAAAATTTTGGGAGAAATTTCATTTTGAATAAGTTTATCCTGCCAATTAGCGAAAGTGGGAGCTTAAGCCATCTATCGATGGACTTGAGCAATTGTAACATTAATGGGTCAAGGTTCAATTCTACAAATTTGCTTATTTGTGGGTGGATATGGATGCCTAGATATTTAAACGTATCAACTCTGGTCAATGGGGGTTCAGAGTCATTGCTGTCCTTGTCACAAGGGTCCAAATACATCAGTGAAGATTTGGCCCAGTTGATCTTAAGCCCTGAGAAGGTAGTGTGATTATTAATGATCCGAAGAGCCAATTGGAGGGAGGGGCCTTGATCATTCAAGTAAAGCAAAGCATCATCAGCAAAGAGCGAATTTTTTTCTGCAATGTTCCCAATTTCGAAGCCCCTAATCCCGTTTGTTGATCGAATTAAGCACGCCAGTGGCTCCATGGCAAGAGCAAAAAGGGCCAGTGACAAGGGGCAACCCTGGCGCGTTCCCCTAAACAAGTTAAAGGAGAAGGAAAGCTACGGAGGCATTTTATTGCCAATAGATTAGCTGCAATAGTGCAAGCTAGAATGCTATATTTATTTTGTAGAATGTTTTACCATACCTGAGTAAAAAGCTCTAGAAACTCTCTGTTTGTTTAGGATAGGAGCTGCAGTATTAACATGGTGTGACATCACTTCCTGCCTGAGTCTCTCCCTGCTCTGGGCTCAGATTACAGTAGAGAAGGGAGGGGGGTGGGGAAAAGGAGCAAACTGAGCATGCTCTTGCCCAGGGCAATGAGGTTTAAGCTGAAGGCAGGAAGTCTGATACAGAAGCCCATGTGTACACAATAGAAGGAAAGAAATGCAGTGTTTCTTTTGACAGAGGATTCAGAGTAGCATTACTTCGGGGGTTTACTGGTATATTTAGATGGACCTTTCTGATAAGACTTACTTAGTTTTAACCTTTCCTTCTCCTTTAATTGGAGCTGAGAGTTCCAGATTTTTAGGATTCTAGCTGTGGGTTTAGAGTACAGTGCCTGTATCCAAAGTAGAAAGTTATCTCGGAAGCCCATGGTTTTTAGAGTTTCCCAGAGGTAGTGCCATTCGACTGAATCGAATGCCTTCTCATTGTCCAAGGAGGCAATGACTCTGGAGCCCGGATTAGAGTGGGGGATAGAGAGATTAGTAAAAAGTCGTCTGAGATTCAACTCGGCCGCTTTATGGGGAATAAAGCCCACTTGGTCAGGAGCCACTAAAGATGTTATAACACAATTTAAACGTTTGGCTAGAATCTTGGCTAAGATTTTTGAGTCTGAGTTGATTAAAGAGATGGGTCGGTAGGAGGATTGGGAATGAGGATCTTTGCCTGGCTTCAGTATAAGGATTATAGTGGCTTCGCTGAAGGAGGGAGGTAGGGCCCTTGAGGTAAGTGATAGGTTGAATATATCAGTTAGGATTGGGGCTAGGAGAGTTGCATAGGTGAGATACCACTGATTCGGAATTCCGTCAGGACCTGGGGTTTTTCCCAGGGGTAGGGTTGCAATAGCATCTAAAGTCTCCTGTTCTTGAATGGGAGAGTCAAGGAAGGATCTATGCTCTAGGGAAAGAGTGGGCAGATCTAGGCTATGTACAGTAGATAACTAGCTATTTCTAAGGGTGATTTCGTCAGTTTAGATGAATATAAAACTGATAATAATCTGCTAGGTTTGAATTAATTTCTATTGGGTCAGTAACTAGTTCCGTGTCATTTTTATGTACCGCATGAATGGCTGGTCGACTACATTCATCTCTGGCCAAGAGCGCTAACAACTTGCCATTCTTGTCCCCTTTTTCATAGAGTGCAAATTTGTGGTACAGCTGACTTTTGTGGGCACATTTCCATTGAGCCTGAGCATATTGTCGCTGTGCAATTACCTAAGCAAGTTGGGTGGAGTCACCAGGATCTCGGATGTACCCTTCCTCAGCCTCTTTGAGCATGTCCTCTACATTAGTCATCGTATGTGCTGCCAATTTTTTAGTGTAAGCTATTCCAGAGATATACTCACCCCTGATATATGCTTTTAGTGCGTCCCATACTAAAGGTAGGGGAGCAGTGTTAACATTGACCTGGAGGAAATCAGTGATGGAGTGTTTCGTTTTTTCCTGTAAAGCTGGATGAGTAATCCAGAAGGGGTTCAATTTCCAGGTTTTACTGGCAGGGTGCGAGTGTAATTTCCAAGAGATCAGTAAAGGGGCATGATCTGATACACCTCTTGGCAAGAAGTCAGCTCTAATAATTTTGGTGGACATGTCTACTGAGGCGAAGGCAAGGTCAATCCGTGACATAGAACCCCTAGAGTAACAGGAAAACATGCGTTTAGACGAGTTACAACTTCTCCATACATCAACCAAGCCGGCAGTGTCTGCCCACGCTTTCAAACCTTTCGTGCCTGACCTCCCTGAAGTGGAGAGGGTTAGGCGATCCATACTCATATCCATAACATCACTAAAGTCCCCCATTATCAGCGTTGGAACCAGAGGCAGAGTTGCCAAAGGCCAAAGGTGGCGGTATATACACATTTATGATTATATATGGATAACCAGCTAAGGATGCATGAATCAGAGTAAATCTGCCTTCTGTATCAGTTTGGAGGTCAAGGAGTTGAAAGGGTAGCGATCTGTTTATAAGGATCGAGGTGCCTCTAGCATAATTGGAATACACTGAGTGAAATGCCTTTGCTATCCATATCTTTCTAATCGGATTAGGGTTGGTTGACTTACAAATATGATTCTCTTGGAGACAGATAATTTGGGGGTTATATTTCCTCAGGAAATTGAAGACCAAAGATCTTTTGAGAGGAGCATTAAGACCCCTCACATTCCATGAAATGGCCATTATATCAGCTGCCATTGGACAGTATTAAATCCAGATATTGACTCTCCCTATAGAGCAAAGAAAGATAGAAAAAGAAGAAGGGAAAAGAGGAGGAGGAGAGAGGAAGAAGGAAAATCCCAACATTTCCCACCCTACTTCCCACGATAATGGGGAAGTGTCGATCCCTAAACATTCAAAAGTAGCTGGGAGCGCACCGGAAACAAGTGGTCGGACCAATAGCAAATTAGAGACAAAGCATCAAAACAATATCAAAAAAAGTCGTATTGCAAACTTTAGGCATCAAAATAGTGAGTAGATAACGTTCTACTAAGATCAGCTTATTTGCTCACTCCGTGGTCCCACTAGCAGGAGAGGAAGTGAACTGAACCAGGGTATAACCACATATGCAGACTCGGTGTGGAGAGACATCTGCTGGATAAGGCACCCAATAGGGCAGGCGATCAATATGTCACGGAGACAACAGGCCAAGCCATATGAAGCCCATCCATGTGCTCAAAAAACAACAGAGCAGGCGTAGAGACATTTCACGCAGGGCGGCGGTCCAGCCATTGCGATACCTCCAAAGGTGATGTAAAAAATTGCGCCTTCCCATCCGCCGACACCTGGATCTTGGCGGGATATAGCATGGACTATTGTAATCCAACATCGCAGAGACGTTTTTTAACAGTGGTGAAGTGCTGCCTCTGTTTCCTGAGGTCGTTGGAAAAGTCCGGATATAGCGAAATTATCGAATTTTCAAATTTCAATTCACCCAAACGTCGAGCAGCCGCCAGAGCTGCATCCCTGTCTCTAAAATTGAGAAAACAGGCAATAATGGGTCTTGAGGGCGCTTCAGGCGGTGGAGGCCTAGCTGGGATGCGGTGAGCGCGCTCAATGACAAACATAGTGGAGAAGGCCTCAGCCCCACACGTAGTTGCAAGCCAGTGTTCCAGAAATTTAGTGGTGTCTGGGCCTTCAGCTCTTTCAGGGAACCCAATTATCCGCATATTATTGCGACGTAGGCGATTTTCGAGATCATCCAGCTTCGCCTCTGCCATCTCTAGTCGGCGTTGTATTTGAGTCAAACGATCCGGTAACGGCTGGCAGAGGTCTTCCAACTCCCCCACCCTCCTCTCCACCTCCGTCGTGTGGTCCCGCACCTTCTGCAAATCTTGTCGCAGGATGGCAAAATCTATTCGCAATTCTTCCACCTTGGCCATGGTAGCCGCATGACACGTTTGGATGGTATTCTGAAGGACCGCCACGACCTCCGTTAAGGTAGGTTCATCCTGTTCGGAAGGTGGAGAATCGCTGCGGAGGGCTAAAGTTGGCGGGGAAGGGGAGAGTACAGGATCGGAGAGCACGGGAGAAGCAGCCGGTGTACTCACAGTTGCGGGTTGCAGCGGCGCAGGTGGGGTAACTGCTCTACTGCGCTGTTCCTTGGGCGCTTCCGGCCTACGTGTGTCGGGCATTTTGTTAGGCCTCCCCGCGTTCCTCAGATGAGCTCGGATATCCGAAGCCTCTGCCACGTTGTGCTTCTTTTTGCCCATCGACAGGCGGTCAGTAGTTGGCAGGCTCGATTGTAGGGGGATTTTCCCCTGTTCAGTCAGGATTTTTACCGGATTAGCGTAGGTTTCAGACGGAGCTCAGCTACCACACGTCCGCTCACATTGCTTGCCGGCCACGCCCCCAAGAACTGCAGACTTAGTTGGACCAGCTCTACTCCAAAATTTCAATCGCAATCTCAGACTCGATTGGTAAAGCAGTAACCACACTGCAATCGGACATTACTGAAACAAACAAAACAAAATGGCTTATTATTAACATTTATTTATATAGCACCAGCATATTTCGCAGGCTTACAGATGAAGTGAGTGAGTGAGTTAGTGCCCGGTTGTTTGCTAAGTAGTTCATGACCTCCCCCCAAAAGCTCTGTACCGGGGGCATTGCCATGCCAAGTGTGAAAAGTATGCCCCTGGTGCCTGGCATCTTGGGCATATAGGCCCCGAGTGTCAACTAATTTTTTGGAGTCTTTCAGGGCTAACGTACAGCTGGTGGGTAAATTAATATTGGATCAGTCAGTCTTGGGCTCTAATAAAGGGAGAAGGGGTTGTGCCTATAATAGCCTGATAAAGTCTGAATGTCAACTTTTTTTTCACTGGATCATGGAGGATCAGCTCCACCTGAGGAGTATTGAGTGGAGATTTGGGCTTTAAAAGCATGGTGGAATTGGGAGTACCTATACAGCTGTAGTTCTGGATTGTTAAATTGTATCTTAAGTTGAAGTTGCTGGAATGTGGGGAATATCCAAAATTCCTACAAGCTGTTGTATTGGGGAAAGGGTTGGATACAGGATTCAGAATGCAGGGACTAGTCCAATTGCTTCTTGAGAGCCAAGATGGACTTTTTCTCCCCTTGGAAAATAGGAGAGTAAGGTTTTTTCAAGTTTCTTTGAATCGGCTTGTAATCGGCAAATAGCGTGAGCTTGATGGACATCTTTTCTCAATGTTATTTTCTTCTGAAATGATCTATCCCTGCTTAACACCATTAGGCACAAAATGCATTAGGCTCTTTTTTATTGTTCTAATAAAAATATATTTTTAATAACTATTTGTTTTGGAATTGTTTTTGAGGTTTCCATATTCAGCATGACGTTTCAATATTTTGCACTTGAAATGGAGATAATTATATTGGACCTCACTCTGTCAACTTTTTGTTAACTTACTATTTGTTACCACGGTGGAAACTTGCTCTTTGGGACTGCTTAAAAACTTTTTCATGTTTGTGCAAAGTCATGCTGCATTTCTATTAACTGCTGCAATCATGCCTCCACCCGTGCATGCTTTTTAACAAATTTTATTCTATATGCCCTTCAGTCTCTATCTTTAGGAGGATGCTGTTTTCTGCTCACATTATATGTATCATTTAAGTCATCATTAAGTATATAAGCAGGTCCGGACTTAGAATTAAAATAGGCCCTGGCATTTCAGGTACACAGAAGCACAATCAGCCCACACAGAGGCCCACCCAGCCCCCACCAGCCAATAAATACTGACTTTCTATGGCACCTTAAAGCAGCCCTTCTGGTATTTGCCAGAACCCACAGATTGCCAGTCCGGGCCTGTATATAAGTCATTGTGCTTTAAATGGATTGTCCCTTGATTAATTTAAAAGTTAATGACCCATATGAATTAGTTGTGTTTTATCATTAATCATTAATAATTAGTAGGATGGCTAACCACTATCTTATGAAGTATTGTTTAATAAAATGAATTATATAAAACACAACATACATTATTACATTATTACAACCTACTAGCTCTGATTCCTAGAGCATTTCTAGAATTCCTTTTGTAAAAAGACATGACCTCTATTTGTAGCCAGATAAGAAATAGAAATGCAAAGACTAGGAAATACATAACAATTTTTTCAGGCAAAGATAAATGCTTTTAATCTGATTACAGTATTGTTTCAAGATTCTTTTTTGAGAAGAGAAGGAATTTGTGCCATTTGTCAAGCATTAATGGGGCATATAATGTCCATTGTACTCATCCTTTTTGATATGGGAGATTAAGGTTTTCAATGTACATGCCAATTATATATATGTATCTATTTGTATCCATGTAAAGCTAATTTACACAACTTTTACAAATTTAAAATGAAACTGACCAGACTATAAGCTTGGTGGTCTGTTGGCAGCCCTGTGAAGTCCCCCAAACAGGATGCCCTTTATGGCTGTACTTTATTATTTGTGACACTGAAACTTTACTGATATGAAAGTACCTTGTATGCTGCACCATTATCTAGTCAGTCTGCTACTATTCATTCACTTATTTGAAATACTAGAATGCTCACAGCCACACTTGAGGTTCTCCCTAAAGGCGGCCATACACAGTAAGATTGACTTGTTGGTGAGGTTGACATACAAGCAAATTTTTCCCCTAACAGGGCCCACTGAGGGTGATATTGTGTTAATGTGATTGTTTGGCCCTAGGGCCAAAAGATCACATTAAAACAAAGGGGATACAAAAAGTCGGCGCGAGGACCGCATCAACGAGCCGATGCCGCCCTTGATCGAACAGAAAAATCAAGCTGCCCAATCGAGATACGGACAATTTTTGGCGATTCTTGTCCTTTAGACACAGGGAGGGCCCCATATACAGACAGATAAGCTGCTGAATTGGTCTAAAGGATCCAAATCAGCATCTTAAATTTGCCCATGTATGGCCACCTTTAGTCTTATGGTTTGCTGGTCAGACAAACTCAATGCCCAGCTATAGGTGTTTTATATGGCTACTAATGCTAATTTTGTGTAGACATTAAAGGTTATGTAGTATCCATTGCTCCTTGCCTTTGTATTGTAAAAATATCCTGTTTTGTTTAAATTTATTCTTATTTGCTTTTTAAAATTCTTTTCAAAGGAACAACCTTCTAGTCAAACAGCAACTTTTCTGTAAATCCAGACCATCTCAACTACCTCAAATTTGCAGGGGAAATTCTGGGCTTGGCTCTCTATCATAGACAACTGGTCAACATTTATTTCACCAGGTCATTTTACAAGCACATCCTTGGTATAATTAATATAGTAATTACAAAATGTAGATCTTGTAAAAATACATTCACCTCATTAAAGTACTGGAAAAACATGCACATGTGGCTCTGTTTGATGCAGCATGCTATAGGTAGAAACTAGCTACAGTTATGTTGTGTGTCTCCACTACAGTGGTGAACCCCCAGGGAAGCCACAATGCCAAGTATCTTGGCACAGTCCAATGCCCATGTGACTTGTCCAACATTGGGTCCATGCATAAAGGAACATAACTTACTAAAGGTTGTGCTGAAAATGATGTTTACCACCAGTAACACGTATTGGATATGTGCTTGCCCATCTCATTGCAGGGCAGCTTCAGAGGCTTTGACACAGTCTCTAGTCTCCTGGTAATACATTTAAATATATTTTTGGTTCAAGACCGTATATATATATATATATATATATATATATATATATATATATATATATATATATATATATATATATATATACGGTATATGTCCAACTATATGCTGGTGCACTCAAAAATCCAAATATAGCCACTGCCTGGGTGCTGGTTAAACATGTACTACAAAACTTCAAAAAATAACCGCACTCACAGGACTTGATTATAGTGCAAAATAATTTTTGGTTTATTTCAACGTTTCGGCTCCTAACTCAGGAGGAGCCGAAACATTGAAATAAACAAAAATCCATTATTATTTAAACCATGTTACATATTTGCATAATAGTGCTAGTGGTTCCATTAGTGCTCAATCAAACATGGTAAAATTAATTTAACATCATATATACGGTCAAACAAAAACATATGCAGTCTCATAAATCAGAAAAGATGCATTAGGAATGTATTTAGCAGCACCCATAAAAAACTACTTTGTCACTTATAACATGTAGCCACGTATTGACACTCTAACAAGACCATTTCTAGCAAAAATAATAAAACCATTAAGTGGCTATTTACAAGGACATATTGTAACATCGAATAGGGTTCTCGGTATAGAGCTACATTTCCCTTTCTATGTAAACATCTGTCCTCCATTTCAAAGTCACATATTCAACAATCTTATAGCTACACTGCTGTATAAGTCGTTGTTTGGTTGTCAGAAGTAAGAACAAAACCATAGTGTTCACTTCAAATTAAAAAAAATATATATAAACCATACAGTTTCCATTTATCATAGTAGGCATAAGTGTTCTACTACCAGTGCCACCCTCAGCACCTTATGGGCCTAACTGCTATCAGTAAAAAGTATGTTTTTTTAATATAAAAAATACCCAAACATGTGCAAAAATCGAGCAATAAGTGCAAATATCGTCATTGTCTTAAAACAATCTTCATCGGGAAATTTCACACCCAACCCCCAACAAAAGTTGAGGTTATGTTATTGAAAAACAATAAATCCATGCGCGCAATGTAAGGAGCAGACGTTTTCTGTGGGAGCTCTGGTCGAGGGGCACCCTTCAACACTGATAAACAGAAAGACGAGCATCGAAACCCGCCTCAATTTAATCTGTCAATGTCAAAGCAGCCAAGGATGTCACCGAAATATAAAAAAAGGAGCAACAGAGCTTATCAAGCTATTTACATCGGCCTCAATCACAGCGGAGCAGGGATCCTCCCTAAGATGGCGCCTCAGCTTCCTCTCCCACACAGTCCGATGGCTCGGTAGAGTGGGCCACGGCAGTAACTTTGTAAGAATGTCTATGAAGATTTTCATTCATCCAGGTCATGGTATATCTAGTATAGATAAATCTATAAACAACTGGACTTGCTGAGTAATCAAACGTCTTCATTGATTACTCAGCAAGTCCAGTTGTTTTTAGATTTACCTATACTAGATATAACTTTGTAAGAACTGCAGACTTGGTTGGACCAGCTCTACTCCAAAATTTCAATTGCAATCTCAGACTCGATTGGTAAAGCAGTAAGCACACTGCAATCGGACATTACTGAAAGAAACAAAACAAAATGGCTTGTTATTAACGTTATAGCGCAGATGTAAGTGAATATTGACATGTGTTGTCTCCAGCGACACATCTGTGGATATATACCAAGGTAGATACATTGTTTAGCAGGTTTACAAGCATGTGGTAATATAGGTGTCATCTTCCCTCTGTACCATAGTAGACAGATTATCAATTAAACACAGCTCTATTCAGGGAGTTCTATCAAATTAACGTTGAGCCATGGACCCCATATTCTATCAAACTTGTCTGGGCACCCTCGGGCCAAGTATGTGAGCTTGATAGAGGAAATCACTTTGTTGATTAGGTTTATCCATTGAGTGAGTGTTGGGGAGTCATTATAACCGTTTTTTCCCATAGTACAGGGTTGTCCGCATAAGTGATCTAGCTTTATTCAGAGGTACTAGATCCTCTACCAGGCTTAGCCAACATGTCTCTGGGGTGCACACGTTAGTTAGTGCCAGGTTGTCTGCTAAGTAGTTCATGACCTCCCCCCAAAAGCTCTGTACCGGGGGCATTGCCATGCCAAGTGTAAAAAGGATGCCCCTGGTACCTGGCATCTTGGGCATATAGGCCCCGAGTGTCGACTCATTTTTCGGAGTTTTTCAGGGCTAATGTAGAGCTGGTGGGTAAATTAATATTGGATCAGTCAGTCTCACAGGGAAATTAAGTCTGAATAAATATTTTCAGTGGTCTCACTCCACTGTTCCTCACTCAGTGTCAGATATTAATTTTTGCCGGCATTGTTGGGCTCTAATAAAGGGAGAAGGGTTGTGCCTATAATAGCCTGATAGTCTGAATGTCAACTTTTTTTTCACTGGATCATGGAGGATCAGCTCCACCTGAGGAGTATTGTATGCAGGGCAGCCATCAGGGGGGGACAGGGGGGAGAGTTGTAGGGGGCCACGCCGCACTTTCTTGATTAGCTGGGCCCCCCTGCTTTCTGAGAGCTGCTGATTTCAAGAAGGCAGGGCGGGAGCACAGGGGGAGGTATCTTCTGTCCATTACTTTCCCTTATTGGTCACAGAGTTTAAGTCCCAGTTGAGCTGCTCAGGGATTGGATAGCCGAGGTTTGAACTTCTCCTCCAGCTCATCCAATCATCATGCAGCTTTACCAGGACTTGAAATTCTGTGACCAATAAGGGAAGAAAATGCTGTCACTGGAAGAAGATGCAGCCATCTGTGCTCCCCTCCTACCTTCTGTAGTTGGCAGCTCACTGACAGCAGGTGGCCACACTAATGAAGTAAGTGTAACATGGCAGGGCCCCCCAAAAGTAACCCTTTGTGGTCCCTGTTGTGTGGTGGGTCCCTGGGCACCAAAATGTATTAAACTTCTGGGGGGGGGCAAGTTTTTTTACATGGACATTTTTAATGGGGGGCCCTGACCACCATTTTTTTTTAATGGGGGGCCCCGACCACAAATTATTTTTCAATGGAGGGGCCCTGACCACCAATATTTCTTAATTATCATGTGGGAACCATAGCCACCAATGTTTTTTTTTTTTTAGTGTGCGGTGGGGGGTGGACCTGTGGGGTGGGGAGGGCTTGTGGTGGGTGCAGCCCAGGGGGCCCAGGAGATTTTTTAGTATGGGGCCCTGCAATTTCTGATGGTGGCCCTGATTGTACGTGATCTCCAGAGTGGAGATTTGGGTTTTCAAAGCGTGGTGGAATTGGGAGTACAGCTTTAGTTCTGGATTGTTAAGATGTATCTTAAAGGGATACTGTCATGCACTGAAATCCATTTCTCAAAAGAGCAAACAGATTTTTTTTATGTTCAATTTTTAAATCTGACATGGGGCTAGACATATTGTCAATTTCCCAGCTGCCCCTGGTCATGTGACTTGTGCTCTGATAAACTTCAATCACTCTTTACTGCTGTACTGCAAGTTGGAGTGATATCACCAGGTAACCAGATAACAGCTCCCTAACACAAGATAACAGCTGCCTGGTAGATCTAAGAACAGCACTCAATAGTAAAAACCCATGTCCCACTGAGACACATTCAGTTACATTGAGAAGGAAACACAACAGCCTGCCAGAAAGCATTTCCCTCCCAAAGTGCAAGCACAAGTCACATGACCAGGGGCAGCTGGGAAATTGACAAAATGTCTAGCCCCATGTCAGAGTTCAAAATTGAATATAAAAAAATCTGTTTGCTCTTTTGAGAAATGGATTTCAGTGCAGAATTCTGCTGGAGCAGCACAATTAACTGATTCATTTTGAAAAAAAATAGTTTTTTCCATGACAGTATCCCTTTATGTTGTTGGAATGTGGGGAATATGAGACCATCGCCTAGGTATTGTATGACCAGTAATGGCCGGTATGTAAAATCTTGTAGGAATTGTAAGATACTGTCTACGCTATGAATATCTGCAGTGTGTTTGAGTATCCTTCCACTTAAAGGAAAACCATATCCCCAGAAAGAATACTTAACCAACAGTTTGGTAAGATTCTTTAAAAATATGATATGACCTCAGTACATTCTCAGTTATTTTCTTCTGAAATTATAAACCCTGACTATGCTCTCTTCACACAGTCAGCAGACGGTAGGCAATTGTAACATATGTACAAATTTTAAGAGTTTCAGCCACACACACAATTACATTTTCTCAATATCCAGTGACTGACCAACCTTCTAATAATTAAAAATTTGTTTACACTCAATTATTGGGAGTCACATTACAATCAAAACCTGCATATTGCACATCATGGGATTAAGATCTACCCATCCCACTGCAGGGAGATGGATGGAGATGAATGGAATAAGATTTGGTTAGCTACTAAAGGAATTTCGGAGGAAGTAGCAACAAAGGAATTATCATATAAACTCCTTACCAGATGGTACATGACTCCACAGAGAAACATAGGATTTCTTCAGTACATTCACCTCTATGTTTTAAAGGCTGCACCAGAAAAGGAACTTTAGTCCATATATGGTGGGACTGTCCAGTGGCGCAGAATCATTGAACCAAAACACATTCCCTGTTACAAGAGATTCCTTCAATAACTTTTCCAATAAATCCATGGGAATTGTTGCATAACTATCCAATAAAGGACTTAAACAAAAAGTCCAGACAACTCTCCAAACATATCCTTTCAGCAGCAAAATGGAGCCTAGCCATCAGTTGGTTAACATCAGATATAATCAGGTAAAATACTTTAAATAAGATTTATACAGCTAGCAGCACGAGTACAGGGTAACATGGACAAATTTGTTGAAATTTGGACACTTTGGAAAAGTTATATAGATACAAAAAAAAACAATTTTACGGTAATGTAAAGATTGTTGAAAAACTTTCACTATTCTTTACTTTCCTTTCTACCTAACTTTTCTTCTTTAACTCTGCATAACTGTTTGTTGTTTCACTTATGTAATGGTTGAAGAACTATACTTGTTAGCACAACTGAACTGAACAACACAAAGATGTAAAACAGTATAATGAAAATGTAAAATTTATTTTTATTTTATTTTTTTGAAAAATAAAAAACCTTGAGTAAAAAATAAAAAACAATAAACCTGAAGGACATAATCAAGTTTAAACAAAACAGGCTAATGAATACATTTCATTAAGGCCTCTAGGGGTTACAGTGTCCAATATTTGAATTGTTTTGTAACAACAACATTCCTCTCTATCACCTCCACGTTTAGGTGGAAGAACATGATCAATAAAAATGCATCCGATAGAAGGAATCGAGTGTCCAAACAGAACACTATCTTGTAAGAGGAGTTTCTTCTCTACCAGAATTTAGGGCAGTGTGTATGGTGGAGAGCACTCGATAGTCTCATCAAATTCGGCGCTGTTCCAGGACACTATTAGCAGACTACAGCATCAGTGCAAAAGGTAGGCTTTATTTCAACACACACATGGTTGGGATATACAGCGGTGGGTGTGCAGGGCTGATTGACTTCCTCAGAGATCCAGCAAGAAACGCGTAAGTCAATCAGCCCTGCACACCCACCGCTGTATATCCCAACCATGTGTGTGTTGAAATAAAGCCTACCTTTTGCACTGATGCTGTAGTCTGCTAATCGTGTCCTGGAACAGCGCCGAATTTGATGAGACTATCGAGTGCTCTATACTGAATACCGGCGGGAAGTAGCTGGCGTCTCACACAGGCTGCGACCAGGAGGACACAGCGAGACTGGGTGAGCTCCGATGCGGATCGCATCATTTTCTATATAATTAACAGTGTGTATGGTGGACCTGTGGTTATTCATTCGTAATCGAATGGCAGGTTAGTCTCAGTTGATTTTTAACTTAGTTGGTAATGTTGCTTACATTTTGAAAACCCCACATTAGTACTATAAATATCTATAAATAATTCTGTGGTTTTTTATAGTTATATATATATATATATATATATATATATATATATATATATATATATATATATATATATATATATATATATATATATATATATATATATGCTATAGATATGCTATAGATATGCTATAGATACAAATTAGTTATACTTGTTTTTTTTTCCTTTCAGGATTTTTTAACAAATGGATTTTAAATGGACACTGTATGAGCTTTTTAAGGTACACTGGTGACATCTTGTGGATGCGAAAGTATATTACAAGTTCACATGTTTTATGCATTAATTTATGGTATTAATGATGGTTCACTATTATTTGACATATATTCATTGTATTAATTGATTATTGAACGATTGAAATGTTTTTTTTTAAATGTTTTGATATTAATTGACGATTGACTATATAACACATATGGAACTATAGAGATTGTAAAAAGAGTCACTGTTAAATTGGAGTAACAAGCACAGATTTGGTTGTTTGAATGAATCATGCTAAAAAAAAAGTTCTTTCTCCCCCCAATGATAACACTTTTTTCACTTAGTTAGGACTGATGCATAGACACTGCCTTGACGGGTGCGTCAGCTTATGCATACTTTGTACAAACTTTGTAACTAAAAGTGTCTCTTTTTTATTACAGTTACTGTTCAGTTGTACAAAACAGGTTTTCCCATTGGCATATATGTTGGAGTGCTGGGGTTAAATTTTGTAATTTGTATATCAAGCCGGACCACGTGCACCCAATAAAAAGGGGTGTGCTGCATTTCATTGTGTTTTTTAATCTTATATTATTATGGGGAGGTGGTGCTCTCCTTAATGCCTGCTCTCCCAACCCCCGCTTTATGGTGTCTTTGTGCAAAACAGGTTTTCCCAGGGGGCTATGTAGAAGGATATACAAGTCAGCACACACTCCTCCACTCCGTAGGTGCACGTTCCGATAGTGGCCACAATCCACTCAGTACAGCAAAAATCTCGATAATGGACAGCACCTTTTTATGTGAATAAGAGCCACATCCTGGCTCTTTGTCAAACTTTTTTTTTTGACAAAGAGCCAGGATGTGGCTCGAAACGTTACTGTATCATTGGTCGTAGCCATGTAACAATAAAGGCTTTTTATTCACATAAAAAGGTGCTGTCCATTATCGAGATTTTTGTTCCCAGGGGGCTATGACAGGATTATGACAGGAAGTGCAACACATCATTAAATAGCCCCCTCAACCAATCAGGGTAATCCCTAATCAAACTATCACAGGTAGGTGAACCATTTAGGTATACAAAACTGGTAGTACAAACGTCTCACACAGGTTAAACAACCACTATTCATTGGCATATATCAAATATCCATCTGTGCAGTGTGAAACGCGTTGATATACCATGCACTAATAAATGACTTTTTGATACACGCTTGATGGTGACTGCTGTGAGTGCTTTCATGGACTGCTACAATTACTTTTGGTTAGCACCCAGCAAATGATCATGTGAATGGTGAGTGCCGATAATCTCTACATATATATATATATATATATATATATATATATATATAATATATATATATATATATATATATATATATATATATATATATATATATATATATTGTTTGTTGGCGGAGGCCGGGCCATTTCAAGGGGCCCTGGGCAAAGAAGCAGCTGGTGGGCACCTATAACCCTGGCGCGAGTAGGGTGCCCAAATTTTTGGTGAAGTCACGCCCAATTTTTGGCCACACCCCCTAAATAACACAACCATTTTAACAAAGCATAACTCAATCATGCCAATATGGAATGGATAATCAGAATATTAACCGCAGATCTGGCAGTATACTACATTTACTACAAACATGGATAATTAGCATATTACCCTAGCTGTGCCAGTATAATCATTGTAGAAATGGCCAATGAGCACTTCATTGATCCTAGACAAGCAAGTAAGATCACTAAAACATGGCTAATGAACAAAAAGTCACTGCCACCTTGTCTGTACTTCTGGCAGATTGGCAGTAAGGCAGAACCAAGAGAGAAGCAACTCTGAGAAAACATATATCTGATTAAGTAGCAAATTTGTGGAAATTTCCTGTTCATTAAAGCGGTTGTTCACCTCTAAAATAACTGTTAGAAAGTGATATTCAGAGACAATTTGCAATTGGTTTTGATTTTTTTTTATAATTTGTACTTTTTAATTATTTCGCTTTTTATTCAGCAGTTCTCCAGTTTGAAATTTTAACAGCTATCAGAAACTGGAGTATGAGTAGGAGAGACCTAAGAAGAAGATTAATAATAAATACCAATAACAACAACAACAACATTTAGTCTCTTAACAATGCAGCCCATAGCACAATCGTTTATGGGCTGCTGGGGGTCTATTCTGTGACCCTGTTTGAAAGCCAGGCCAGAACAAAAAGGCAAATAAATAAATTAAAAACTATAAAAACTGAAGGATGAACATAGCAAAAGTTCCATAAATACCCCCAAAGGATGGCACAGTGCAATTCCATGTATAAATACCCCCAAAAACCATAGCATAATGGCACAGCGGCAATTCCATGATAAAATACCCCCAGAACTTATAGCAGGATGCAGTACCTTCTCCTACCAATGTATGATCACCACAGAAGTGATGCCCGTACAAACTCTCTACTGATTTACTAATGGGGTCATTAGCCAACTATCTTTTTGTTTTGAACAATGCTGACCAATTATCAATTTGCTTCGCTCAAACAGGATTCTCATGTGTGTAGCCACACAATCAAAAAAAAAAAAGATAAAAAAAATAAATAAATAACGCAAGGATCATGGAGATTTAATCAATCCTATAGGGAACAATTGCCCTGTCCACAATACAATAGTCCCTAAAAACTAAACAAGTCATGGTTAATCAACATCTATAAGAACTTCCAATCTCCTCCTCATTACAGTTAAATCCAAGCTGAGAGAAAATCCTTATAAAATAAGGGATGAGTATGTCTTTATTAACAAAGAAAGAGTGACAAGATAAAATCGAATTAGCAGATATTGGTCAACGTGATTCTGCTTTCTGCATTACCCCTAACTCCTAAGCCAGTGCAAACCTACAAGGACACACAACTCACCGATCCAAAGCAAAGAAGGACAGGTGCCTGCGTGGGTGTGTGGACTGTGGATGGTCTGTGGTGGGTGGCGGACCAATGCGATACTCTTCTCCCTCTGGCAGCGCTTCCTCCATCCACTTATTAGTACGTCCGGTGGGCCCTGGGCAGATGCCCCTTTTGCCCCTTTATTAAAGCAGCCCTGGGTGGAGGCTCTGTTTATTTCCTGATGAAGGTCCTGGTTTAGGACCGAAAAGTTGAATAAACTCTTATTTTTTGCATAATATACAGACCCTGAGTGTGCCAGTCTTTACCTTTTGCTTTATGTTAAGTTCATGGACAGCACCACCTTCCATTAAAGGGGACCCGTCACCTTAAAATAAAAAATATTCCAAATCCTATTTTATCACTTTAGTCAAGCAAAATGAACTTTAATTACACTGTATAAATTATTTGAATTTTGGGATGTCCTAATTATAGCAAGTAGGCAGGAGCCATTTCGGAAATTTGGCTTTATTATTGCGAGAGCGCGCAATTGCGCTCTCCGCATTAGTGTTCCTACCTCCCCTCCTGACAGGTAAGCCGGCGAGGGGGGGCGGCGGCATTGCATTGCCTCTGGCGGAGCTTTCATTAGAATTGGCACTGGGCTTATTTATTAAAATTGGACACATTTGCAGTAACCCATGGCAACCACTCCAAAGCCATTAGCGTTGCTGCAGGTAGAACAATGAAAGTAAACATTTGACTGGTTACCAACTGCCTGGGTGCATAAAATATTTGTAATACTGCTTCTGTGCCACTAAACATTGTTGACAGAAGAAAAAGATAAGAAATAACATTTTTTGCAAAATATAACTTCTGTGTATTTGACTTTCTACATAACCACATGGCAAATGAATAACATAAACCCACTGATGCATATTTATCAGAAATGTACCATACAGGTATGGGATTCCTTATCCAGAAATATTCAAATTACTGGGGAGCCATCTCCTATAGAGTTCAATTTAAACAAATAATTTGTTAAATGTAATAATAAAACATTGTACCTGATGGCAACTAAGTTACATAAATCCATATTGGTGGCAAAACAATCCTTTTGGGTTTATTGAATATTTTTTAATGTTTGAATGATTTTAAGTAGGCTTAAAACATGGACATTAAAATGACAAAAATATCCCATCCCCAGAAAACTCCAGGCCCCACTCATTTCAGATAATAGATCTTAAACGTGTATGTATTTTATTGTATCTATCTAAATCTGTTGCAATATTGAAGTGCCACTGAAGATGGCAATCTTCTCCAAGAAATGTGTTGATAGTAATGAAGTAACAAAGAATTCTTCAACTAAACATGCATGTTTTTTTTTCTTCTTTATTGCAGGTATTCCAGTAAATTATCAGGTTGTAGCCTTCATTGACCCTGAATATGCAAATAACCTGCAGTGGGTATTGGAAAATGGTATTAGTGACCTAGGCCTTGCAACTTACTTTCATAGTTGAGACAGATGTGTTTGGAGCTATGTGGGAATTCCTTTTAAAGCCTGGAGGAGCAAGCATCCATGTTACTCAAGAGAACAAGGTGAGTGATGAGAGCAGGATGCGGCTGTGAATTGCTATTGGAATCATGCAGTTGACAGTGGTACAGTGATGTAGAAATGACTGCACGTAGTCTACTGGGGTATGATTCCTTTATAGAAAATGTAACCTTGTGTCAGATCTCTACCCATGCCATGACATTAGTAATCCATCATAACATTAACAATTCCAAAATGCTTCTTTCACGTGGGTTTCAAGTGCTATGCATGTTTGTCGTAAATCTGAAAAAGCAGCAACAGCAGTTACAAATTGTTGGCTATTATTGCAGACTATCAAAATCAATTGTGCTATTGTGTTTCTATAAATCTGTTTTAAGGGGCACATGAAATCCTGCATCTTGGTCTTGTTTAAAGGCTATAGCATTTCTGTTATTTTGGCTTTGTGTAAGACGATGCTTTCTATATCCGAACATACAGTATTTCATTTCTTTTTACGTTTCTCTGGTCGAACACAACATAAAACAGATTTTCTATAAGATATTTTTACACAAAGATTGTATTAGGTATATATTAGGTCACTCCTTGACTAATAAATTATGGCTTATGCTTGGATTTAACAAAGCACTGGGTAAAGCTGTCAATTCTGTTTTCCTTCCTTATGTGTGGACACCTGGAATTCACTAAAATTTAGTTATGGTGTATAAAATATTCAGCTGCAGCTCCTCTCTGGTGATATTTAGAAAAGACTTGGAAAGACTTTCAGTTACAGGACAGGCCAATGTTGGCGTGGGATTTAAACTGAAATTTAACAAGCAACATAATTAGTAGAATTTCCAATATTCAATATCTCAACAAACCAGATGGGACTTATCCCCCAATAGTTTGGGCCCACTTATTACAAAATACACGCATAATCGTATTAAGGAGTAAAGATAAAAGGCAATATTTATTAACTACCATGCCACAGATACTTAAAACCATTTAAAATGAATAAATAAACAGCGCTGCGCTGGGTTTAGGGATCCCTTTAACCCCAAATAACCACTTGTAAAGAGGACTCCTCTATGTAAGGTTTGATGGAAATTTGATTATGTCTAGGTGGCTCAACAGCCAGCATTCCAATCAAGCGTTAGTATGTACACATGTAAATCCAATTGTTCATATGAGGGAACGAAAGTGCATCCTTATAATTCACATCCACAAAATGTTGCAGAAAAGAAAGTCCTGGTTATATAACACTGAATAGCGTGCTGCAGCTTTGTAGTAAAGATTACTATCTCCCGCGGATACAATAGTACCCGTGATGGTTTGCGGAGCAGAGCCAGTATATCAGGTTTAATGTCTTTACGGGTAACTGGATTTGCCAGTGTCTACTGTCCCATCCATATATTTACAGCCGCCTATTGCTCTCAGTGGCCAGCTGAGAAGTTGCGGCTTCGTGATACTGCGATCACTGACAGTCACCGTATTGTACCGGCCCAAGTGTAACAGTTGTCCCGGCTATCACCAGACCCGAAAATAAAGGTATACAGACCACATGTCTTTGAGAGTTTTCACCCGATAATTCCGCGTTCCATCAACTGGCAGGAGATCTTCTGTCTGCGCACTTAAGTTCCCAAAGTAGGGGAGCAGGGTATCCCAAATAACTCCGTGTCAGCGCTGATAGTAATCTTTACTACAAAGCTGCAGCACGCTATTCAGTGTTATATAACCAGGACTTTCTTTTCTGCAACATTTTGTGGATGTGAATTATAAGGATGCACTTTCGTTCCCTCATATGAACAATTGGATTTACATGTGTACATACTAACGCTTGATTGGAATGCTGGCTGTTGAGCCACCTAGACATAATCAAATTTCCATCAAACCTTACATAGAGGAGTCCTCTTTACAAGTGGTTATTTGGGGTTAAAGGGATCCCTAAACCCAGCGCAGCGCTGTTTATTTATTCATTTTAAATGGTTTTAAGTATCTGTGGCATGGTAGTTAATAAATATTGCCTTTTATCTTTACTCCTTAATACGATTATGCGTGTATTTTGTAATAAGTGGGCCCAAACTATTGGGGGATAAGTCCCATCTGGTTTGTTGAGATATTGGAAAGTATATGTGGACACCTCCAATTAGGCCATTTCAAATTGGAGAGACACCTTGCGCAATTAATTTAAGTATACAATTTCCAATATTCATTTTATGTCATGCTGCCTTATAGTTTTAATTCATTTTATTACTGTAAATCAATTAATATAAAGATTCCTCTCCAGGAAAACCCATATTTGCTAGGTACAAACTTATATTTGAGCTAAACAGTTTGCATTTAAATATGGACTGACTGAGCAAAAAGCAACACTTTCTTACAAAAAAATTACTAAATTTTTTTGGACAATATTTTGGAAGAACTATTGGCATTACTTAACAATGAACTTATTGTGTTTAGTATAGATTTTGATTTCCCTACAGTACAGTAATTAGAGAAACCATTTGTCACGTTCGGCACCCTAAATCCAGAACCAGCGCTAGGCTCCCTGGTCTCGGCTCTTGCTTCTGCCTAAAACAGCCGCCTTTCACTTCGGGAGGAGCCCTCCGCTAATTGGATGCCGCTATGTCTTAATAAACGAGGAGCCAAGCAAAGGTTCTGGACAAGCAAAGTGGCACAATCATTTTACCAAGGATACTGGATGGAAGACAGGCAAAACAAACAAGCGATATCAGGCAGGCTGGTCCAGCTCAAGCAGCGTTAGAAAATAGTCTAATAGACAGACCGGGTCTGCAGGCAGAGTTCAAGGAATGGTCAGACAGGCTAAGATTAGATTACGTAGAATAGTCAGCAGGTAGGCAAGGGTCAATAACAGTAAGAATCAGGATTCACTAAGAATAAGCACTCAGGAAATTAGCAAATAGAACCTAACAACGGGGAAATGAGTTACATTCAAAAGCCCCTTTAAATACCTTTGAATTTCACGCCACTGCACGATAAGTTCATCAAGCTGGCATGGGAGAGCCGGCGCTGGAAGGAGAAAGACACACGCGGCGGGCGTCTCCGCCAGCCACTAGACCACCTGGGTAACCTATTGTTACACCATTGAATTGATTAAATAACTACACCCCAAACCAACTATATTTTGTATTACCATGATATGATTGGCTGTGATTCTTCTAAGACACTTTTGTTTGATACTAATATTTGCTGGGCATTCTCTGTTAAACAGAAACATACTTCAGTATTGATCATAGATTCGATTTTCTATTTAATATTTTGCCAATTGAAACTTTCTAGACCATTTAATTCATTTATCTTTCGGTGAACTTTTTTATTGTAATGGGCCCGAAGGCACAGTAATAGTGTAGACCAAAGAGGAGACCAGACCAGGTTCGAGGTACAAGAGGGTTTATTCAAAGAATCGTCAAAATACAGGTAAATAGGTCAGACCAGGCAGAAGACAAGCAGAATCGAAAAACAGGCAGAAATCGGTACACAAGAATCAATATAGAAGATAACACCCAGGAACTCTGTAGCAGGAACCTATAGTTGGGCAAGGACTGGAAGGGGAAGTGCGTTTAAGTAGTCCCTGGGTTGGCGCCAATTTTGACGCGCTTGCGTCAGACGCAGACGCCAGCGTCCTCACGCTGGCGTCTCGACGCCGGCGCCCGATTCTGACGCCGGCGTCCGTTCCGTCGCCGACGACCAATCCTGGAGTGGGAAAAAGGTGAGGTCATAGACCTGTGCCCAGCAGGAGCCATGTGGTGAGGCAGGCAGTCGCCATCTTGGACGCCATCTTGAGAACATGAGATAGATTCCATTACAGTACCCCCCTCCTTAGGGGGGGCCTCAGGACCACCGAGTCTAGGGGAGAGAGGGAATAGTTTATGGAATCTACGAACCAAGATGGGCGCATGGACATCTGAGCTCCTGACCCAGGAGCACTCCTCGGGACCGAACCCCTTCCACTCAATGAGATATTGAAGAGTGCCCCTGGAAAGACGAGAGTCCAAGATCCTCTTCACCTCGAATTCCTGGTGATCGTCAACCAGGACTGGAGCTGGGGGAGAAGAAGAAGAAAAAGACACAGCAGGCTTAAGGAGAGAGACATGGAAGGCATTCGGGATCCGCATCTCTGGAGGGAGTTGAAGACGAACCGCCACCGGATTGATGATTTCAATGACAGGAAAGGGACTGATGAATCTGGGACCAAGCTTGGGGGTAGGAATCTTCAGGCGGATGTTACGGGTGGAAAGCCAAACTTTGTCACCAGGAGCATAAGGTGGAGCGGAAATCCTCTTCTTGTCGGCAAACCTCTTCTGGACCAGGGAGCTCTTCTGCAGATTAGAGGCAACAGCAGCCCAAATAGCCATCATGTGGGCAGCCTGATCGTTGGCGGCAGGGACATTGGTGAGGAGAAGATCCTGAGGGAACGCCAATGGATTCTGACCGTAGACACAGAAGAAAGGGGACTGATGCGAGGAAGAATGCAAAGCGTTGTTATGGGCGAACTCAGCCCAGGGAAGGAGATCCGACCAATCGTCTTGGCACAGGGAAACATGGCAGCGAAGAAACTGTTCCAATGCCTGGTTCACTCTCTCAGCGGCTCCATTGGACTGTGGGTGATAGGCAGAAGAAAATTGCAAAGAAATGTTGAGAGCTTTGCACAAGGATCTCCAGAATCTAGACACGAATTGTGAGCCACGGTCAGAGACGATCTCGACAGGAAACCCATGGAGACGAAAAATATGTTGGATGAAAAGCTTGGAAAGTTCAGGAGCAGAGGGAAGTTTGTGGAGGGGAATGAAATGAGCCATCTTGCTGAACCTGTCAACGACAACCCAGATGACAGTGTGACCGGAGGAGACAGGCAGATCCACAATAAAATCCATGGCAAGATGAGTCCAAGGACGAGATGGAATGGGTAATGGAAGAAGGAGTCCTTTGGGGGGAGAATGTCCAGACTTGGAAATGGCACAGATGGTGCAAGAAGAAACAAAGTCTTTGACGTCCTTCCTCATGGATGGCCACCACACCAGGCGAGAAAGGAGTTCGGTAGTCTTCTCCACTCCGGGATGGCCGGCCTGTTTTAGAACTGTGAGCCTGGGATAGAATAGACTGGCGACAATCAGGTGGAACAAAGGCAACCCCTAGAGGAATATTGTCAGGAGCAGAAGCTTGAGCGGAAAGGATTTGTGAAGCCAAGGAGGGAAATAGGGCAGCGACGATCTTAGAGGGAGGCACAATGGGTTCAGGATCTTCGGAGCAGGGAACTTCAGGAACAAAACTTCTTGACAAAGCATCAGCCTTTCTATTTCTAGAGCCAGGACGAAAGGTGATGATGAAGTTAAAACGGGAAAAGAATAGTGACCATCTGGCTTGTCGGGGATTCAAGCGTTTGAGGGACTGGACAATTTCAAGGTTCTTATGGTCTGTAAAGATGGTCACGGGGATGGAGGATCCTTCCAGTAAATGTCTCCACTCCTCCAGGGCGAGTTTCACTGCCAATAACTCACGATTCCCCACATCGTAGTTCTGCTCGGAGGAGGAAAATTTCTTAGAGAAGAATGCACAGGGATGTAACTTTCCATCCGAGGATGATCTCTGTGACAAGACAGCTCCAGCTCCCACATCTGAGGCGTCGACTTCGAGGAAGAAGGGAAGAAGGAGTTCGGGGTGTCTGAGAATAGGTGCAGAAGAAAAGGCAGTTTTCAAGGATTCAAAGGCTTCCAAGGCTAGAGGAGGCCAATGCTGTGGTTTACCCCCTTTGCGGATAAGGGCCAGGATAGGAGAGATCTTGGAAGAGAAACCTTTAATAAATTGTCTGTAATAGTTGGCAAAGCCAATAAATCTCTGGATAGCCTTGACACTTGTGGGGAGGGGCCAATCAAGAATTGCTGAAACCTTGGCTGGATCCATCTTGAAACCCTGCTGGGAGATGATGTATCCAAGAAAAGGGATGGAGGACACTTCAAACGAACATTTTTCCAATTTAGCGAAGAGACTATTCTTTCTTAGGCGAAGAAGAACTTCTTTCACTTGGGAGCGATGCTCGTGGAGATTTTTGGAAAAGACAAGAATGTCATCCAGATACGACAACACTTTGCCCCAACAAGTCTCTGAATATATCATTTACGAACTCCTGGAAGACTGCGGGGGCATTACAGAGTCCAAATGGCATGACTAGATATTCGTAATGCCCGTCTCGGGTATTGAAGGCGGTCTTCCATTCGTCCCCTTCACGAACTCTAATGAGGTTATAGGCACCCCGAAGATCCAGCTTGGTGAAGATCTTGGCCCCTCTTAACTGATCGAAGAGTTCGGAGATTAGGGGGAGAGGGTAACGGTTTTTAATGTGATTTTGTTTAACCCCCTATAGTCGATGCATGGTCGCAGACCTCCGTCCTTCTTTTCGACAAAGAAAAATCCAGCACCAGCAGGGGAGGAAGAAGGGCGGATGAAGCCTCTTTGGAGATTCTCCTGAATGTAGGTCTTCATGGCAGCCGTCTCAGAGGGGGAAAGAGGATAGGTGCGACCCCGGGGAGGCATGGAACCAGGAAGAAGTTCGACCGGACAGTCATAGGGTCGGTGAGGAGGAAGAGTCTCTGCAGAGCCCTTATTGAAGACATCAGCAAAATCTTGATAGACGGATGGAAGGAACAAATTGGAAGAAACAGAAGAAACCTTGATAAGGGGTACGGCAGGTAAACAGTTCTGTTGGCAATAGGGGCTCCAGCGGGAGACTTGAGTGGAGGACCAGTCAATGACTGGATTATGGGAGCACAGCCAGGGGAGCCCCAAAACGAGTGGAGTTGAAGGGCAGTCGATGAGTAGAAAGGCCAATCTCTCCAGATGCATGGTGCCCATTCTAAGAGAAAGTTCAGCGGTGGTTTGAGAAATAATGGCCGAAGACAGAGGGCGGTCATCAATAGCCAACACTCGCAGAGGAGAGGCCAAGGGTTGTAGGGGAACCGCATGACGAGCAGCAAAAACTCTGTCCATGAAATTTCCAGCAGCACCAGAGTCCAGGAAAGCTTGCACTGGGATTTTCTGGGAACCGAATTGGATCTGTGCTGGAAGAAGGAAGCGTTGAGTAGAGGGTTGGGGAGAATAACAAACACCACCCAGATAGGTCTCCCCAAACCTACCTAGGTGTTGGCGTTTCCCGGCTTCACAGGGCACTCATGGGCGAAGTGCGATTTGCCCCCACAATACAGGCATAGGCCGGCAGCCCTTCTCCGTAGCTTCTCCTGTTCGGAAAGACGAGCCCGTCCGATCTGCATGGGTTCCTCAGTAGATGGAGCAGAGGAAGCAGAAGCCGCAGGAGTAGGAGAGGGGAAAGCAGTAGCCGGATTGAAGAGTAGGGGTCTCTGGAAGCGGGGAGCCAGGGTGGATTGGAACCGGGGATACTTCTTCGAACGCTCTCTGTCGAGCTCGACTTGAAATTCCCTCTGTCGGGTGTCAACCTTTATAGCCAGCGCCACCAGATCCTCCCACTGAGAAGGAATTTCCCGGGAGACCAAGTCGTTCTTAATACGCATGGCTAGGCCGTTGTAGAAGGCGGCATGGTACCCATCATTGTTCCAGGTGGTCTCCGCCACTAGGGTGCGGAACTTGATAGCATACTCTGGAACAGAGCGAGTGCCTTGCTGGATCTGGAACAGGCGAGCCGAGGATGCCATAGCTCGACCAGGGGCATCAAAGACGATCCGAAGTTCACGGATGAAGGTTCTGGCGTTATCAATCAAAGGGTCCCCCTTCTCCCACAGAGGTGATGCCCACTCCAAAGCCTTCCCCTGCAGGCGAGTAATCATGTACCCCACTTTAGCTCGTTCGGATACAAACAAACCTGGCAGCAGGGCGAACTGGATCTCGCACTGATTGATGAAACCTCTGCATGCATCAGGATCGCCGCTGTAGAGGGGAGGCGCAGGAATGCGAGGTTCCGAAGGCTGGAGTGGGCTTGCAGGAACGGCCACAGGGACCGGGGCCACAGGTGACAATACCGACAACTTGTCCAGAATAGCTTCTAGAGCCTGACCGAAGTGAGACTGCTGGGCTTCGTATGACTGCATGCGGGAAGCCAAACCGCGGATAGCGCCACCGACATCAGGTGGAGCTGGGGTCTCCTCCGAAGGGTCCATGGCCCAACTATACTGTAATGGGCCCGAAGGCACAGTAATAGTGTAGACCAAAGAGGAGACCAGACCAGGTTCGAGGTACAAGAGGGTTTATCCAAAGAATCGTCAAAATACAGGCAAATAGGTCAGACCAGGCAGAAGACAAGCAGAATCGAAAAACAGGCAGAAATCGGTACACAAGAATCAATATAGAAGATAACACCCAGGAACTCTGTAGCAGGAACCTATAGTTGGGCAAGGACTGGAAGGGGAAGTGCGTTTAAGTAGTCCCTGGGTTGGCGCCAATTTTGACGCGCTTGCGTCAGACGCAGACGCCAGCGTCCTCACGCTGGCGTCTCGACGCCGGCGCCCGATTCTGACGCCGGCGTCCGTTCCGTCGCCGACGACCAATCCTGGAGTGGGAAAAAGGTGAGGTCATAGACCTGTGCCCAGCAGGAGCCATGTGGTGAGGCAGGCAGTCGCCATCTTGGACGCCATCTTGAGAACATGAGATAGATTCCATTACATTTATAAAGTTTTTACTCAGATAAGATGGATACATTTATAATTTATAGGCTTTACAGGCAATGGTTTATGCAAAGAGATCTATGATTCAGACCCCTACTGCCCTATATGCAGCTGCGCATGTGTGCAGTTAGTTTTCCGCCTTATAGATGCACGCTTGAGTTGGAGATATTTGCCTCAATAGCATGCACTAAGTTCTGGCACTTTTACCAAAAAAAGCGAATGCCTTTTAAAAAACTCTAGTCCTTCATGACCAGATCTAATATGTGCATCCACCAACACCCTGATCCTTTATTTAGGTTCATTAAGTACTTCTGTGCTTAAAGTGTAATTAAAAACAAACATATAACAGCCATGGATTAGAATTGTTATTTTCCCCCACAAAAAAGATGTATATTTCATGGTTAATGCATAAAGGCAAAGTTCAACATTTTTGTGCAAATAAAGTCAAGCCCTGCCTAACTGCTAGTTGATCCATAATTGAAAAGCCTCAGAAAGGTGAAACTTTCTGACTCAGTTATCCAGTTTATTAATATAAACACTGTCTTGCTTGTTTTTGCATTGCAGCATTTCAGACTCCAATCCACATATTTTCATATTTTACAGAAATTCTGGAAATTATTTTTAAAGTGGTTGTGCACCTTTGACTTAACATTTAGTATGATATAGAGAGGGATATTCAGAGGCAATTTACAGTTGTTTTTCATGTTTTATTATTTATTGTTTTTGACTTATTTAGCTTTTTATTCAGCAGCTCTCCAGTTTATAATTTCAGCAATCTGCTTGTCAGGGTCTTTGAATTTAACTTTGTATCCTGACAGAGCATTTGCTTTTTAGATGGAGGTGATCAATGACCCCCATTTGAAAGCTGGAAAGAATCATAAGAAAAAGGCTAATAATTTAAAAAGTATGAAAACAATAATGAAGACCAATCGAAAATGTGTTTATAATTGTCCATTCTATGACATACTAAAAGTAAACTTGAAGGTTATTGACCCCTTGACATGCACTGTGATACCTCAATTTTACATCTCCTTATTATAAGTTTGTTCAGCATTTACTTAATTTTCTTGTGGCCCCATTAAGTTATATTGCAGTTTAATCTATAGTGTAACATTAATGCTACAGTTTCTACTGTATCTCCAAGCACCCTACACTTATTCTGCTATTCTGTATTTAGTTGTAATATTGGTGTGTAGGTGCATCTCAGGTCATTTTGCCTGGTCATGTGATTTCAGAAAGAGCCAACACTTTAGGATGGAACTGCTTTCTGACAGGCTGTTGTTTCTCCTATGCAATACAACTGCAACTGTATATGTCTCAGTGGGACAACATGGTAACACAAATAGGGTACTTTACCTATCCTGTATGAGAAAGGCATGGTGCATAGGGGTCGTGGCACAGGGGTTTGGCACGGGGGCGCATTGCCATGCTTTCGCCTCAGGCAGCAAAAAGGCCAGAATCACCCCTGGGTGTAACAGGTGCCAGAAGTTGGATGACAACAAGCAACACAGATGTGCAGCAGTTCTCAGAAACACTGTTTATACAACTAAATATTAGTTCAGTGATTCAAAGCAAAGCGAAGCTAAATCTTGACCCATTTTTCTTTTTATACAGTGAATCTTTATAATTATAAAGAAGAATGCAGACACTATTTCTTGAAAAAGCCTACTATTGCATTTTTTTCACTTTCTGTAAAGGAATAACACATTTATTTCGCTTTGTTTTGATTTGGAATAGAATGTGCAATGTCCCCAATGCATTTGTGTGTATAGAAATACAAGCTATTATAAGGATTTTGAGCTTTATTCACTTTTTTCTTTCAAAACTTTTTTTATTATCAATCAATATTGACAAGCCATTGCAATTTTTCTTTATAAAATGCATGTGTTCTCCCACACAGAGGAGAATTATTACATCATATGAAAACATATTACAGAAAGCTACAGTGCCACATTGACATGTAAATAAACATAATGAAATATTCATATCAATAAACAAATAAACTTGCTTAACAATGTGCAGTGTCATTTATTACTTTGTATTCGTCTCCGTGTATATTATGTCATGTAATAATAAGTGTCTCCTTATATTCAGTATTTCGTCCCAGGGTTCCATCCTTGTTATAATTAAGGGCTCTCCCGTCTGTCACAATTAACAGCTACATCCATCACTGACTGGTATATCTAATCCAAGGGGTCCAGATTTTCATATAAATATTGTATTTGTCTGAAATAATACTTAACAATCGTTCATTAACCATAATCCAGTTCATTTTGGCACAAAACATGGATATGGGAAGTGAACGTGTTTTCCAGGAAGAAGCTATATTTTGCTTTGCTGCAATGAAAATAAATTGAATCAATTTACGTAGATATTTATCAGACACTGGGAGTGGTTTATTAAGAAGTACCTGGATGGGATCTTTCCGAAGTCTAATCCCCGTGATTGAGTCAATTAAAGTAAATACTCTGGATCAGAGTCTTGCAGCTTCCCTGCATTCCCACCAGGTATGCAACATTGTCCCTCTATTCCCACAATTTCTGAAATAGAGAGGGCTACAGTTTGGATAATATGTATTCAATATCGCAGGGACCAAATACCATCTACTTACTACTTTATATAAAGTTTCCTGTGCCAAAATGTTAATAGAACTCTTAGCAGTATTTATCCAGATTTGCTGCCATTATTCCTCGTTAAGCTTTATTCACTTTTTTAAACACACTGCTGTTATTCTGAACACAACTGTATGTTATTAGGGGGCATAGTTTCCTTTAAAAGAACTGTGTAGACGCAGCAATGTCAGATCATGGAAAATGTTTGGGTGGGGGAGAGGGTTAACCTTTGACCTTGCAAGCTGGTGAATAAGAAGTATTGTAACACATGTACAGTCTGGCCAATCTCCTGCTGTAAAATCCTTCTACAGGAAGAAAAGTTATGCCAAAATTAAATCCCAGTGAACACCAGGAATGATTTTAGATCATGATGCTAGATAATATGGGAAGTAGAATTGAGATATTAATCTGTTTCTGTTGGAAAACCCATTATCCAGAAAGCTCAGAATTACGGAAAGGACTGGTCCCATAGACTCAACCAAATCCAAATTTAAAAAGGGTTTCCTTTTTCTCTGTAATAATAAAACAGGACCTTGTACATAATCCAAACTAAGATAAAATGAACCCTTATTGGAAGCAAAACTATTGTATTGGGCTTAGTTAATGTTTGCATGATTGTCTAGTAGACTTAAGGTATGAAGATCCAAATTATGGAAAGATCTGCTATCCGGAAAACCCCTGGTCCAGAGCATTCTGGATAACCGGTCCCATACCTGTACTAATATACTTAATATCTTTAAATATATTTTACAATGCAATCATTTTGATTATCTGGCCCCTCACTCACCTCTAGCTTCCTTTTGCTGTTTGGACGATAACAGATGCAAACACATAGGTTGTTAGTTCTTTCATCATCAACTGTCTTATATATTGGAAATGCCTTTCAGCAGCAGATAATATGGGAGTGTTTTGCTGCTTGCTTTTCTGCAGGTATTCTGAGCAGTAATTCTTCATCCCCATAACTCCATTTCCATATAAATGTACTACATACTGGCTTGTCATTTTGGTTACCTCTGAGACATCTGCCGCCCTTTGATTCTTTTGTATGTAAATTAAATGTGCAGATAACTTTAAATCAGCTTGCATTCCCAGTAGCAAAACACTTTAAGGTCCCCATAGACGCAAAGCTTTTTCTTGTCGAACGACCGATTTTAGGGAAGTCCGACCAATCCTTCGAAATTATCGTGCGGTTAGTGGGATTCGAACGATTGTACATCTTACGCTTTTTCGGCCGACATCTGTCAGAAAATTGATCGGCCAGGTTAAAAAAATCTTTTATCGGTCCCAGTGCGATCTATCTATGTTTGCAGGGACAAGCAGGCAGCTACCCTTTGTTTTCCTGGCAAATTGGTCTTTTTAGTTGATGGACAATTCGTACGATCGTTTCGAGATAATCGTGGTCTCACGATGACATCGGATCTTTTAAAAATCTTTACATCTATGGCCAGCTTTAGTCTCTGTTTGTGTAGAAACTGTCGTTAGTAAACATGCCCATGCATTTTAAGCGTATATTTTATAAACACATCCCACATACAAGAATTAATAATTCATAATTTCTTGGAGTTGGGATGATTGTTTATAGATCACTGACTCCCGTTAATGCCAAGGTGCTTGGGACTCTAAGCCCCGGACACACATGTGAATATTTGCAGCGGTTTTGGCACGGTCGGTGCCACCGCGTAAGTACCCTAGCATAAATACACTAGCGTATCGTGCCATTGCCGAAGGTTGAAACTGCTGGCATATTTATGCAGCGGTCAGCTTTTTTTTAAAAAAAAATCATGCCATGAAAACACAGAAAACATTTCAGATATCCGCATGTGTGTCCGGAGCCTTTGCTGATCTTTCACTTCATAATAAAAAAGAAACGTATAAATGCAGCAAGTTTACTCAAGTAAAAGAAACAAAATCTTATTACATGTGCGTAGGTGTTTAAAATAGGTAACTATTTTTAAATATTTTTATTTTAATTTGTTTATTTGACTGTCTGCCCAATGATGCATTTTGCACTGTATTATTGTAGAACTGTGTCTTTGTAAATATCTCTATATATTGTGAAATATAATAGATGACTGATTGTTAAGTTAAGAGTATGTATCTCCCATTTTCCAAAACACATGTACCAGGTCAGTAAGCCTGTGTACTGAACCTTCTAATCACAAACTTGCAACAAAGTAGGGTAAAATGTATCTAGACACATTTCCTCACGTTGTTGCCAGCAAACCAGTTCAGATAATGATTGTTACAAAGCAGGTAAAACATAACCTTTAATTGAAGTTGCGATAAAACATGTTGCCCATGAACACAAAAATTCACCGCTCTTCAGTGCAGGACCTTGTCCTTGAAAATACAAAGTTAAAAACTGCATAAGATGAATCGGTGGAATCTCTTTTGGATAGTAATATATATTATAGTAATATATATATATATATATATATATATATATATATATATATATATATATATATATATATATATATATATACAGTGGTGTGAAAAACTATTTGCCCCCTTCCTGATTTCTTATTCTTTTGCATGTTTGTCACACAAAATGTTTCTGATCATCAAACACATTTAACTATTAGTCAAAGATAACACAAGTAAACACAAAATGCAGTTTTTAAATGAGGGTTTTTATTATTTAGGGAGAAAAGAAATCCAAACCTGTGTGAAAAAGTAATTGCCCCCTGAACCTAATAACTGGTTGGGCCACCCTTAGCAGCAATAACTGCAATCAAGCGTTTGCGATAACTTGCAACGAGTCTTTTACAGCGCTCTGGAGGAATTTTGGCCCACTCATCTTTGCAGAATTGTTGTAATTCAGCTTTATTTGAGGGTTTTCTAGCATGAACCGCCTTTTTAAGGTCATGCCACAACATCTCAATAGGATTCAGGTCAGGACTTTGACTAGGCCACTCCAAAGTCTTCATTTTGTTTTTCTTCAGCCATTCAGAGGTGGATTTGCTGGTGTGTTTTGGGTCATTGTCCTGCTGCAGCACCCAAGATCAATTCAGCTTGAGTTGACGAACAGATGGCCGGACATTCTCCTTCAGGATTTTTGGTAGACAGTAGAATTCATGGTTCCATCTATCACAGCAAGTCTTCCAGGTCCTGAAGCAGCAAAACAACCCCAGACCATCACACTACCACCACCATATTTTACTGTTGGTATGATGTTCTTTTTCTGAAATGCTGTGTTACTTTTACGCCAGATGTAACGGGACGCGCACCTTCCAAAAAGTTCAACTTTTGTCTCGTCGGTCCACAAGGTATTTTCCCAAAAGTCTTGGCAATCATTGAGATGTTTTTTAGCAAAATTGAGACGAGCCTTAATGTTCTTTTTGCTTAAAAGTGGTTTGCGCCTTGGAAATCTGCCATACAGGCCGTTTTTGCCCAGTCTCTTTCTTATGGTTGAGTCATGAACACTGACCTTAATTGAGGCAAATGAGGCCTACAGTTCTTTAGATGTTGTCCTGGGGTCTTTTGTGGCCTCTCGGATGAGTTGTCTCTGCGCTCTTGGGGTAATTTTGGTCGGCCGGCCACACCTGGGAAGGTTCACCACTGTTCCATTTTTTTGCCATTTGTGGATAATGGCTCTCACTGTGGTTCGCTGGAGTCCCAAAGCTTTAGAAATGGCTTTATAACCTTTGAAATTGAACTCAGGTGTGATAAACCACAGTTAAGTTATTTTTTAACAAGGGGGGCAATCACTTTCACACAGGCCCATGTAGATTTGGAGTTTTTTTTCTCCCTTAATAACGTAAACCTTCATTTAAAAACTGCATTTTGTGTTCAATTATGTTATCTTTGACTAATAGTTAATGGTTTTTGATGAGCAGAAACATTTAAGTGTGACAAACATGCAAAAGAATAATAAATCAGGAAGGGGGCAAATAGTTTTTCACACCACTGTATATATATATAAGTATAATAAATGCTATTGCATATGTACCCAAAACAGGGGTTATTTTGTTACAAAGTTATGATCATAAAATTGATAAGCCACCATACCACGTCAAGGTAAACCCCGAATGGCGGTCCCTAACTTGTTTTATATTTTATGTGCATTTTAGCATTACCTGTAATCAATGTCCGTTGAACGCTGTTTTTTCACTGAGGGCTAAATCCTCCCCAGCCAGCAATCAGGCTTTTAAAGGAGAGATATTCCCAAAACAAACGCCCAATTTTAAAAGCATAGGATCACCACTAGTTTAAAGGGGGGGTATGGGGTGCTACGACCACTGAAGCTATGCCACAGCTCCTGGCTAAATATACAATATCAAAACAGGGGGTTGTGGGAGCACTCTAAAGGCTTTAAAGTATATATATAAGTATAATAAATGCTATTGCATATGTACCCAAAACAGGGGTTATTTTGTTACAAAGTTATGATCATAAAATTGATAAGCCACCATACCACGTCAAGGTAAACCCCGAATGGCGGTCCCTAACTTGTTTTATATTTTATGTGCATTTTAGCATTACCTGTAATGTAATGTGTATATATATATATATATATATATATATATATATAAGTGCCAGTATATGATTGCTTGTCACATTGAAGTCTGTCACACGTAATACCCATTCCCTCCCTTCCAATGTTCCCACACACGCCAGGCCTGCCTATCTATGTGAGGAAACAGTGGGAGCTACTCTTGACACTGTCCACCTATGCCGCCCTACGCGTTTCGCTGACTGCTTAGCTTCTTCAGGGGAATCAGTGATGGGCGCGATACTACTTGAAGTTTAAATAGGCTCCGAAAGCCGTCCAAAATGTCGCATGGTTCCGGGTTACCTCCACCGCATCACTTCCACTATCCGAATACTATGTATGTAGTGACTACCGGTTATGCAGTGCTATTGTATGCCAGAACACATCGTGAGCATGCTTTGCCCTCACCTCTATGCTTGTTACGCACCGGACCTGTGGGGCGATTGCACATTGCCAAGTTTCAACTCATTCTGCGCATGTCTAGTTCCTACTTCAGTAAATGGCTTTTTTTACTGAGTTCTTATGAATCCATAAATAGTAGTAAATTATACTAAAATGCTTAATTCAGTCTATTTATTATACTTTGGAATTAATTATATAAATAAATATTACATCTAATTAGCCATATTTTGCCTTTCTTGATTTTTTATTGTTATATACATGTTGAGTGAATTACTTAACTATTTATGAATTAATATACATTCAATTATACTCAATTTTGGAAGCAGTTCGCTTATATGACTTCTGAATAAGGAGAGAAGGCGCACACCCTTAAGTTAAACTACGGGGTGCTAGTCCATAGGTGATCCCCATAAGGGTCTCCATATCGAATTGCAAATATAAAAATAATGGATAGCACACCCGATTTGAAAAGCAAATACATTTATTACAAAAAGAAGAAAAAATAAGCAAAAATAATATACAAAAATAAAATGAAAATAATAAACTGAGCCCGACACGTTTCGACCTTAAGGGTCTTCCTCAGGGGCACAAAATAAACAAAAAATCAAAAAGGCCTTTTTTTCCATTTAATTTTTGTATATTATTTTTGCTTATTTTTTCTTCTTTTTGCAATAAATTGATTTGCTTTTCAAATCGGGTGTGCTATCCATTATTTTTATATTCGCTTATATGACTTCCTCAGTGTTTAGAAACACACTTCTATACATGAATTTTATTACTTTTATTTATCATATGTACATCATCCATTAGGCTTCACATTGGAGTAATTTCTTATCAATGTCTCCTTTTCTAGTAGTAGGCTTGATATGATTGACTGCCATGAATTTCATTACTTCTGTATTGCCCTCATGAAATTCATTTATTTGATTTGCTACAGATGTATTCCTTTTGTGTTTTATGTCTCCGACGTGTTCCAAAATTCTCCTTCTAAATTCCCTTTTTGTCTTTCCCACATAGTTTTTTCCACATACACATTTCATAACGTATTTTATACCCATTGTTTTACAGTTCATGAAGTGTTTTATTTTAAATTCATCAATATCAGATCTCCCTTTTATTGATACTGCCTTATTCACCCACAGACATGCATGACAGTTTCCACATTTGAAGCACCCCTTAAGTAAGTAAGCCAGGTGGATTTTGTGACATTACTATAGTGGCTATGTGCCAGTCTGTCCCTTAGATTGTGACTCCTCCTAAACGTAATGTGAGATCTTTCTCCTATTACTTTTTTTAGGTCCTCATCCTGTTCCAGGATGTGCCAGTGCTTATTCAAAATTTGTGTTATTTCTTTGTGCTGCATACTATAGTCACGAATTAATTTGATGAAATGCGGATGTCCCTCATTCCTTTTTCGGCAATGTCTTACATGGAATTAACTAATTGGTCCTGTCCGTTGAAGCCTGTGTACTGACTCTCAAATCTCATACAATGCTAGCATTTATACCTTGCTAAGTTAGAATCTAAATATAAATTGTATATATTTTCACTTTAGGGACCTCAAATCGATGCCTCATTTTCAATGAATGGTCTAAAAAAATGGTTTATATGTGTAATCAATTGGATTAAGTAAAAATGCTCCATTTGTTTGATTTCCAGTACTCATTAATGGTCATCTCTGCATACATAGTGTTATTTGCACAGCTCTGCATGACCTTGTGGGATTTTAGTGTAAAGTGTGTTCTGTAGATATCCTTTAGATGTCACTATTCAGCTGCAGTTTTCTTGTTTAGTGCTGTGGCTCATTCTACTGCATTTCTTCATATGTTCAGCAATTAGTAATGTTATTTAAAAGGGGATTTTAAAACAATCTCTGTGCACATTAATTCTATTTTCTGCCTGGTTGAAAGAATGTGAGTCTTGTTAAAGAATACCATTTTGGAAAACATATTTTTTTGATTTTTTTCCCGTCTCTCTTTTATTGTTTTCTTTTTTTCTCTCCTGGTTGTTGTTGTAAATTCTTATATCTGAAGAATGGTTATGCTATTGTTTAAAGGGACTGCATATCTAGGCTGTTTGCGTGCAGTCTCTGAACTATATACCGTCTGATATAGGGAGCTTGTGTTTGTATCTGGTGTGTTGCACTGCGTCATTTTAGTTTGGTGTTTGGGCTGTGTGTCTGTGTGTTTGCAGTCTGATTTCTGATGTGTGTTATTATGTGCAGTCTGGTATCTGAGCTATGTAATATTTCTGATTCATATTGTACATCATAATTTTTATCATAATCTGAGTCTACATAACTGATAGAATGTTAGTATACAAAGCGCTAAACATAGATCTTTTCCAGTACAGCTTTGTATCTGTGCTGCATACTTGGAATGTGTATTTTTGTGTATGTGTTAAGAACATTAACAAATAACTGTAATGGAAACGTTATACAATCGTACTGTCAGTTTATAATGCTGTTGCTTCTATTGCAGGCAGAATGTGTCTAGCTTGTTATGGAGCTTAGCATGACGAGCAATTCAGCCTCAGATCAATAGATTTTTGCAGGGGTTTCATATGTTTATTCCACATTCCATTATACAACTATTTGATGAATATGAGCTGGTGAGAAGAATCCTTTCCTTGTACTAATTACTATTTTTTGTTTGACCATTATAGCAACCAGGCAAAGTAACACAAATACTGTGTTTTGCTCTCTTCATGCATGCTATATTGGCAAGGCATTGTCCTTGAAAAAGCATGTAATATGAAAACAGGGTCCTATACATCAGTGACATATAAAACATTTATTCTCATAGTATGGGTATGGGACCTGTTATCCAGAATGCTCGGGATCTGGGGTTTTGTGGATAATTCCATAATTTGGATCTTCATACCTTAAGACTACTAGAAAATCATGTAAACATTAAATAAACCCAATAGGCTGGCTTTGCTTCCAATAAGGATTAATTATATATTAGTTTGGAAGGTACTGTTTTATTATTAAAGAGAAAAGGGAAATTCTTTTAAAAAATTTGGATTATTTGGATAAAATGGAGTCTATGGGAGATGACGTTTCCATAATTCTGGACTTTCTGGATGACTGGTTTCTGGATAACTGATCCCATACCTGTAGTTGTTTGTGAATTGCTCATAGCGAAAAATAAGTGGTAGGTGTTATTTATGACTTTACTGTAAAGGTAAGTTGCTTTGTACTGCAGACTGTGACTTTGCCATCAGGATCTTGAATATTTATTCGTGCCATCTCCTATCTGCCCATGACTTGCCCTTTGTCTCCTATGCTCTTCTCTGTACCTCTGCTCTTCTCGCACATGTTGTCACTTTGGAAATACCAAACTCCCCCTGCCTACCTCTGGACACCTATACAGTAATTTAACAACTGGATTAAACAATGATATTACCCGATAAAACATTCACAAACAATATTAAACAGAAGTATAGATAAGGAAGAGAATGGATATCAATATAACATTTTTACTCAAGTGTAACCAGGAGGAACTAAGCTTTAAAGTGGAGAATTTGACATTGAATGTAAAATACAAAGTAAAACATCTCTCTTTATGATATGTGGGAGGAAGGCATGAGAGAAATAGATCTTGTACAATGTCGTGCTCCTCTGTTGTTTTGCCCAAAGGAAAAACTGCCCAACTATGACCTGACGTTATATGTATGGGATGTACAAATTATCTACTAGGTTTTACATTTCCCAATGCTAGGTGCAGTGTTATACTGTTCTTTTCAGCTAACTAGTTTCCATATACTTTGAGCTTCTAATAATGTATTACCTACAATTATTTTTTATGCATATTTTGAATTGTTTCCTAAATGAAATCTACTAAGTAAATAAATCTAATGTACCGTGAAGAGCTCCAATGCAAATAAGCTGCTCTGTAATTTCAAGATAGGAAGCCAGCATTACTGCATATACCATTAGAAGTAGAATGAGATAAATATGCACAGCCAGTCCTCCTAATTTCCTATTGCTGTTCTGGAGCACATCAGGGCTCTCAAGAGGGGACAAATAAGATACTTATTAATTGTTTACATTTATTTCGTGGATTATATGTATTATTTCCTTTTTGAATTGTTTTGCATTGTAACTGGGCTGAGGTATACTGTATAGTTAAGGCTATTCAAAGCTTATTTGTTGATATAAAAGACAATCCTAGGGCTGTGTTGAGTATGATCATACAGTTTAAAAATTAGTGCTTCTTCCAGTAGTATCTTGCAACATGAAGGTATTACATCTATTTTCCAGTTATCTCTTATCGATTATAATTTTCATTTTACAGAGAATAAGCTAATTAGGCAACAACTAATCATTGTTTGTTTAAACATTACACTGTGAGGAATGTTTTTTTTTTCTTTTAAAGCGTTTATGTTTCAACTATTGGGGGTGTGGGGGGGGGGAGAATGCAGCCTGCTAATTGTAACAGATTTGTCAAATATGAGTAAAAAAATGGGAACTTTGTTTAAATTGTTTATTTATGGTTTATTATTGTATTTGCTATTTCTCTCAGATGTTTTTTACAGTACATGTCCTTGCTCTAGAAATGGATTTGATATACGATCTGTCACTCTTCAGATGTTTGGATGCTCTGTACAAAAGGATGTTTAAGAAAGATTAAGGAAGTTATGACAAGTAATATGAGTCAGTCTTAAAACACCATGAGTCAGGTTCTTTTAACTTAACTACTGAGATGTCTGGAGAAATGCATAGTATTGGGTGATTGGATTCACTTAAGACATTAGGGGCAAAAAGGTTGGGGGCGTCTCTCTGCCCGAGATGCACCAGTGGAGAAACGCTGCATGTGACATAATGCTAAAGCTTAAAATGTTGCTTAAGCAATGTTATACAGTGAAATCTCAATTTTACATGCCCTTATTTTTTTCCCGTGTTTTACATTTTTGATGTGATCCCACCCATTTATAATGCATTTAAATTTGTGTAGTGTATTCAAAGCTGCCCTGGAGAAGCCCTCAAGAAGCCATTCAATGAGAACCATTGAGTGGTTCATTTCCAAAAAAAGGTCATTCTCCCTTTATGGTAGCATCACTGGTAAGCAAATGGACTTAAATCTGCATTAAGCCACCTCTGCAGCTACCAGCAACTCGGATACACTGCTGCATACATGTTTTGCACCAGCATATGTGTTTATGGTGCAGTTATGTGCTTACATGTTACAAGTTTATATGTTGCTGTTCATAGTTTCACCTCTCCTCCTATAGCCCAGTTAATTCTACAGACTTCAACTCTCAGTCTCTTTTATTGGAGTGTGAGGAGGTTTAGCCGCATGTCAAGCTACACACTGCCTCAGGGTAAAGACAGAACAAGGCCCCTTTTTTCCAAATCACATGGCATGCAATCAAGGCCACTCACCACGCCATTCCAATAGTCCAGACGCAGTGCCCCAGACCCGCAGCATGGGGAGACTTCACATGTCAACAGCACAATTGCAGCAATTGGAAGTGCACACTCCAATATCCAACTAAAGTGGATAAAAGCAAACTCTTTATTTTCAACAGTTTTCCTGGATTTTACAATTTTGTCCTAACATACCCAAATATGTCTCTTTGTCCTTTATTATTAGTAAAATAAATAAGTTTAAAATACCAACCAGATGCATATTTTGCAATGGTCCTTGTAAATATTCAATTCCAATTAGTCTGCACCTCATACAGTCATGCACGTTCCCCCATTAATGCTGCACTGCTTATCCCTTGTCATCAACACAGTACCTATTGTATTTCAAATCAAATCTGACTCCTGTGCTTATATCCTTTGAGTACCCGAAGAATAAGTTGCTTTAACATGTTTCCCTGATTTTACATTTTCCCTGATTTTACACAATTTTTTCCTGGTCCCCTAAAAAAAATTAATTATGGGCTTTACTGTATTAAGCTTGATTCCTTTCTTCTTTAATTGCTCAGTAACAAAACAACAATACAATACCTTTTGATTTCTTTATAAAACTATAAAAGATGATCTATGTGTTGCATACCAGTAGCTCTAGGGCAAAAAGACAAGTCTGCTTTGCATTTAAGTAGGATAGCTATTTGTGCAAGCTGTAACTCTCCAACCCTATTTTTGCAGATCCCTCAAAGATAATGCATGTTTTGTGACCTAGTTCAAGATCTGTGCTGCAGCTCTAAAAAATGGCTCATGGGTTTTACAAAATGATGAAGGGTGAAGACAGACACAACCTTTTGGAATATTTTTCTAAATGAAATCTGTGCCAAGGAAATTTGAACCAGCCACATGAAGCTGAAACAATAGTATTTTTTTAATTCCCAGTTCTCCCAGCAATTTGACACACAACATTTGGTACATGCTGGAATTCTGTGTGATCGGCACATTTAATGAAGAAGAAAATTGCTTGTAGAATCACATTATCTTTTTTTAAGATGGAATGCGCCACCACGGGGCTGCTGTATGCTCTGAAAATGTCTGTTTGTAGAAACAAACTTAATAAACCGAGAGACTGAAACATCTTTCTTTAAGTAAGTCATATTGTTTAAACACTATTTAGACTTTTTATTTTAACATTTAGCAAATTATTTTATAATGCCAATTAAATGCTTTAAATGTTTTCTAAATTGACTCTAATTTGAAAAAAGAAAACTAAAAACATTTTGTTCATCTTTTTGGGAGCTGCTTCTGTCACTGGATAAAAAATACAGAATATACTAGTGTCTACAAAGGGGATGGCCAAGTAATTTAGGTAAAAGTGTCTTGGAAATTAGTTTACTGTACATAACAATTTCATAGGTTTTTGGGGTTGTTTTGTTTTTTAATCCATCATTGTGTGAGCAAAAGGGGTCCTAAAAAGTGAAGGATGGGAAAAGAATATCGAGTAACGCCAAGTTCTATTGCTTGGTACAATATAAAGAAAAATATATATCAATCTGTATCTTGAAGATACAAATTAGCCATTTTTTAACATAGCCATCCCATAACATAGCGTCTTTCAGAACAGGGCAGAATTATCCCTATTTTAGATTTCTTTTCTTGCATTTTGAGAAAAATAGCAGGAAAAAAACCTGCACACTATTCTGTAAGTGTTTTTTTCTTCATTATGCTAGTGCTCAAGGATAAATGTCCTATATATTTTAATAATATTTCATAAATAAATAAAAGCCATAGACAAATTATGTGCAATTGTGTTATAACACAAAAGTGATCATATTGAGCTACCACTGATTAGTAAATTCCACTAGTTGTACAAATCATGCAACATTTTGTATGAGACTGTCTTCATTTGGGAGTTATAAGGATTGGGCCAAACTGATGACAAAACGTACCTTTTG